>NW_022437004.1:6421390-6672320 GCF_009761245.1 Sapajus apella | reverse complement strand
AAAAAAAAAAAAAAAAAAGTCAGGATAATGGTTACCTCTGGGGAGAAGGGAATGGGAGACAGCACAAGGGAGTCTTCTGAATTTCTGGTAGCGTTCTTTCATTTTATCTAGGTGATGCTTATACAGGTGTCTTCACTTTGTGATGATGCCTCAAACTGGTGGTGCTTTCTACATTTTATTGTACATATGTTATACTCCAAATTTTCAGAAAGCATATTTTTAAAAAAGCCCTATCTCTTTGGGATACCTATTTACCTGTAAAATGTCTGGTTTCAGAGAGGAATGTTAGATCATTTACCATGTCTTTCAATTTTCACAGAACTTTTTATAAATATGTCCACTGAATAACATCTTGAACCTATGCAAATCATTATTAAACTTGAAGAGTTTAATCGTTGCATTAGTTTTGACTGCCATCTAATGGTAAGAATACTGTACTATATAGACGTAAAAAGAACCACTCCCTGCAGTAAGCAAAAGGACATTGACTTTGCCTACAGCTTGCAGGACTGCTTTACAGTAGAATTTATCATTTGTACTCAGTGTAAATATTAGGACATGATGTAAATATTATGACATTCATTTAGGATTGTTAAATCTGAAATAAAACAATTTTTCATTTGTGTAAGAAGTTCATGACCCTATTGTAATTTTAATTCTTTCTTTGACCATACATTATAATCCTTTCAGATTACAGCCCACTTAGTACAGCAAATATTAGGCAGTAGCACAATATATAGTCCTTTTACTATGGAAGTCCAAAAGGAGAAATAGATTTAATAAACATAATTCAATTCCTTGAATATAAACAGTGCTCCTTACAAAGCATTGGATTAATGTGCTGCTTAAAGTATTCTACTTGGCCCCTACTTTTTCAGTGGGATTTTGAAAGTAGGGGTCTTTGTGGCATGCTGCTATATTCTGACCTAGAAGTTACATGCATTGTGATGAAATCTACAACCAAAAGAGAAAGTTGGCTAGGCACTGGGCAACGTGGTGAGACCCCATCTCTAAAAAATAAAATGCAAAAATTAGCTGGGTATGGTGGTGCTCACCTGTAGTCCCAGCTACTCAGAAGGCTGAGGTGGGAGAATCACTGGAGCCTCAGGTGGAGGTTACAGTGAACCGTGATCGTGCCACTGCACTCTGGCCTGGGCAGCAGAGAGAGACCTTGTCTCAAACAAACAAACAGGAGAGAGAAAGAAAGAGAAAGTTAAAAAATTATTTGTTGAAAATAAGCACTTCTGAGGCTCAACTGTTAACTAGATTTTTTTTTAAGCAAAGAGGAGGCAGAGCCCTCTAAAAGGAACTTTCAGACAACTAGCAATTTTTGGTGTGTTTCAGCAACATCTATGGAAAGCCAAAAAAATGAAGAAAAAATAGAAAAGAGGAAGCTTTGTTTATATTTAAGTATCCTGCCCCCACCAAATCCAGCTTATGAAGTAACGAAGATGAATATAGTTTCATCCTCCAGCAAAATACTCCAACCCCTTTTATCAGCTTTAATTCAAATGGAATCAGTTGTTTTTTGTTTGTATTAACAGATTTACTGAGGTACAATTGACATATAATAAAGTGCATATCTATAAAGGGATATATGTAGATACTCATGAAACCATTCACAAAAATCAAGGAAATAAACATCCATCACCCTCAGCAATGCTCTTGTGACCCTTCGTAATCCAAATCTACCTCTCTCATCCCACTCTGTCCCTAGGCACCTGCTGATTTGCTTTTGATTACAGATAAGATTACATTTTCTATAATTTTTTTATAAATAGAATCATACTGTATGTACACCATCATCTGGCTCCTTTTACTTGGTTGATTACTTTGAATTCATCTATGTTGTTGCTGTATAATTTCTTTTTATTCTGAGTGGTATTCTATTGGGTGGATATATCACAATTTGTTTATCCATTCACTTGCTTAAGGCCTATCGTTCACTTTTTGTTTTACAAATAAAATATTTGTAAATATTACAAATAAAGATGTTATGAACATTTGTGTAAAAGATTTTGTACGGGCCAGGAGTGGTGGCTCATGCCTGTAATTCCAGCACTACTTTGGGAGGCTAAGGTGGGAAGATTGCTTGAGGCCAGGAGTTTCACACCAGCCTGAGCAATGTGGCAAACTTTTATCTCTACAAAAAACAAAAAAACTCCAAAAATTTAGCCAGGCATGGTGGTGCCTGCCTATAGTCCCAGCCACCCAGGAGCCTCTTGCTTCAGCATCTGGAGTACTAGGATTACAGGAGTATATCACTGTACCTGGCTTTAAAACGATTCTTTTTAACACTGGCAATGTTCTTTGCTCAGAAATCTACTTTATCTGAAATTAATATTGTCATCATAGTATACTTTTGATTAGTGGTAGCATGGGATTTTTTTCCATCGTTTAAGTTTTAGGTCATTTATTTGTTTTTCAAATGCGTTTCTTATAAGCAGCATATAGTTGGGTCTTGCTTTTTTATCCAACTTGACAATCTCTTAAACATCAAAATTGGGATGTTTAAGATATTTACACTTAACATAATTAAGAATTTAGTAGGGTTTAAGTCTACCATCTTACTTTTCGTTTTCTATTTGCCCTATTTGTTTTCTGTTTTTTCTTTTTTTGTTAACTTCTCTTGGGTTGAGTATTTTTTATTATTCCATTTTATCTCCAGTTGGCCTATTAGCTACAACTCTTTTGTTTTATATTTTAGTGGTTACTTTAGGATTTCTAATATATATTTTTTAAACTTTATTTTTTAAATGACTGTTTTCCTTTTTGAGACAGGATCTTGCACTGTCATCCAGTTTGGAGCTCAGTGGTGCAGTCTCAGCTCACTGCCACCTTCATTTCTCAGGCTCAAGTGATCCTCCCGCCTCAGCCTCTCAAATAGCTAGGACTATGTGCATGTATCACCACACTTGACTATTTTTTTTTTTTTTTCAGAATGAGATCTCACTGTTGCAGGATCCTTGGGGTGTTGCTTTTCTGGCTGGAAATCTCTGTGGCTGGTGGCACCTTTGCCTGAGTTTTGCTTGGGGTGCTGGGCTCACTCTACCCACTTGGCTTGGCAGGCTCCTCTCAGCTCATGCTACCAGCCTGGATCCCATGGCTGCCAAGGGTGAGTCAGGTGTGGAGTGGTGAGAACTGTGTAAATGAGCAAGCATGGGGCCCAGCCACTGTGCACAGTCAGACATGCCAGCTGCTGCAGTGGGGCAGGCAGCTCCAAGTACTGGCATAGGTGCCAGCTCTCTGTAACACTGTCGTTGGACCAGGCACACCACAAGCAACTTCCAAGGCTGCCACTGGGGAATGCAGTGATGCCCAGAAACTTAGAGACTCTAGACACCTCAAGGCCCCAAAGAGGGAGTCACAGTCCTGGCTCAGGCAGTTCCCAAGTCTGGGTTTCCTGAAGAGCCACAGCTCTTATCTCCCTCTCTTCACCAGCAATGTGGCAAGCAAAAGGCATGTTTCAGCCCTGTTTGTGTTACAGCTTTTTTAGCCCACCATTTAACAGGTCCTGAGTTCTTGTCCTGCTACCAGGAAGAATGAAGTATACAGACAAGTAGAGGATAAACAAGATGGGAAGGAGCTTTATTGAGTGATAGAACAGAGAAGACCCATAGTGGGTAGCACCTTTCCACAGTTAGGGTGTCCCAATGAGTGTTTTGCTCCTAGCAAAGAGGAGGCTCTGGAGAGGGAGGCTTCTCTCTGAAAGTAGGTTGTCTTGTCATCTCTGCAGCTTTCAGCAGGGAAGAGGCCCTGGAGTGGGTTGTTCCTCTCTGTAGCTGCTTATATTTCTGCAGCTGGTTGCCCCGATGTATCCGTAGCTTTCAGCAGAGAGGAGGCCCTGGAGTGGGTAGCTCTTCTCTGCAGCTGGTCATCCCGAAGTCTACTCAGCTCTGGCTGAGTCCAGAGCTTTTATGGGCCTCAGAGTGGGGGAAGTAAGCACCAATTGGTCCATGGGTGGCCATGGGCCCAAAAAAGGCACCAGAAGTCCCCACTCTGGTCTGCAGGACTGGCAGCCTGGTCCTCAGCCTTCAGGCCCTCCCTGGCCTAAAGGTGAGGCCTCATCAAAGACCTACCCCCTTCCACCCAGGAACTTGTCTGCCTCCTGTGGTCATTTATGGTGCCCAGGCTGTAGGTGCCAAGAAGAGCCTGCAGCCCAGCACCAAGATGCCCTCAGACCCCACTGGCTTTCCTCCTATGCTTATCAGTGCCCAAAGTCTGGAAGGGGCCAAGGCAGCAGGGGGCTGGTGTGTCAGCACTGCCCTAAGTGTGGGCACAACTGGCCACTCTGTGACAGCACCTGGGCTTGGCCCTGACTTTGCTGCAAGATCAGAGTGAGCACCAATAGCAGAGAGAAGCCAGGCAGTGGGAGCAGGCATTTCTGAGTCTGCAAGGGCAGTGGGGGCCTTTCCAGGTCCCAAAGAGTGTAGGGATGCCTAAATCCACAGCCACAGTTTGGGCAGCTGCAGCTATTCAGGGGTGTGTGTGTGTGTGGCAGGGGGCAGGGGAGTCCTGCCTGCTCCATGGAGCAGGAGATCCAGGTCCACAGCCACAATTTGGGCAGCTGCAGTGGTACCCAGGGAGCTCCCCACCAGCTCAGAAGGGGAGGGGTTCCCACGTGTTCCTGGCTCCTGCTGGCTCCATGGAGTGTGCAGCCCAGCTGTGTCTCCCTGCTTCAGCTGGCATGATGGCAGCAGCTGCTCCAGACAGGCTGCCACTATTATCATGACTATATTGCCCAGGCTGGTAAAACAACTTTTTTCGAGATATAATTCACATACCATACACTTCAACTGCTTAAAATATATAATTTAATGGCTTTAGTATGGTGACAGAATTTGGCAACTATCACCATGATCAATTCTAGAACATTCTCATTATTCCCAAAAAGAGATCCCATACACCTAAGCAATCTTCCCCTCCATTTCTCCATTCTCCTCAGCCATAGGCAACCATTAGATTTGCCTATTCTGGATATTTTGTATAAATGAAATTATGCAATATGTGGTCATTTGTGACTGTTTTTGTCAATTAATATGATGTTTTCAAGGTTCATCCATGTTGTAAAATATATTTGTACTTTATTCCATTTATTCACAAATATATTCCATTATATGGATATAAGATATTTTATTTATCTATTCATTATCATCAGTTGATGGATAATTCGGTTGTTTTCACCTTTGGACCACTGTGAATAATGATGCTATCAATATTTATATATATGTTTCTGTGTAGACATGTGTTTGTATTTCTCTTGGCTACATACCTGGACATGGAATTACTGGGTCATATGATAAGTCTATGTTAACCATTTTAGGAACTTCCAAACTGTTTTTCAAAGCAGTTGCATCATTTTACATTCCCACAGCAGTGGCAGTGCATTAAGGTTCTAAATTCTCCATATCTTCACTAATACTTGTAATTATTTTTCTTTTTGATTATAGCCATCCTAGTGGGTGTGAAGCAGTATCTCATTGTAGTTTTACATCACATTTAATTGATGTGTAGTATAAATCTTTAATTTATTATCATCTGCTTTCAAGAATTATGGTATTTCATGTATGGTATAATAATCATACCACAATATACATCTATTTCCTTTCCCTGCCTTTGTGCTATTTTCATGCATTTTACTCCTTCAGATGTTATAAGCATCAGAATGCATTGCCATTAATTTTTTTATATGGGGTCTCACTCTGTTATCAGGCTGGAGTGCAGTGATGCAATCATGGCTCACTGTAGCTTCAACCTCCTGGGCTCAGGCAATCCCACATCAGCCTCCCAGGTAGCTGGGACCACAGGCACTTACCACTATACTCAGCTAATTTTTAAATTATTTTGTAAAGATGGGGTCTTGTTATGGTGCCCAGGGTACTCATGAACTCCTGAGCTCTAATGATCTTCCCAACTCGGCCTCCCAAAGTTCTGGGATTACAAGTGTGAGCCACTATGACCAGCTCATTGTTATTAATCCTGCGTTAAATAACTAGTTATCTTTTTAAAGAATTTTGTTGAAATATAATATACTGGGCATGGTGGTGCATACCTGTAGTCCCAGCATTTTAGGAGGCTGAGGTGAGTGGTTGCATGAGCTCAGGAGATCAAGACCAGCCTGGGCAACATGGTGAAACCCCATCTCTACAAAAAATACAAAAAATTAGCTGGGCGTAGTGGTGCATGCCTGTAGTCCCAGATACTTAAGAGACTGAGATGGGAGAGTCACCTGAGCCCAGGAAGTTGAGGCTGCAAGGCTGCAGTGAGCCATTATCACACCACTGCACTCCAGCCTGAGTGATAAAGTGAGGCCTTATTTAAAAAAAAAAAAAAGAGAGAGAAACAATTAACAAGCCATACAATTCACTCATCTAAAGTGCACAATTCAACAATTTTTAGTATATTCACAGACTTGTGCAACTATCATTTTAGAGCATTTCATCATCCCAAAAAGAAACCCCATACTCATTAGCACTCTATTTTCCCCCAATCCTCCAAGCTCTAGGCAATCATTAATATGTGTCTATAGATTTGCCTATTCTGGCCATTTAAGGTAAATGAATCCATATCACATGTGGTCTTTTGTGACTGGCCAGCCAATTTTTTTTAAAGAGATAAAGCTCTTGCTTTGGTGCTCAGGCTGGTCTTAAATGCCTAAGCTCAAGTGATCCTCCTGCCTCAGCCTCTGCAGTAGCTGGTACTACTGACATGGCTTCAATTATTTTTTAAAGAAGTACTGTAAATTAGCAAGAAGTGTATTTTATCTTTGCCCACATTTTCACCATTTCCAGTGCTCTCTTCATTCCTTTGTGTAGTTACAGGTTTTCATCTGGCATCACTTCCCTTCTGCTTGGCAGATTTTTTTTTGCTTCCTTCCTTCTTTCCTTTCTCCCTCCCTCCCTCCCTTTCTCCCTTCCTGACAGAGTCTCGTTCTGACACCCAGGCTGGAGTGCAGTGGTGTGATCTTAGCTCACTGTAGCCTCTGCCTCCCAGGTCAAAATGATTCTCCTGCCTTGGCCTCCTGAATAGCTAGGATTACAGGCGCCTGCCAACATGCGCGGCTAATTTTTTGTATTTTAGTAGAAACAGGGTTTCACCATGTTGGCCAGGATGGTCTTGAACTCCTGGCCTCAAGTGATCCATCTGCCTCAGCTGGGATTATAGGTGTGAGCCACTGCACCTGGCCCTTTTAGCATTTCTTGTAGTGAAATTCTGCTGCCATTAAATTCTTCTCTCTCTCTCTATAGATAGATAGATATAGATAGACAGATAGATAGATAGATAGATAGATAGATATCGATATGTTTATAGCAATAGAAATTTATTCTCACAGTCCTGGAGGCTAAGAAGTTCAAGATCAAGGAGCTGGAAGGTTTGGTGTCTGATGAGAGACCGGATCTCTGCTTCCAAAATAGTGCCTTGGATGCTGCATTCTCACATGACAAAAAGGATGGAGAGCAAGGGAAACAGGCAGTTTTTATATATCTGACAAAGCCTTTATTTTGCCTTTTTTTGAAAGGTACTTTTACTAGGTTTAGAACTTTGGTTTGATTTCTTTTTTCAGTGTTTTGCCAACAGTGTTCCACCATCTTTTGGTTTGCATTATTTCGACAAAAAATTTTCTTGAGTTTTAAATCTTTGTTCTTCTTTAGTAATGTGTGGTTTTTTTCTGGCTTCTTTTAAGATTTTTTTCTTTATCACAATTAGATTATAATGCGCCTTGGTGTAGTTTTCTTCATGTTTCTTATGCGTGGGGTCATTGAGCTTCTTGGTTCTGTGGGTTCATAGTTTTCAGCATTTTCAAACATTTTCATTCATTACTTCATCAATTTTTTTGTTGTCCTAGCCCCCCTTTTCAGGGACTTCAGTTATACACACATTAGGCCACTTGAATTTATCCCAAAGTTCAACTTTTTTCTTTCTGTGTGTCATTTTGGGAAATTCCTATTGCTATAATTTTCTTGCAGTGTCTAATCTGCTATTAATCCCAGCTGTATACTTTTAAAAAATCTCAGACCCTGTATTTATCATCTATAGAAGTTTGATTTAAATTTCTGTATATCTTTTATGTTTTTCTTTAACACGCTTATACTTTCCTTTACCTTCTTGAACACATAAATTATATAACATAGTTATAATAACTTATACTGCCTACTAATTTGATGATACAAACATTGATAATAACACATGATAATCTGTGTCATTCTGGTGTCTATTTCTACCAAGCAGTTTTTCTCCTTGTTATGTCATATTTTTTTCTGTTTCCTTGCATGCCTGATAATTTTTCACTGGATCCTCGACAGTGGAGTTTTATGCCATTTGATGCTGCATTATTTATATTCCTTTTGATATCCTTGAGCTTTGTTCAGTTAAGTTCCTTCTGAAGCTTTCTCTCAAGCTTTGTTCATGAGACAAGAGTAGCATTTAGTTTAGAGCTAATTTTGCCTCATTACTGAAGGAATACCCTGTGTGTATCCCACCTCATGTCCCATGTATTAGCATTTTTTTTCTCTCTGGCTGGTGGACTCCTGTGTGAGCTCCAGGGATTGTTCTCTCTCCTTATCTCTGGTGATTCTTTCAGTAGCCCTAAATGGTTTCTTTCTACATAAACTTTGGTAAGTACTCGGTTAAAGATCCAAAAAGGGCTGGGCATAGT
Organism: Sapajus apella; assembly: GCF_009761245.1. NCBI lineage: Eukaryota > Metazoa > Chordata > Mammalia > Primates > Cebidae > Sapajus > Sapajus apella. The sequence continues at coordinate 6,663,664 of NW_022437004.1, read as the reverse complement.
GGCTCATGCCTGTGAACTCCCAGGGCAGGAGGATTTCTTGAGGCCAGGAGTCCGAGACCAGCCTGGGCAATGTAGGGAGAACCCCATTTCTACCAAAGGAAAAAAAGTTTCAAGGACAACTTGGCAAATATCCAAAACTCTTTCTCTATTTAGCTCTCTCTTTTCCATGACTCTCCTCACCAGTACTCTGCCAAGTGAAATCTAGCTACCTTGCCCTGTGTGAATTCCCAACTCTGTTTCCTCTATTCAGGGAGACCATCACAATCTGTTTTAGTCCCCATTTCTTGTGCTACAGCCTGGAAACTGTCTTCTGTCAGTAACTGAAGCTACTGTAGGGTTCACCTCATTTGTTCCCCTTCATCCTGCCTGTTATCCAATGTCTGAAATCCTTATGTGGTAGACAGCATAATGACATTGCCCCAACTACAAAATGTTTATGTCCTAATTCCCAGAATCTGTGAATATATTAAGTGGCCAAAGGGACTTTACCTGTGTAATTAAATTAAGCATCCTGAGATGGAGAGGTTATCATGGATTATTCAAGTAGGCTTAATATATTGATAAGGGGTCTTTACAGGCAAAAAGGGGAAGCAGGAGAATTAGAGTGGGAGAAGATGTGATGACAGAGCAGAGGTCAGAAAGATGCATCACTGGCTTTGAAGATGGATGAAGGCCATAAATCAAAGAATACATAAGCCAATTTCCCAGCCTCTAGAAGCTAGAAAAGACAAGAAAAGAAATTCTCCCCTAGATCTTCAAGAAGGAATTCAGCCCTGCTGACACCTTGATTTTAGGCCACGGAGATCCATTTTAGACTCTTCAGAACTATAATATAATACATTTGTGTTGTTTTAAGGCATTAAATTTGTGGTAAATTGTTACAGTTGCAATAGGAAAGTAATATACCTCCTTTCTATATATTTTGTCCAGCTTTTGATTTGTTTAAAATTTGAGTGTGTTCCATTGCTCATCAAGGCAACTCAAACATAGACTCTGCAGTTTCTTTTTCTTTCTTTTTGTTTTTTTGAGACAAAATCTTGCTCTGTTGTCCAGGTTGGAGTGCAGTGGTACAATCTTGGCTTACTGTAACCTCGGCCTCTGGAGTTGAAGTGATTCTCCTCTCTCAGCCTCCTGAGTAGCTGAGACTACAGGTGCATGTCACCATGCCTGGCTAATTTTTAGTGGAGACAGGATTTTACCATGGTGGTCAGGCTGGTATTGAACTCCTGACCTCAAGTGGTCTGCCTACCTCGCCCTCCCAAAGTGCTGAGATTACAGTCATAAGCCACTGCGCTGGACACAGACTCTGCAGTTTCTACACACACTTGCATGCATGGCATTTGTACTTACCACAATAGGCTCCATTCTTGTGGACATATAGACTCCATTTCTCAGCTTCCCTTACAGTTGGGTTTGGCCATGTGACTTGTGTTCTAGCCAATGAAAGAGGAGCAGAAGTGAACAGTGTCATGGTCTATCAGTGCAATGAAATACTCTTCAACATTACAAAGGAACAAACTACTGACATACTGTATAATATGTCAAGATAAATCTCAAAAACATTGTGCTACATGGAAGAAACCAGAAACAAGAGACCACATATTGTGTATGATTCCATTTAAATAAAATGTCCAAAATAGGCAAATCCATAGAGACAGAAGATACAGTAGTGTCATCCAGTGAGATAGAAACAGAGATTAACAGGAAATGGGCACAAGGGATCTTACTGGGAGCATAAAATATGCTAAAAATGACAGGGTAATGGTTACACCACTTGGAAAAGCTACTAATCATCAAATTGTACATCTAAAAAGGAAATACTTCATGATCAGTAAAAAAAAAAAATGCCTCAATAAAGTTGTTTTCTTAAAGAATAAATATGAAAATACGAATCCAGTCTGTTACCTCATCATGGCCTGAAGCAAAAGTCCTTGCCAATTCTTCCCTTTTCTCTTAATCCATGCCCACAGTTCCAGTCAGGTAGAGACAGAATAAACGTAAAAACTCTCTCTCAGCTGGGCGCAGTGGCTCATGCCTGTAATCCCAGCATTTTGGGAGGCCAAGGCAGGCGAACTGCTTGAGGCCAGGAGCTCAAGACCAGCCTGTCCAACATGGTGAAACCCCGTCTCTACCAAAAAAAAAAAAAAAAAATTAGCTAAGTATAGTGGCGCGTGCCTGTAATCCCAGCTACCTGGGAGGGAGGCAGATGTTGCAGTGAGCTGAAATCAGGCCACTGCACTCCAGCCTGGATGGCAGAGCAAGACTCTGTCTTAGGAAGGAAAACAAAACAAAACAACACAAAAACAAAAAAACTCTCCCTCTAAGGCCAGCTAACTTGGAATAAAAACCTGAGGGACCTGTATATAAGGAAAGATTCTAAGGTAACAAAGAGAAGGTAAATGCATAAAACCAGAATGGAAACTTGAGTATGAAAATGCCAGAAGATTACTTATCTTTATTACGTAACTATTAAAATACACATCTAATGGAAAGGGGGAACTGCAATATATAAAGCAAACATGTAGCCAAAACATTTCTGTTTCTGAAGCTTTTGAAGCAGATCTTTATATCTGTGGAATAACTTTAAAGACAAAGAAGAAGAAGAATTTTAAAACTGATAATAATTCCTGTGTTGGTGGTTGTTTTCCTGGACCCAGACTTTAGAATTGCCCAAGGAATCCAATCCTTTTATCATTCTGGAGGAAAAAAGGTAGCTTCTCCTATCCTATATAGAGTAGGTCAGAGTCAGTTTGTGAAAGTATTCTCTTAACTTAGAGTTCCTTGGTGGAAGATTTTAAATTATGGAATTGTGGCTTTAGAATTTTTATCAGTTTTTGTTATTTCAATAGTTTTGGGGGTACAGGTGGTTTTGGTTACAGGGATAAGTTGATTAGAGGTTATTTCTGAGATTTTAGTGCACCAATTACCTGAGCAGTGTATACTGTATCCAAGATGTAGTCTTTTTTTTAAAGGGTTTTCCTTTTTTCCAAAAATTGCACCAACGTAAAGCAAAGCTTTAGTTGATGCGAGTGTGTTGTTTAGGCGTTAGCAGTACTGCCCTCGCTATGCGCTCATTGGACAGTAGCACAACCCCAAGAAAAGGATGGTTTCAAGATGCAGTCCTTTATTGCTCATCCCCTTCCCGATCTTCCCCCAAGTCCCCAAAGTCTAGTATGTCACTCTTATGCCTTTGTATCCTCATAGCCTACCTCCCACTTATAAGTGAGAAGATATGATAGTTGATTTTCTATTCCTGAGTTACTTCACATAGGATAATGGCTTCTGGCTCCAGCCAAGTTGCTGCAAAAGACATTATTTTGTTCCTTTTTATGCCTGAATAGTATTCCATCATGTATATATGCCACATTTTCTTTATCCACTTGTTGGTTGATGGACACTAAGGTTGTTTCCATATCTTTGCAATTGTGAATTATGCTGCTACAAACATGCACGTGTGTGTCTTTTTCATATAATGATTTATTTTCATTTGGGAAGATACCCAGTAGTGGTATTGCTGGATCGAATCGTAGTTCTACTTTTAGTTCCTTAAGGAATCTCCAAACTGTTTCCCATAGCAGTTGTACTAATTTACATTCCCACCAGCAGTGTAAAAGTGTTTCTTTTTAGCACATCGATGCCATCCATTGCTTTTTGACTTTTTAATTATGGCCATTCTTGCAGGAGTAAGGTTATATCTTATTGTGGTTTCCATTTGCATTTCCCTGATAACTAGTGATGTTGAATGCTTTTGCATATTTGTTGGCTGTTTGTATATTTTCTTTGTGGAAATGTTCTTTGCCCACTTTTGGTCACCTTTACTCATATCCTTTTCCCAATTTTTGATGGGATTATTTGTTTTGTAATTACTGATTGATTGAGTTCTTTGTAGATTCTGGATGCTGGTCTTTTGTCAAATGTATAGTTTGCAAAAATTTTCTCCCACTCTTTGGGGTGACTGTTTCTCTGCTGATTATTTCTTTTGCTGTGCAGGAGCTTTTTAGTTTAATTAGGTCCCATTTATTTACTTTTTGTTTGTTGTTGCATTTGCTTTGGAGGTCTTAGTCATGCATTCTTTGTTGAATTCTTCTAGAATTTTTATGGTTTCAGGTCTTAGATTTAAGTCTTTAATCCTTCTTGAGTTGATTTTTGTATAAGGTGAGAGATGGGGATCCAGTTTCATTCTTCTACATGTGGCTTAATAGTTTTTCCAGCATCATTTATTGAATAGAGCATCCTTTCTCCAATTTATGTTTTTGTATGCTCTGTCCAAGATCAATTGGCTGTAAGTATTTGGCTTCATTTCTGCCTTCTCAATTCTTTTCCATTGGTCTATTTTATATTTTTATATCAGTACCATGCTGTTTGGCTAACTACAGCCTTGTAGTATAGTGTGAAGTTGATGTATTCGTATGTTTTCACACTGCTACAAAGAGCTTACCTGAGACTGGGTAAGAAAAGAGGGTTAATTGACTCACAGTTCTGCATGGCTGGGGAGGCCTCAGGAAACTTACAATCATGGTGGAAGGCAAAGTAGAAGCAGGCACCTTCTTCAAAAAGCAGCAGGAGAGAGAGTGTGCACTAAGAAAGCTACACACTTTTAAACCATTAACTCTCATGAGAACACACTCACTATCATGAGAACAGCACGGTGGAAGTCCAACCCCATGATTAAATGAGATCCCATGAGGCCCCTCCCCCAACACATGGGGATTACAATTCAAGATAAGATTTGGATGGGGACAGAGAGAAAACCTATATCATTCTGCTCCTGGTGCCTCCCAAATCTCATGGCCTTCTCACATTTCAAACACAATCATGCCTTCCCAACAGTCCCCCAAAGTCTTACCTCATTCCAGTATTAACCCAAAAACCCAAATCCAAAGTCTCATCTGAGACAAGGCAAGTCCCTTTCCACTATGAGCATGTAAAATCAAAAGCAAGTTAGTTACTTTCATGATACAATGGGAGTACAGGCATTGGATAGATGTTCCCATTTTAAATGGGAGAAATTGGCTAAAACAATGAAGCAAAAAGCCCCAGCAAGCCCAACAGGGCAGCAATTAAATCATAAGGCTCCAAATAATCTCCTTTGACTCCATGTCTTACATCCAGGGCACACTGCTTCAAGAGGTGGTCTCTCAAGGCATGGGAAGCTCTGCCCCTGTGGCTCTGCAGGGTACACCCCCTGCAACTGCTTTCACAGGCTGGTGTTGATCACCTGTGACTTTTCCAGCCACACAGTGCAAGCTGTCAGTGGATCTACCATTTTGGGGTCTGAGAATGGTGGCCCTCTTCTCACAGCTCCACTAGGCAGTGCCCCAGTGGGGAATCTGTGTAGGGGCTCCAACCCCACATTTCCCCTCTGCAATGCTGTAGCAGAGGCTCTCCATGAGGGCTCTGCCCCTGCAGCAGACTTCTGCCTGGACATCCAGGCATTTCCATACATCCTCTGAAATCTAGGCAGAGGCTCCCAAACTTCAACTCTTGTCTTCTGTTCACCCGCAGGCCCAGCACCACATGGAAGCTGACAAGGCTTGGGGCTTGCACCCTCTGAAGCAATGACCCAAGTTGTACCTTGGCCCCTTTTAAGCCATGGCTGGAACTGGAGTGACTGGGACACAGGTGTCATGTTCCAAGGCTGCACAGAGCAGCCAGGCCTTGGGCCTGGCATGAAAACATTTTTGCCTCCTAGGGCTCTAGGTCTGTGATGGGAGGGGTGCCTTGAAGATCACTGAAATGCCCTGGAAACATTTTCCCTATTGTCTTGATGATTCACATTCAGCTTCTCTTTACTTATGCAAATTTCTGCACGATATGGCTGAATTTCTCCCCAGAAAATGTTTTTTTCTTTTCTACTACATGGGCAGGCTTCAAATTTTCAAAACTTTTACAATCTGCTTCCCTTTTAAACATAAGTTTAAATTTCACACCATGTCTTTGTGAACACATATGGACTGTATGCTTTCAGAAAAAGCCAGGTCACCTCCTGAATGCTTTGCTGCTTAGCAATTCCTTCTACCAGATACCCTAAATTATCTCTCTCAACTTCAAAGTTCCACAGGTCTCTAGGACAGGGGTAAAATGTTGCTAGTATCTTTGCTAATGCATAGCAAGAGTGATCCTTTCTCCAGTTTCTAGTAAGTTTCTCATCTTTGTCTGAGAACTCCTTAGCCTGGACTTCATTGTCCATATCACTATCAGCATTTTGATCAAATCCATTCAACAAGTTTTTAGGAGGTTCCAAACTTTCCCATATCTTCCTGTCTTCTTCTGAGCCCTCCAAACTGTTCCAACCTCTGGCTGTTTCCCAGTTCCAAAGTTGCTTCCACATTTTCAGATATCTTTATAGCAATGCCCCACTCCTGGTAGCAATTTTCTATATTAGTCCATTTTGACACTGCTATAAAGAACTACCTGAGACTGGGTAATTTATGAAGAAAAGAGGTTTAATTGACTCACAGTTCTGCATGGCTGGGGAGGCCTCAGGAAACTTACAATCATGGCAGAGGACAAAGGAGAAGCAAATACTTTCTTCACAAGGCAGTAAGAGAGAGAGAGAGTGAAGAAAGCCACACTTTTAAACCATCAATTCTCATGAAAACTCACTCAATATCACCAGAACAGTGATGGGGAAGTCTGCCCCCATGATTCAATCACCTCCCAGCAGGCCCCTCCCTTGACACATGGGGATTACAATTCAAGATGAGATTTGGGTGGGGACACAGAGCCAAACCATATCAGTTGGATAATGTGATGCTTCCAGATTTGTTCTGTTTGCTTAGTATATTGTGTCATGAGCTCATTTTTTTGCTACCTGAATTTTAGGATTGCTTTTTCTTGTCCTGTGAAGGACTTTATTTATAGAAAATGTGTGGCTATAACCTATTTTGACATTGCTTCTGCAATCTTTCTCTTCTCCTCTTCTCTTTTTTTTCTCTAATCCACTATCTTGTCCTCCTAGGACTTGAATCACATGCATGTTAGACCTGTACCTGTGTTCTATATGTAGAGGAGGCTTCTGATACACTATATCACATCTCCTTCATATTACTAATTTCAGCGCAGCCATGGTGGACAGCTCCGCGTAGCTTTTACAGAGTGCTACATCAAGCACATGCCCATCTATGCTCTGATTTCTCCAAAGCTGCAAAAGGCCACTCAGCCATGAGCAAGTGGAACCTAGGAATGTGGGAGAGTTAACCCTCAACTGAATGGAGAGCAGGCATTAGTGAAAGAATGCCTTAGTCTTTCCATCTTCCAGTAGGATGATTCTGTTCTAAGATATGTTTTACATGGTTCTTCAGAGGGTCTCCAGTAATGTTGGGAACTCTTTTCATCTGTTCCTGCTGCTATAACAAAATACCACAGACTGGCTGGGTGCAGTGGCTCACTCCTGTAATCACAGCACTTTGGGAGGCCAAGGCAAGAGGAGCACTTGAGGTCAGGAGTTCAAGACCAGCCTGGCCAACATGAAACCCCAACTCCACTAAAAATACAAAAATTAGCCAAGTGTGGTAATGGACAACTGTAACTCCAGCTACTCAGGAGGCTGAGGAAGGAGAATCACTTCAGTCTGGGAGGCAGAGGTTGCAATAAGCCAAGATTGTGCCACTGCACTCCAGCCTGGGCAACCGAGCAAGACTTCATCTCAAAAAAGAAGAAAAAACACAGACTGAATAATTGATAAATGATATAAATCTATATCTTACATTTGTGGAGGCTGGGAAGTTCAAGATCAAGGTGTCTGATAAGATGTTGTTTTCTGTTTCCTAACACTTCCTTGCTGCATTCTCATATGGCAGAAGGGGCAAAAAGAGAGTGAACTCACCCCCTCAAGCCCTTATAAGGGTATTAATACCATCCATGAGGGTGGAGCCTTCATGGCCTAATCATTTCTTAAAGGTCCCTCTCTTAATACTTTTGTATTGGGAATCAAGTTTTATCATGAATTTTGGAGGGACATTTAAACTACAGCAAGGTCCCAAGTGACCATCATAGTAACCAACTTCTAAATATACCCTTTATTGACTTTTCTTTCTTCCTCTTTCAGACAGTTTCAGTAGAGTCAGGTCACCTTAATAAAAGAAGGGACTGACCTGATTTGAACCAAGGAGTCAGTTTTTATAATGGCTTGTATATTTACAACCCTAAGGTGTAGACTCTGGGGAATCCCAACTGGAAAACTGGAGTATATATTAAGATCTCTCCTTTTTGATAGGCCCTGAAGTGCAGTTTTTCTTCACATAGTTCTATATGACTGCAAGCAGCTCTGTATACTTTCTCAATCTCTTAGTCAATAATAATTGGTACTAGGAAAGAAAGATGAAAGTAAAAAACTAAAAATATGTAAATAAATAAAAATAAAAGAAAAAAAGAATTGCCAAACATCTTACCTCTCTCTGTGCATTCTTTCCTTCTAGGATCTTGACTTCTAATGTCTTTGTTGCCTAGGTAGCTCTTCAAAACCTTCAGTCATTTATTTCCAAAAACATTTTGCAGTGTTTTTAGCTGTTCTCAGCAGGAGAGTTAGTCTGTAACAAGCTAAATTGCTATTAATAGAAATGGCCATTAACTCTCATCTTCTCAACAATCCTATGAGGGAGATAACACTATCTCTTCTACTGTGAGTAAACTAAGGCACAAAGAGGCCATGTATCTTCTTAAAGGTGCTGAAGAAGAAAATTTCAAACCTGGGCAGCTGAAATTCAGAAACCATGTTCTTAACTTCTAATAGTCTGTCTAAACATGCTGAGTTAGTAGCAGGACCAGTACTCAATTCCTACCCAAATCCAATACTCATTCAGTGTGATTTGCTCCCTAACTAATCATTATATCTCTCTCTTTATCATACGCTTCTTTTCACCACACCTTGTGCCAGCCTCACAGTGAGTTTCATCATGCTGTCTTTCTCTAATTCTTTCTAGTTTGCTTCTTCTCCATCTCTAAGCTTATTTCCCTCTTTTGTAAAGTGCTTTGGACAGTGCCTAGTGTAAGAGGTGCTTAGTAAGGGTGAGTGATTATTTACCTTTTCAGGGCCTCAATTTCCTCGGCTATCAATAGATGATAATGACACACTCAGAAAAAGCCAGCTCTAAAGTAAAAACAAAATCACTGGGAAAGCTATTTTCTGTGTGCGTGTGCGTGTGCGTGTGTGTGTGTTTTACTTTCTTTCTTTTGTTTTTTTTTTTGTACTTCATGCCAAAGGGAGAGCTATTTTCAATGGTACTTAGAAGCTTCTAAAAAAGACTCTGAAAAGTCATTTCTTTGCAAGAGAAAAACAAAACTTGTCTACAATAATTTCGGAATTGAAAAAGACTGCCAAAATTTCTCCTCATCCTTCAGCTCCTCTTTCTGTTTTGTCAAAACCTCATTGTCCTGATTTAGTTCCCCTTCCTCCTCCTCCTCCTTCTTCTGCTGTTTTGGCTCCATTTTGGGAACGCTCTGTGTTCGGTAGAGGAGAACCTGCATAGGTTTATCAATGATGGTCAAAAGTTGAACTTAAAGGCATAAAAGATTTAATGATTCTCTTCAGGACCCTATTAAACTCCCTAGAAAATTAAAATCAAACATTTGAATTTATGATCCTGATTTTCTGATTCATATCAATTGGCTCAAATATTAGTGTCAGAAAGTAAAACCAAATATTAGATAGCAAACGTAGATTGGAGAAATCCTTTAGACACTAAAGGATTTAGACTTCCACAAATTTTTGGAAGCAGATTGTGAATTGGCCTACAATATTGCCAAAGCTTTGCTATATACTATTCCCTAGTTCTCTAAAGAATAGTTGGATTGAACAAAATACAGTAATACCAACAGAATCTTGATGAGCCTATAATATCACACTATGAGACAGTTGAAAAAGTGTTTAAACAATATTCAAGCCTAAAAGAAGAAAGATGCTAACCACCAAAATGATACTCCTTAACTCAAACTTTATAAACAAATCAGATGAGAGTTGATAATTATATTAGAGACAATACCCCAGTTGGACTACCTGTCAAACTCATGATCTAATTAATGTTGTGAGTCAAATGTCCCATACTCTAACCAGGGAAGAAAAGGAAGAAAAGTTAAACAGAGAAGGAAAGCAAAGGAGGACATGAGTTTACAACTAAAACAATAGTTCAACCAATTCCTAACCTCTAAATAGCCTACCCTTGTTTAATAAACTGTTCAAGCATAATTGATAAGAATTAATAAATATGTCATCTGAAGGGAAAAAGAAATAAAAATTAAATTAAAAAGAATGGATAAGTAATATAAATATAAATGCAATAACAGTTTATAAGTGAACTTCTCATAGTTCTAAAATCTTTTTCAGAAACTTAAAGTCATGTCATGTAAATTAAGTATTAGATAATCATACAACATGTGTGTCGTTTATATAGAAAGGCTAAAAATACTTCAATCTGTTAATAAAAAAATAATGAATATCTTTCTAAAAATTATGAAATGGGCTTCATCTACAAATACTGGTATAGAAGTTTAAAATTACTCACTTCCTAGGTTTTCACTAGATATTACGGTTGCTAAGAGTTAAAATCGTAGTTAATATGTATATAATTAAAACCACAAGATATAAGAAAAACAATTCTATATACAGAGTATATAAAGAAAGTAAGATGTGGGCCAGGCATGGTGGCTCACATCTGTAATCTTAGTACTTTGGGAGGCTGGGGCAGAAGAATTGGTTGAGTTCAGGAGTTTGAGACAATATGGGCAACATAGCATTTGTATAATTTGTATAATTTGTATTTATTAGTCAGGTGCAGTAATGCACATCTATATTCTCAGCTCCTCAGGAGGCTGATGCAGGATGATTGCTTGAGCCCATGAGGTCGAGGCTACAATGAGCCATTGAGGAAGGAGACCCTTAATACTCTTCAGCCTTCTACATTGCATCTCAAAAGGATAAGTTAGAAGTCAGCCAGAGGAGGGACCTGTTGGCGCGTCCAGCCAGGTTAAGGATAAGATCCCGGCCGGGCGCAGTGGCTCAAGCCTGTAATCCCAGCACTTTGGGAGGCCGAGGCGGGTGGATCACGAGGTCAAGAGATCGAGACCATCCTGGTCAACATGGTGAGACCCCGTCTCTACTAAAACTACAAAAAATTAGCTGGGCATGGTGGCGCGTGCCTGTAATCCCAGCTAGTCGGGAGGCTGAGGCAGGAGAATTGCTTGAACCCAGGAGGCGGAGGTTGCGGTGAGCCGAGATCGCGCCATTGCACTCCAGCCTGGGTAACAAGAGCGAAACTCCGTCTCAAAAAAAAAAAAAAAAAAAAGGATAAGATCCCTACTGCTAACCACATCCCATCTATAGATTATGGATATGGTATGGAGGAATCTTTCCAGAAGGCATTGTTTTTACTTAAACACGATCGAATCCCCCACCTAAGTCACGTACCCCATGCCTACTTCATGGATCAAGACCCTTTCACATGTACTTTCTAGAGTTGTAGACCTTTAAAAGGGCAAGGATTTTCTTTGTTGGAGATCTTGGTTGTTAGGCATCTATGCTGCCGCAGCTCCCAGCCAAATAAATCACCACTTCCTTCCCAGTTCAGTGTTCGAGAGGTTTGTTTCGTGGCCCACCATCTTTGGGGAGGCACTAGCCTATGACCTCCAGAAGTTTCCTGCTAAGGACTTAGGCTGCGTGCTGCTCCAATATGCTAATGGCTTTTTATTGGGACACCCCATGGCAGTCGGGTGCGCTAACGGAACAGATACTTTACTCTGGCATCTCGAGCACTGTGGGTATAAAGTGTCTGAAAGGAAAGCCCAGGTTTGCTGACAGCAAGTGCAAAATCTGGGGTTCACCATCCAGCAGAGAGAGTGTAGCCTAGGAGCAAAGAGGAAACAAGTCATTTGCAACCTGCCAGGATCCAAGACTAAAAGGCAGGTGAGAGACTAGAAGGCAGGTGAGAGAGTTCCTGGGAGCTGTGGGTTTCTGTAAACTGTGAATTCCAAACTTTGTGGTACTGGCCAAACCCCTTTACGAAGTCACTAAGCAGGGGGCAAATAATTAAAGAAGGATGGATCCAGCTGCCAGATGGAAGCGTAGCAGTGCTGCAGCTACTGGGGACAGTGGTTGTACAGGCCATACATGAAACCACTCATTTAGGTCAAGTCACTTGAGAAGTTGTTAGGCCGGTATTTTTATATCTCACACTTATCAGCCCTGACCAAAACTGTGGCACAGCAATGCATTACATGTTGGCAGCACAATGCAAGGCAAGATCCAACTATTCCCATTGGCATTCAAGCTTATGGAGCAGCTCCGTTTGAAGACCTTCAGGTAGATTTCACTGAAATGCCCAAGTGTGGGGGACATAAGTACTTGTTGGTCCTGGTGTGCACACACTCTGGGTGGGTAGAGGCCTTCCTGACTAGGAATGAAAAGGTCCATGAAGTAACCCATGTGCTTCTTTGAGATCTGATCCCTAGGCTTGGACTGCCACTATGCATCGGATTAGACAATGGACCAGCATTTGTGGCAGATTTGGTCTGGAAAACAGCAATGGCATTGGGTATTACTTGGAAACTGCACACTGCCTACCGACCACGGAGTTCCAGAAAGGTGGAATGGATGAACCAGACCATTAAGAATAGCTTAGGCAAAATGTATCAGGAAACAGGATTAAAGGGGGTGCAGGCACTTCCCTTGGTGTTATTCAAAATTAGATGTACTCCCTCTAAGAAGATGGGATACTCCCCCTATAAAGTCTTGTATCATAGGCCTCCTCCCATATTGCAGGAACTGCAGGGAACTCCTTGGGAGTGGGGGGAGATTGAGCTAGGATGACAGTTACAAGCTCTAGGAAAAATCACTCAGGATATTTCATCCTGGGTAAATGAAAGATGTCCTGTAAGCTTATTCTCCCCAGTTTACCCTTTCTCACCAGGTGATTGATTGCATATGGATAAAGGACTGGAATGTAACCCCTCTGAAGCCATGGTGGAAAGAACCCCAGACCGTGATCCTGACCGCTCCCATAGCCGTAAAGTTAAAGGGAATCCCAGCCTGGATTCACTGCAGCAGTGTGAAACCTGCAGCAGCTGAAACTTGGGAAGCTAGACCAGACCCAGACAACAACTGCAGAATCACCTTAAGAAGGACAACAATCCCTGCTCCAGCCATATCCTGGAAGCTGGCTGGTCCACACATGGTCAAAGCATGAGGAAATTCATCATGGGACTTATTCTCCTTAAAATTTGGACTTGTACAGTAGGGACATTAACTGATTTTGGACAATGCTCTCAGTGTGTGCACCAGGTTACAGAGGTAGGATGGAAAATTACTGCCATTCTTTTGTTCTATAGTTATTATGAATGCACAGGGACACAAGAGGGAACCTGTTTATATAATGGTGCTCAGTATAAGGTTTGTAACCCAGGGGATAGGCAACCTGATGTCTGCTACAATCCATCAGAACCCCCCTATGCATATGACTTTTGAAATTAAACTCCTAGCAGGTTGATGGAAGAGCCCTACTAAGTTAATAGCTAAAACAGAGGAGAAGGGAAGCCCATAAGTATATCTGCCAGAAAACCTACTGGTGCTATGACTGCCCTTATTGGTCATGCATCACCTGGGCCACTTGGAAAAATGATAAAAATAATCCTGTTTGCCTTGTAAAAGGGAGCGACACCATTCCATGGGGTAATGTCCCCTGCATCTCAGGACATTATAATCCAGTAGAATTAATAACCACAAACCCCCAGGACCCCAAATGGGAAAAAGGAGAGAGTGTAGTGCTAGGAATTGATGGAAAATGATGTGGCCCTGGAGTCAGTATCCAGATTCAGGGAAAAATCCAGAAATGTTCAGCCCAGCCAGTTTATCCACCCTTCTATGATATATTAAATGAGACAATGCCAGAGCTTCCAAAAAAGACAAAGAACTTGTTCTCCAACTTGCTGAAAATGTGGCCCATTCTCTTAATGTCACTTCTTGCTATGTATGTGAAGGAACTACTATGGGTGATAGGTGGCCATGGGAAGCCCGTGAGTTAGTACCCTCTGACCCTGTCCCTGAACTGACCTCAGTTCAAAGAATTCAAACCAAGAGTTTCTGGGTTTTAAAGGTTTCAATTATTGGACAATACTATTTGGCCAGAGAAGGAAAAGACTTCACTGTTCCAGGAAGAAAGCTTAGCTGCTTAGAGCAACAACTGTGTAAAGGAACAGTGGACACTGTAGCCTGGTGGAGCTCAAATTACATAGAGAAGAACCCTCTCCTAAAATTTCCAAGACTACAGGATGCTTGGAATCATCCTGGGGATTGGAGAGACTGGACGGTCCCAGCTGGGTTGTATTGAATATGTGAACATAGAGCATATATACAACTGCCTGAAAGATAGTCAGGTAGCTGTATCATAGGCATCATCAAACCTTTTTTTCTATTATCTGTTAAGACAGGTGAGCTGTTAGGATATCTGGTCTGCTCCACCCAGGAGAAAATAAGTATAAAGATACATGAATGGAAAAATGATAAGTGGCCATCGGAGAGAATTATTGAGTATTATGGGCCAGCCATATGGGCAGAAGATGGCTCATGGGGATGCCGGACTCCTATTTACATGCTCAATCAGATCACCCAGTTGCAGACTGTTTTGGAAATACTCGCTAATAAAATGGGAAAACTCTGTCCATTTTGGCCTGACAAGAAACTCAAATGAGAAATGTGATTTATCAGAACTGGTTGACCTTAAATTATTTGCTAGCAGCTAAAGGAGGAGTCTGAGGAAAATTCAATCTAACCAACTGCTGCCTACACATAGATGACCAGGGTCAAGCAGTTGACAGTATTGTAAGAAACATGACCAAACGTGCCTGTGCAGGTATAGCACTGATTTAGCTCTGAGTCCTTGTTTGGAGGTTGGTTCTCATTCATAGGAGGATTCAAGACTCTCCAACATAAGTGTTGTAATAATAATAGATGTTTTCCCCCCTTGTTTGCTTCCCCTGTTCCTTCAGATGACTAGAGGATTCATCACTGTTGTAGTTAACCAAAAAACCAATCACAAGTGTATTATATGCATCATTATCAATCAGTTTCTTCAGAAGATCATGAAAATGAGAATGAGAGTGAGACCTCTCACTAATGTTATAGGTGAGAGTCTCAAAGTGGGGAGTGAGGAAGGAGACCCTTAATCCTCTTCAGCCTTCTACACTGCATGTCAAAAGAAGAAGTTAGAAGTCAGCCAGAAGAGGGACTGGTTGGCGCTGCCAGCCAGGTTAAGGATAAGACCCCTACTGCTAACCACAATCCCATCTGTAGATCACAAATATGGTATGGAGGAATCTTTCTGGAAGGCATTGTTTTTACTTAACCATGATCAAACCCCCCAACTTAAGTCATGTATTCCACACCTACTTCATGGATCAAGACTCTTTCACATGTAATTTCTAGAGTTATAGGCCTTTAAAAGGGCAAGGATTTTCTTTGTTGGAGAGCTTGGCTGTTATATGTCACCACAGTTCTCGGTCGAATAAATCACCACTTCCTTCCCAGTTCGGTGTTCGAGAGGTTTGTTTCATGGTCTTTCCTGCTTCACCATGATTGTGCCACTGCAATCCAGCCTAGGTAACAAAGAAAGAGACCCTGTCTAAAAAACAAAGTAAGAAAGATGTGTTTTTGGTAAAGAAAGCTGAAAAGAGTAATTGTTTCTTTTGCATAAGGGAGAACTTGGCATAGTCAAAATAATAGGAAGGAAACAAAAGTAAATTTTTGTCCTAAGGTGGAATACCAATATAAAAAGGCAGTAAAGGACCAAACTGAAGGTTTAAGTAAGTTGCAGAAGGTTTGTGGAAGACTAATCTTGGGAAAGAAATTTTATATGTGATCAAGTTGGCTAAAATTAGAAGGGAATTATATATAAGTTTTTCTAAAATTTGAACATTAATATCAAAAGCATGCTGATGTAGCTGGGTCTGGTGGCTCATGCCTGTAATCCCAGCACTTTGGGAAGCTGAGGTGGGCAGATCATTTGAGGCCAGAGAACAGAGGCATTCCACCAAATGTACAGTTATTATAGGCACAGTCTAATGGTGAATCTTTGGGTTCACTTCTTAGCATTAAGAGGCCTTTAAAAGTCTAATCCAACAGTCCTTATGAGACTGGCCTGGCCAATGTGGCAAAACCCTGTCTCTACAAAAAATACCAAAATAATAATAATAATAATAATAATAGTCATGCTGGCATGCATCTGTAGTTTCAGCTACTGGGAAGGTAAAATCAAAAGTAAGTTAGTTACTTCCAAGAAACAATGGGGATATAGGCATTAGGTAAATGCTCCCATTCCAAATAAGAGAAATTGTCTAAAACAAAGGGCTATAGGCCCCATGCAAGTTCAAAACCCAACAGGGCAGCAATTAAATATTAAAGCTCCAAAATAATCACCTATTACTCCATGTCTTACATCCAGGGCACACTGATGCAAGAGGTGTTCTCCTGAGGCCTTGGGCAGCTCCGCCCCTGTGGCTCTGCAGGGTACAGCCCCCGTGGCTGTGTTCACATGTTACTGTTGAATTCCTGAGGCTTTTCCAGGTACACAGTGCAAGCTGTTGGTGGATCTACCATTCTGGGGTTCTGGAGGACGATGGCCCTTTTCTCACAGCTTCACTAGGCAGTGCCCCAGTGGGGACAGAGTGGGGGCTCCAATTCCATATTTCCCCTCTGCATTGCCTTACTCAAGGTTCTCCATGCAGGCTCTGCTCCTGGAGCAGACTTCTGCATGGACATCCAGGCTGAAACCTACACAGAGACTCTCAAAGCTTAACTCTTGTCTTCTGCACACCTGCATGCCCAGCACCACATGGAAGCTGCCAAGGCTTGGGAATTGTACCCTCTGAAGCAATGATTTGAGCTGTACCTTGGCTCCTCTTAGCCATGATTGGAGTTGGAGCAGTTGGCACGCAGGATGCCATGTCCTGAGGCTGTACAGAGCAGCGGGCTACCCACCAAACCATTTTTCCCTCATAGGCTTCCAGGCCTGTGATGAGAGGGGCTGCCAGGAAGATCTCTGAAATGCCCTGGAGACACTTTCCCCATTGTCTTGGCTATTACTAAGCAGTTTCCCTTTACTTATGCAGGTTTCTGCAGCCAGTAGCTTGAATTTCTCCCCAGAAAATGGGTTTTTCTTTTCTACTACATGGTCAGGCTTCAAATTTTCAGAATTTTTGTGCTCTGCTTCCCTTTTAAACATAAGCTCCAATTTCAGACCATTTCTTTGTGAACACATATAACTGTATGCTTTCAGAAAAAGCCAGTTCACTTCTTGAATACTTTGCTGCTTAGAAATTCCTTCTTCCAGATACCCTAAATCATCTCTCTTAAGTTCAAAGTTCCACAGATCTCTAGGGAAGGGGTAAAATGCTGCCAGTCTCTGTGAAAGCAAGAGTCACTTTTATTCAAGTTCCCAAAAAGTTCCTCATCTCCATCTGAAACCAACTCAGCCTGGACTTCATTGTCCATAGTACTATCAGCATTTTGGTCAAGGCCATTCAACAAGTTTCTAGGAAGTTCCAAACTTTCGCACATTTTCCTGTCTTCTTCTGAGCCCTCCAAAGTTCCAACCTCTGCCCATTACCCAGTTCCAAAGTCACTTCCACAGTTTTGGATATCCTTATAGCAGTGCCCCACTACCTCAGCATCAATTTTCTGTATTAGTTTGTTCTCATACTGCTATGAAGAAATACCTGACACTGGATAATTAATTTATAAATAGAAGAGGTTTAATTGGCTCACAGCTCTGCATGGCTGGGGAGGCCTCAGGGAATTTTCAACCATGGTGGAAGGTGAAAGAGAAGCAAGGACCTTCTTCAAAGGGTGGCAGGTTGTAGTGAGTGGCGGCAGAGGAAATGACAGAGACTTATAAAACCATTAGATCTCATGAGACTCACTCACTATCATGAAAACTGCATGTAGGAAACTGCCTCCATGATCCAATTACCTCCACCTGGTCCTGCCCTTGACACATAGGGAGTATGGGTATTAAAATTCAAGATGAGATTTTGGGTAGAGACAAAGCTAAACCATATGGCACAAAACATCAATCAATACATGTAAGATTTAAATTGGCTTGATCTGGAAGGATGGGACAACTCAAAGTGGGGGCTTCCAGGTCACAGGTAGATTTAAGCATATTCTGATTGGGAGTTGGCAATTGGTAGCAATGTTTAGCCTTTTTTTGAGTCATTTTTGTATAAATGTGTTAGTATGTGTTTCAAAATTATATGTGATTCTTAAAAATCTGATACGTCCTGATATGTGTTACCAGTCATAATTATGGATATTGTGTAAAGTTGTGGTAGACCACAAAAATGACCAAATTTCCTTGTCAATTGCATCTTTAATCAAGGTCATTTTAAGTCTTATTGTCCACAATTAAGCATCTGTGGTTTTATCCTTATGCTCTTGTTTTCCGAAGCTCTATATAAATCTTTCCTGTCACCCAGGCTGGAGTGCAGTGGCGTGATCTCGGCTCACTACAACCTCTGCCTTCCAGGTTCAAGTGATTCTCGTGCCTCAGCCTCCTGAGTAGCTGGGACTACAGGTGCACGCCACCACATCCAGCTAATTTTTTTGTATTTTTAATAGAGACAGGGTTTTGCCATTTGGCCAGGCTAGTCTCAAATTCCTGACCTCAGGTGATCTTCCTGCCTTGGTCTATCCCTTTATAAATCTTAAAATTTTGTGTCTTTAAGGAAATTCATGGAAAAGACTACAACACATAATCTTGAATACATGTTTCTGATGACTTTAATGTTGAGTCATGTCTGTAGTCCCAGCACTTTAGGAGACCAAGGCAGAATGATCGTTTGAGGCCAGGAGTTAAAGACCAGCCTGAGCAACATAGCAAGACCTTATCTCTATTTAAAATTTTTTCTTCTTCTTTTTTTTTAACAGCAAGCTCATCCTTTAAAAAAATTTTTTAAAGGAAATCAAGATTTAATCATTAGATGGGGTAAAATAATTTCAGAACACTAAGAGAACAAAAGTGGACTCATAAAATTGCTAATGTATCACCAAATGGAACACTAGTTTTGAACTGATGAATAACGGAAATTGTTTTTTAACGACAACTTTTTGTTTGAAATATTGCTGATTCTTTTTTTCCTAAAGAAAACATTTTTCTTTTAAGCCATTTATAGCTTACACCAACAAATGTTTCTAAATTTTTCTTCCATTTTTCTGACTTGGACTCACCAAAACTGAAACTCTTTTTCTTCTGAAGTTCGATGAGGGGAAGCTTATGCATAAACAACCTTGCGACAAATTATAAACTAGAAAAATCTGTCAGATTGCGAATGCCTGCTTGCTCCAACTAAAGATGTTTCAAACCCAAATCTCAATGGGCTGTCTTCACAAAAGATACATTTTCCTTTGCTGTTTAGATGCTGACATTAAAAGTAGACCCGTGACTTTGCTCTTTTTATTGTACAAAAAATAAATCTAAATATTTTAGCAATTTTATCTCCACTCTAGAATTACAGATCAACTAGCTGTTTGCCAATCCCACTTTCTCTTCTTTGTGGATAAAAAGCACCCCTTGAAACTAGGTGTGGCTGTGTAGAATGAATTCAGGGCAACAGAATGTGAGTGAAAGTGACTTATGCTACTTCCTGGTCTGGCCCATAAAAACTGCCAATGCACGATCTGTATGCTGCTCTCTCTCTTTTCCCTTCTACCAGCTACATATTGATTGACTGACTATATTAAGCAAAGACCATTTCCTCCAACCACTGCCTTCCAATCTCCCATTAACACCCACTGCCTAGTAGCCATTAGATTTTTACATGACTTACTCACGTAAATTTCAACTTAAGCCATTGAGATATGATGGTTTATCTGCTTCAGTAGCTAACAGCCCCTTAACTAAAATAACCATCATCCATTTAAGAAGTACATAAACAAGCTCTTCTGAAACAAAGTAAATTTAGATTATTCCTTTTTCTCCTTGAAGTCATATTCTCATCCCACTTCTCCCATAGTACATTATCCAAATATATTTTATGCTTGAATCTTTAATTGACTACTGTATTATACTTCTCTGCAACAAAAATAAGTCTATAATCCGACATTATGAAAGCTATTTGTTTCCTCTGTTCATAAAGGTCTAAATGTTGGAAAAAATATTTTGTGTAGAATTATTATTACAAAAGGGTACAAAACTGGAGCCTCAGGCCAGTTCACATAAGAGAGAAGGATTCAGGCCGGGTGCAGTAGCTCATGCCTGTAATCCCAGCACTTTGGGAGGCTGAGGCAGGCAGATCACCTGAGGTCAGGAGTTTGAGACCAGCCTGGCCAACATGGTGAAACCCCATCTCTAATAAAAACACAAAAATTAGCCAGGCTTGGTGGGTGGTTGTAATCCCAGCTACTTGGGACGCTGACGCAGGAGAATTGCTTGAACCCAGGAGGCAGAGGTTGCAGTGAGCCGAGATTGCGCCACTGTACTCCTGCCTGGTCGACAGAGTGACACTCCATCAAAAATTTTAAAAAAAGAGAGAGGATTCATTATGTTACCAGTCCCCTGAACACCATATCAAAGCCAGTCATCTTACACAAAACCCAAAGAAACACTGAGTCCACCCAGCACACCTACCCAGACAGCCAGGACCACACAAGAACATGGTAAGAAGCTAGTTGGACTTCAGCAACTTAGCTTAGACAGCAGTACCATACTACCCAGCATGATGTGGGACAAATTCATCCCAGCCCTTAAGCCATTCTCAAAACATGCAGCTTTTTCAAGGTGATAGTGGAGGCCATGATTTATAGCCAGTTGGTCAGAAGTATTGGTAATATCCCACTACTTGTGATTGGTACCTGAAATGGAAGCAGTCTTCTGGGATTGAGCCCTTAATCTGTGGAATCTGACCCTATCTCCAGGTAGACAGTATCAGAATTGAATTGCATTAAAGGACATCCAGCTGGTGTCAGCTGCAGAACTGACTGATGTGTGGGGAAATCACACCATATATCTGGTCACAGAAGTGTTCTGTGTTAAGTGTGTCAGTAGAGAGAAAAAGCAGTTTGGTTTTTCCTCTTGCAATGTATGCCCTGAGAAAGTCTCAGGTATCTTGCAGTGCACCTGTGAGGTAGACTACATGTCTATTTGGGGTAGTTGTGGGGGCTCTGCTCCACATTGTGAAGACAAGTTGCATAAGCACCTTAGTCTATTTGGGCTGCTATAATAAAATACCTGAGACTGGGTAATTTAAAAATAATAGGAAGGTATTTCTCACAGGTCTGGAGGCTGGAAAGTCCAAGATCAAAGCACCAGCAGATTTTATGTCTGTTGAACGCTTGCTCTTTACTTCATAGATGGTGTCTCTTAATGCATCGTCACATGGCAGAAGGGGTGAACAGCTCCCTGCACCTGTTTTGTAAGGTCACTAATCCTATTCATGAGGGCTCTACCCTCACAGCTTAATCACTCCTAAAAGCCTCCACATTGTTGTTTTTTTTTTTTTTTTTTTTTCAAGACCAGTCAACTGCAGTAGTGAGAAGGGAGGAAAAAGTAGAACAAGGAGTTCTATCTGTAACTGACTGCGAACATTGAGATAACTGACTACCTTTGAAGCAGCCAGCCTCCACTTCTTAATATTATCACATTGGCAATTAAGTTTCAACAATAAATTCTGGGGGATATATTCAGACCATAGCAATAGGGAACAAACAAATCTTTATTGTTTCGAACTACTGAGAATTTAGGGTTGTTACTACCGCAAAATCTAGGTCATCGTCACTTAAGGTAGACATAGTTATCCAAAGTGGGTTGCTGTAACAAGAACATAAAATATTTAAGAGAGACAGCAGGTAGCAAGAAAATTCTTTTCAGAGTTTCAGACAGCAATCCATGCTACGCAGTAATGAAACTTTTAGTAAAATTGTTATCTACAGTAACTTGGAAGACAGGTCATATACTTAATACATTTGTAGCTTAGGGGGAAGGCTGGAAAACAGAATGTTGTGTGTTATTTGCTATTGGCTGCATTTGGCAAGCTATGACAAGAAAGAGATGAGCTGAGAGAAAGAACTGACCATTTTGTAAGTAATGAAGGGAATAAAGAGTTCACCAGTTTGAGGACCTACTTGTAGAATTGAAAGAGGCAACTACTTCTCAACCTCAGACAGTTAAAGAGAAATTTGAGAAATGTTTGAAATGACAAAGGATAACTAAAATTTAGCCTGGAGGCAATGTATCAATTTAAGACAACTGGCTGTTCTACCAATTTTTTTAAAACTCTGAGTGTATTAATAGATTCCAGATTAAAGACCCAACCAACTAAGGCTATTTGGAACATCTTATTTCACAAATTTGTCACTATCAGCATGGACATATTAACTTGTACCTGAAGCCCATGTTGCAGCAGGACTTTACCACTTTACCAGAGCAAGGCTTACATCACATAGCAGAAAACATTCTTTCATACCTGGATGCCAGGTCTCTGTGTGTTGCAGCGCTGATATGTAAAGAATAGTGGCAAGTGATCTCAGAATGAATGTTTTGGAAGAAGCTGATTGAACGAATGGTACACACTGATCCTCTATGGAAGGGACTTTCAGAAAGAAGAGGGTAGGACAGTACTTGTTTAAAAGCAGACCCACAGATGGCCCTCCCAATTCATTTTATAGGTCATTATACTCAAAGATTATCCAGGTTATAGCAACTGTAGAATCTAACTGGCAGTGTGGATGACACACCTTGCAGAGGATTCAGTGACACTCTGAAAATAGTAAAGGTGTCTACTGTTTACAGTATGATGATGAAAAATTATCAGTGGCCTACAAGATAATTCTAATAAGCTAAATGAATTTTGTATGTATTATTTTTAGAATCATGCTTATGTCACACTAGCATGTGACAATCTTTCTTTTACTCCAGATTGGTTTTCATCTCTTCTACTCAATCTTGGCAGCTCTTGGTGTAATTTTAAAGAACTGGAGCCAGAGTATTTCCCTGTAACTAATACAAGAACCCAATTGTCTCACTTCTTATCTTTCTCTAAGCACATTCACATTCTATATTCTGTATTAAGAAAATATCCCAGTATCACAGGACTCTTGATTACTTTGATAGCTGGTAAGAGTATTGCTAGTTTATAAATCAAAGCTGCTATCTTTTATGGTTTCTGAGAAGGCCTTAAATAATAATACAGTGGAATGACAGAGCAACTTATATTGCTTTCATTCAGTTTTCAATAGTAGATAAAATGGATTATTTCTCCATGTTTAATGTTTGATGGCTGATCTGAATTGATTTTGTTTTATATTGTTTGTATTAGTAGTTTATTTCCTCATACTTAAGAAAACATTAAGTTTTTTTAACTTTGTTAAAAATGTTATAATTTATAAACAGAGAAGTTTGCTCTTTAGGTGTACAATTCTAGTTTTGAGAAATACACAGAAATATAGAACTGTCACAACACTCAAGATACAGAACAGTTCTCTCAAGCTCCCCAGTGCCTTTGTCCTGCCCCTTTCTTTTCCTGGGCTTTTCTGCTTCTTTCCTGTGCTTACCCATTTCCTGTTGGACATTTGTGTTGTTTCCAGTTTCTCACAATTACGAATAAAACCACAATAAATATATAAAATAGGCTTCATCACTCTCACAATGTCTAAATTGGAAAGGAGCTGACAAGCTGTTAAGAAGTAAAATAAGTTGTAAGGAAAACAAAATATAACTAATCAAACTGTTATAATTCATAAACCAGCTTAGCAGTGAACATGTTATAATCCGACTAAATTTCGTTTTCTGCATTTATAAGCAAGACCTTAACTTTAAACTTCATAACACTGACCCTATTCTTTGGAGTCTGTTTCCCAGATGGCCATTCCCAGCTTTTTCCTTGAATAAACTCTTGGTGTTTTTTTGTCGTTGTTTGTTTTTGTTGTTGTTGTTGTTCTGAGACAGTCTTACTCTGTCATCCAGGCTAGTGTGCAGTGGTGCAATCATGATTCATTGCAGCCTTGACCTCCTGGGCTCAAGCGATCTTCCCACCTCAGCCTCCCCAGTGGCTGAGACTACAGGTGCATGCCACCATATCTGGCTTTTTTTTTTTTTTTTTGGTAGAGACAGAGTCTTGCTATGTTGTCCAGGTTGGTGAATAAACTCTTTAAAAAACTGGATTTTTAAATTTTTATTTATTTTTTGGGTGGATAGGGCCTCACTCTGTTGCCCAGGTGAGAGTGCAGTAGTGTGATCACAACTCACCGTAGCCTCAGCTTCCTGGGATCAAGTGATCCTCCCACCTCAACCTCCCAAGTAGGTAGGAGTACGGGAATGTGCTACCATACCTGGCTAAGTTTTTAAATTTTTTGTAGAGATGGGGTCTTGCTATGTTGCCTAAAACAGGATTTTTGATCTTTTTGATTATTTCAGGCTGACACAGGACAGCTCCTCCAGTTCCATGCTTCATATACCTTCTAAAACAGTAAACATAGCAGGGAGTAAAAGGGAGAAGGTGACTCCCTATCAGGGAAGATCT
The DNA here is from genome assembly GCF_009761245.1 of Sapajus apella. Taxonomy (NCBI): domain Eukaryota; kingdom Metazoa; phylum Chordata; class Mammalia; order Primates; family Cebidae; genus Sapajus; species Sapajus apella. The sequence goes on along the minus strand of NW_022437004.1, from coordinate 6,639,166 downwards.
CTCCCTGAAGCCTCAACATCGTCCCTCTATGACTCATCATGCCAAACCTACATGGATCACTGGAAAAGAAGGGGGATGCCATGACTGACTTAGGTCTATTAAGAATCATGCCATAGGGTACATTGCTGCAACAAAACCTGGGTTTTGATAACAAAAGAGAAAGGAGAATGGCTGTTGGGTAGGCAGCTAACATTTGCTACAATTCCTAAATGTGTTTCCTGAAGATTATTAATGAAAAAATGTTTCAGCCCCTTTATCTACCATTTTATGTTGATTCTTTCAACTACTATTTACAACATCTATGATACGTTGGGTACTGTGATAGGAGCAGAAGGCTCAAAGATCATCAAGACATAGCTCCTGTCCTCAAGATTGAATTAAATGAGAGAAAAATATGTCAATAATTCAGAACAGTGTAGCAAATGCTGAAGGAATCTCCCGGTCTGCCGGTTGCGAAGACCGTGGGAAAAGTGCAGTGTCTGGGCTGGAATGCACCATTCTTCCTGGTACAGTCTCTCACAGCTTCCCTTGGCTATGGGAGAGAAATCCCCTGACCCCTTGAGCTTCCTGGGTAAGGCGACACCCCACCCTGCTTCGGTTCGCCCTCTGTGGGTTACCCGCTGTCCAATCAGTCCCAGTGAGATGAACCAGGTACCTCAGTTGGAAAGGCAGAAATCACCCACTTCTGCGTTCATCTCGCTGGGGGCTGTGGACTGAAGCTTTTCCTATTGAGCCATGTTGAAACAAGAAGTCTCTTCTTGGGTAATTTTAAGTAACCTCCAAGTTTCTTGTCACCTAAATTTTAAAAATTTACCATTCAATTTTTTTCTTGTGGTTATACTTTCGATTTATCAATGCACTTATCATAATCTTATAATCATTTGCTTGTCATTCTTTCTTTCTGGATTATGAGGACCTCACAGAAAGAAATCTGGCCTTAATTCACCTTGGTAGACCCCGTACCTAGTGGACAGATAATAAACAAATATTTACTGAATTGAGGTGTGTAATTTGCATCTGTGTGTCCCTAGTTTCCAGCACAGCTAAAAGTTTTTTTTTTTTCCTTCAGCACTTTAAATATGTCATGTCACTCTCTCCTGGACTGTTAGGTTTACACTAAAAAGCCTGCTGGAGACATATTGGAGCTGCACTCTGTATTATTAATATTTCTTTTCTCTTGCTGCTTTTAGGATTCTCACTTTATCTCTGACCATTGAGAGTTTCATTTTTAAATGTCTTGAGGTAGTCAAAGCTAATAATTCTTAAATTTGTCCTTTTGAGGGCTAATCTAGATGTTTCAGGTGTGGTTCACTTTTTCTTATTGTTTCATTTTGTCTCCTCTCAGCATAGCTTGTCTTCAAGCTTACTAATTCTTTTGCTTGATAAATTCTTCTGTTAAGACTCTGATACACTCTTCAATATGTCAATCACATTTTTCAACTCCAGAATTTCTGCTTGCTTTTTATTTCAACCTCTTTATCTGATAGAATTATGAATTGTTTCTCTGTGTTATTTTAAATTTTGTTGAGTTTCCTCAAAATAGCTATTTTGAACTGTCTGAAAGATCACAGTATCTCTGTCTCTCTGTGACTGGTCACTGCTGCTTTATTTAGTTTGTTTGATGAGGGCATGTTTTCTTGGAGCGTCTTGATGCTTGTGGTTATTTGTCAGTGTTTGGGCATTCGACAGTTTATTGTAGTCTTCACAGTTTTAACTTGTTTGTACCCTGATTTCAGACCCTAGCTTTCTGACTTTCTTCTTGAGAAGGCTTTCCAGGTATTTGCAGAAACTTGGGTGTTGTGATCTAAGTCTTTAGTCACTGCAGCCATATCTGCATTAAGGGGCACTGGGCACTCTAAGCCCAATAACATGGTGGTCTTAGATAAGTTCTAGAAGAATTATCTGGATTACCAGGCAAAGACTCTTGTTCTCTTCCTTCAGTTTTTCCCAAACCAATGTGGTCTCTCTCTATGCTGAGCTGTGTGGAGCTCGGGGAGGGGTGACACAAGCACCTCTGTGACTACCACCACTGAGACTGTCCTAGGTCAGAACTGCAGCCAACACAGCATTGGTCCTTGCCCATGGCCCATGATAAACACCGCCTAGCTACCACCTGTTTGCTCAAGGTCCTAGGGCCTTACAGTCAGCAAATGGCAAAGTCAGGCTTGCATCCTTCCCTTCAGGGCAACAAGTCCTCTCCCCACCATCCCACCCCAAGTCCTGGGCAGGTCCAGAGATGCCACCTGAGAACCAAGGCCTGGATTTTTAAACATTAGGAATCTACCTGGTGTTCTATGCTACTGTGGCTGAACTGGCATCCAAAGTCCTTCTCACTCTTCCCTCCTCTTTCTACAACCAGAGGAGTCTCTTTCCATGGCCACTACTGACCCAAGCCCACAGTAAATACCACCTGGCTACCTCCAATGTTCATTCAAAGCCGAAAGCTCTTCAGTCAACTTGGGGTGAATGCTACCAGGCCTGGGACCCTCTCTTCAGGGCAGTGGACTCCTCTCTGATCCAGGACAGGTCCAGAAATGCCATCCACAAGCCACGGCCTGGAATCGGGGATCCCAAGAGCCTGCTTGGTGCTCTACCCAACTCTGGCCAAGCTGGTATCTAAAGCTGAAAGGCCAAGTCCTCTTTATTCTCCCACCTCCTTTTCGCAAGCAGGAATTCTTCCCTGTAGCTACCACAGCAGAGAATGTGTTGGCTCCCATCTAAGGTCAGCATGTCCCCGAGTCTCATTCGAGGCCTATGGTGAATATTGCCTGGGTACCACTGCTTATTTTTCACAGCCCAAAGGCTTCTTAGCAGGTGATGAATTCTGCCACGACTGGGCCCCTCCCTTCGAAGCAGAGGGTTCCTTTCTGGTCCATGGTGTGTCTAGAAATGTCACCTGGGAGTTAGGGCTTAAAATGGGGACCTCAGGAATATGCTGTGTGTCCTATTCTGTGGCTGAGGTGGTATCCAGGTTGCAAGACCAAGTCCTCTTTATTCTTTTCTCTCCTTTCAAGTGGAAGAAAGGAGCCTTTCCTAGAGCTGCAATGCCTTGGGTTGGGGGAGAGATGGTGCAAGCATTTCCTTTGCTGCCCAGCTGGTGTCTCACTGGGTTGCATACCCCCAAGTCTACAGGCTCCAAGTCCAGTACAGCATGAGGACTTGCCCAGCAACTGCAGCCCTTGTGGCCTAAACTGACTTTCAAGTTTTTTTAAAACCCCAGAGCCCTGTAGCTTGCAGTGGTAAGGCTTGCCAGAACACAGGTTCCAACCACTTGGATGGGCAATTCTCCTTAGACTAGGGTTCATCTAAATGCTCCCTCTGTGGGCACTGGCTGAATTCTGCCTGGCGTTACTTTCTGCTGTGACCTGACTGTGCAATTCCAATGCAAAGTCCCATAATCACTGTGCTCTCCCCTCCTTAGCTCACAGATTCTCTCTCCACGTCACTTGATGCTGACATGGGATAGGGGAGGGGTTGGCAATTCAGTCCAGGCCACAAGGGCTGCAATTCTTGGGCAAGTTCTCAGGCTGTACTGGGCCTGGAGCCAGTGAACTTCAGGGGCATGCAACCCAGTAAGACGCCAGCTGAGTAGCCAAAAGAATACTTGCACCACGCCTGCCCTAACCCAAGGCAGCACAGCTCTGGGAGACTCCTTCCTTCTGCTTAAGAATAAAGAGGACTTTGTCTAGTCAGCCACAGTAGGATAGGACACCAGGAGTCCTGAGACTACCATTCCAGGCCCTAGCTCCCAGATGACATTTCTAGACACACCATGGGCCAGAAGGGAACCCTTTGTCTTTCCTACCCTCTTAAGTTCCTTTCAGTAATAAAAAGGTAAAGCCAGGTATTGTGACCACTGACCTGATTTTTGGTTCTTATGAAGGTGCTTTTTTTGTGTGGATAGTTGTTCAATTTGGTGTTCCTGTGGGGAGGATGATTGGTGAAGGCTTCTATTCAGCCATTTTCACCACCTCAAAGGGATCCTGTTAGGGTTCTGTCAACTGTAGGCGTTTGCAAGAGATTGAAAAGCTAAACAACATGGAAACAATCTTCTGGCTCAGGTAGTGGTGGTACCAGCAGAGTATGATACCCAACTGTCATAAGAGTAGGCTCTTGTAGAACCTGGGTAGCAGCTAGACATTGGATCCTTATAGTGGCAGCACTGGCTGCATGGGGCATAGAGGAGCACAACTCTGTTAAAGTCATGTGTAGTATGGGTTGTTGTATGAGTCAAATTCTGCAGATGACTGCTGGCTCCAGAGGAAGAAGTAGCTTCCTATACTTCCTCATTTCTGAGCAACACCACCTCTTTTTGATCCACCAGCCCTTCTAACAACTTCATCATCGAATTTTGTGTATTAAATCTCTCCTTACTTAAATACCTCAGGTAACTTCCATTTTTCTTGTTAATTATATGGCATATTTTATCTGGCATTCCTAGAATCAGAAAATGCGCTATGCTGGAAAAATTATTTTTCCAGGTAAGTTTCAACCTTTCAAAACTAAAATAGCAATTTTCCTGAAATTTTTAATTAAGTGTTTCATATATGGTCCTTTCTTCCTAAACAGAGTATTTGAAATACATTTTTTTTCTCCTTTTCCATTATCCCCACTGAATTTTCACTATCTTCTGTGTTTTAGGCCTCATGTTGAAACTCTAGTACAGACGGTATGGCACTCTAGGTGAAATTAGTACTGACCAGAAGCAGACACTTACAAGTTCAATTGCAAATACTTTCACTGTTGCAGTTACTAAAGAGCTGGTGACAACATGGTTACCTTCCCTGGACACTCTCACTCTAACAATTTCATCATCTAGTTTTGTCTAACTGACTATATGAACTGGAGATGACAGGGAAAAGCTCTACATGGGTACTAAATTATAAGCTGCATCTTGCAGTATGAGTGAAGGTCTGCCAGGAAAGGAGCATTTCAGAGCAGGGAAGTACCTATGCAGACAGGTGTGGTAACTAGTCTCTAAAGATGGTTTACAACATCCCCATTCTACATGCTTATATCTTCCCCCTTTGAATCCGGACTGGCCCTGCAATTGCTCTGACCAATGGAATGTGAGGGAGTAACTGTTCTGGGACTTCTGAGCCCAGCACTTAGGAGGACTAGCAGTTTCTACTTCCTTCCCCCTGGGAACACTCTTGAGATGGTCATTCTTAGAATCCCACCAAGCTAAAAAAAGCTCAAGCCACATGGAGGAGAATCAGGGTGCTGCAACTAACCACCCCAGCTGAGATCCCACCTGATAGTGCCAGCTAACGGCCATACAAGTTAGCCATATTGGACCTTTTAATTTATCCCTCAGATTAATTAAATCATATATCATATGAAGAACTGCTCAGCTGAGCTCATTCAGTTATCGGAATTGTAGGAGATGATTGTTGTTTTAAGCTGCTAAATTTTGAGGGTTGTTTTGAGACAGGGTCTTGCTCTGTCACCCACAATGGAGTGCATGGCATGATCTCAGCTTACTGAAGCCTCAATCTCTTGGGCTCAAGCAATTCTCCCACTTCAGCCTCCCAAATAGGTTGCACTGCAGGTACATGCCACGACACTGACTACTTTTTGTATTTTTTGTAGAGGCGAGGTTTTGCCATGTTGCTCAGGCTGGTCTCAAGCTCCTGGGCTCAAGCAGTCCATCTGCCTTGGTCCTCCAAAGCAGTGGGATTATAGACATAAGCCACTATGCATGGCCAAAGTGATTTCTTATGCAGTGAAAGGCTCTGTCTGCACGGTGGGTCATGCCCATAATCCCAACAATTTGGGAGGCCAAGATGCATCGCTTGAGCCCAGGGCTTCCTGACCAGCCTGGGCAACATAGTGAGAGCCCACCTCTACTTAAAAAAAATTAGCTGGGCATGATGGCATACAACTGTAGTCCCAGCTACTGGGGAAGAAGAGGCTGCACTGAGCTATCATCAGGCCACTGCACTTCAGTCTCGGTAACAGAGTGAGACCCTGTCTCAAAAAAAAAAAAAAAAGGCTCTGGCAGGACTGCAAGTTTTGGGATGACTAAAGGAGTTCTCATAGTTCCTCACTGCTGGGCAATGCTGCCTCCCTTACCTCTTTTGCTCCTCCAGTTCTTCTTGTAATTTTATTACCTAATCCCTATATTAAATCACTTTTGCTTGAAATATCTTAAGGTATTTCTGTTTTTCTGGCTAACCATGTGGAAAACATTTTGTTATCTTCTATTTCTACAACCAGAGTATACTATGCCAAAAAGTTTGAATTATCTTCTGATAATTTCAATCTTTTAACTATTGAAATACTGTATTCCTGAGTTTTTCTTAAATGGCTTATTCATGCACCTTTTTTTTTTTGGGAGGGGGACAGGATCTCACTCTGTTATCCAGGTTACAGTGTGGTACAATCATAGCTCACTGCAGCCTCAAACTCCTGGGCTCAAGTGATCCTCCTGTCTCAGCCTCCCAAAGCACTGGGATTACAAATGTGAGCCACCATGCCTGGTCTAGGCCTTTCTTCTTAAACACAGCACATGAAATGTATTTTTTTTTCCTTTTCCATTATCACCATCAAATATTTACCAAGTTCCTATCATGTACTATATAGCAGTTCTAGGAGCAAACGATATGGAATATCAGGTTAACTGAAGGCTAACCACAAGCAGATACTTGTAAATTCAAGTGGAAAAACCTTTACTGTTGTCAGTTGCTAGGATGCTGAGATGATAATGATATGGTCCCTGTCCTCTAGAAGTTCCCACTATAATAGAAATAGATTTATGAACAAAAAAATTATCATATGCTAGGAAGGATTCAAAAATAGAAATATCTACCACACATACGGGTGACTACACATAAAAGCATCAGAGAAAACTTCATATAGGAGCTAAAATTTAAGCTGGGTCCTGAGGTATGGTTTGAAGTTTGCCAGGTAAAGATGGGAAAATGTTGTTCCAGAGTTGGGAGGAAGCATGTACAAAGGTAGTAAAAGTGATAGCATTATTTAGCCCAGATTTCAGTACAATTAAGAGATTGTAGAAAAGAACGTTGAAGTGTGCTGTGAAACATACTTTTTGCATAAAACTTAACAGTCTGGACTTTATACTACGATCACCAAGGAGCAGAGAAGCCTCATATTCGCTTCTGTATTTCAGAAAAATAACACTGGTGGCAATTTGAAAGATAAACTGGGGCAAGGAAGGACTGGCAGCAAGGCAAGTTAGAAGGCTACTGCAAGATTCAGATGAGAACCAATAAAGATACAAAGTAAGGATTGTAGTTGCCTAACCTCCAAGGCAGCATGACTAGAATTCTGTGTAAAATAATTCCTAAACTAGTTCTTTCTCCAAGAGTTATCCTTATATACTGATAGCTGCTGACTCCTCAGTACCAATGAGATCATAATCCTTAATTTCAAATTAAGAACATGAACCTCAATTTCATTTCTAGTAGCTATGGCTCACTTAAATTCTAAATAATAAGCCATAACTACTAGATTTATTTATTTATTTGCCATGTCCATTGCTAAAGTAGCTACTAGATCTTATTCCTATTTGTACAACAGTAAGTTTGTTACTAGGATTTGGAAAACAGGGACCTTGCAATTTTAAAAATGCAATTTGGCCTTGGTTTTATTTTATTTATATCCATCACTATACTAAAAGGGGATGGCCTTGTTTTTAAGAGAAAGTTTACTCCAAAGATTCTAAAATTCTGCAACATTTGGATAAGGATGAAACTAAAAACCTGACACCAGGCCACTTTTTCTATAAGCTTTCTTTAGTATTTTGACCAAAAGAAAAGTCCTATATAAAGCCTGCACAACAAAACAACTTTATAAAACAACTTCTCATATTCTGCATAACACTGAGTGAATCATTTAGACGACAGTGGACAGAAAAAGGGAGCTGAAAATAGTACTAGATATTACCTCGGCTTCCTTAGAGTAAGTTCTACAATTACCTTGCAAAAGCACACAATTTTGCTATCCTCAGGCAGGCTTATAATTTTTTAAAAGACTTCAAATAAAGGTCATTTATTTCAGTATTTGTTCCAGCATTTCCAGAGATACTTGTAAATTCAAGTGGAAATTTGTTCCAGTGGAAAAAAAAAATAGTTCTCAGAATTGCTTATATTAGGGTTTAAATCCTTCACTTATTAGATGTTATTACAGTCATCCCTTGGTATCTGCCAGGGATTAGCTCCAGGATACCCCAAGGGAACCAAAATCCAAAATCCAAGGATACTTGGTACCTTGTAAATTGTCTCTAGATTATACTATCTAATATAATGTAAATGATATGTAAATATTGTTATATTGTTTTTAAAATTTGTATTATTTCCTTGTTGGCTTATTATTTTTTCTCCAAATGTTTTCAATCCATCATTCCATGGTTGGTCGAATCTATGGATGTGGAACCCACAGACACAGAGGGCCAACTGTACTTAATTTCTTGGAATCTGAATTTCCTCACTTACAACATGTTTATAATAAAGACAGACTAAATTTTGTAAGGGCTACTAGTATATGCATAAGGCAACTGCATACGAAAACCTAACACTATTAGGCTTAGAAAACATACTCTATTCTATGTAATATACCAAATAAGTGTCTCAGAAATAAATATCATTGTTCTTAACACTTAACCACACTACTATAACCTACTATATGGATTCTAGAAGTTTATTAGTGACATAAATATGAAGTTAATGGCATCTTTTATAGGCACAACGAAAGAAACACTTATTAGAAGAAGGTATTTGCATCATCAGACCATTTTGAGCCTGGTGTGTTTTCCCCAGTAATTGGGGGATCCTTAGATGCTTTAACAACAAGCACAGTTTCTCCATCCTTCGCTGTATACATACTTTCTAATACTTTCTCTCTCCTTCCACTCCCAATTCCTAATAAAAATCTCTCATTCACATTAAAAACTTATTCTGGCAAGTCTTCCTCTTCCACCTCTACTACCTTCTATGTTGGTGACAATGCTATTCATATAAAATATACAAAGGCAAGAAACAAAAGGAAACAGTATGTACTATTCTTCATACTCAGTACATTATACATAAAATATGGAGTTTCTAGGTAAAATAAAATATTGCATACTATATGTCTATTATTTTTAACGGCATGCCTGTGTTACCAGTCTATGACTCTGAACTATCAGTACTTACCCTCACAGAGGAAATGAACAAATGAAAAAAATATATAAAAAAGATATATGTATTAGATGTAAAATATATACGTAAAAATATGTAAGATATATGTAAATATATATGTAAAAAACTATTACAAAAAGAGTTGATCTTCATTGTTCATATCACATACAGCAGGTCCTCAACTAATGTCATTTCATTAAAATGTTGATGAAAAAAGACTATTTACAACCAGAACCACTGCCTGTGTGAATTCTGCACATCTTCCACATACCTGCCTGAGTTTTCTCTGCATACTCTGGTTTCTTCTCAATCCCCAAATATGCACATGTTAGGTGAACTGGTAAAGCTAAATCATCCCATTACGGGTGTGTGTGGTATGTGAGTGCACCCTGCAATGAAAAGGCATCCTGTCCAGGACTGGCGCCCACCTTGCTCCCTAAGCTGCTGGGATAGGCTCCAGCTACCTGAGACACTGAACTGAAATAAGCAGGTTAAAAAATGAATGAATACAAATTACTATAAAACAAAAATTTATAAAGTATATGGTAATCATACAAATGCACAATACATGATGCAGTATAAAAGCACTCAGCCAGCCTACCATATTTCTTATTTTTTGTTTTTGAACTGCATGGTGGTAGGAGGTGCTCCTTACAATTTTCACTTTCCAAACACCACTACTACTACAACCACTGTCACTCATTGACTCAATAAACATTGGGTAAATAATTTTTACTTTTTGAGATAGGATCTCATTCTGCCACCCAGGCTGGAATGCAGTGGCACCATTACAGCTGACTGCAGCACTGTGTGATTGCTTAATGCAGGGTCTATCAATAATAACACCATAAACAATTGGGGCTGAATAATATGGTTTTGTTTGTTTGTTTTTTCGAGATAGGATTTTGCTCTGTTGTCCGTACTGGAGTGCAGTGGCATGATCATGGCTCACTGCAGCCTTGACCTCCCAGGCTCAAGGGATCCTCCCATATCAGGCTCCCAAGTGGCTGAGACTACAGGAGCAGGCCACCACCCCTGACTAATTTTTCTATTTTTTTTTTTGGGTAGAGATGGGGTTTCACCATGTTACTCAGGCTGGTTCTGAACTCCTGAGGTCAAGCAATCTGCCCACCTCGATCACCTAGTGTTAAGATTACAGGTGTGAGCCACCATGCCCAGCCAATTCTTTCTTGTTTTTATCCTTTTTAAATGTATATATAGCTCACATTAATTTTAAGGTTTAATTTTAGAAGTGTTCTGGGTCTTTATTAGAAATTCGGTAATGTTTTTTGACCAGAAATATGCCATAGGAACTTAACTCTTTTTTTTTTTTTTTTTTTTGAGACGGAGTTTCACTCATGTTACCCAGGCTGGAGTGCAATGGCGCGATCTCGGCTCACCGTAACCTCCGCCTCCTGGGTTCAGGCAATTCTCCTGCCTCAGCCTCCTGAGTAGCTGGGATTACAGGCACGCACCACCATGCCCAGCTAATTTTTTGTATTTTTAGTAGAGACGGGGTTTCACCATGTTGACCAGGATGGTCTCGATCTCTTGACCTCGTGATCCACCCGCCTCGGCCTCCCAAAGTGCTGGGATTACAGGCTTGAGCCACCGCGCCCGGCCTTAACTCTTATTTATATCAATTCCCTTACGGTAAAATTGCTTTCATTATATGTTGTTTTCCTTAAACTTGCAGTTTCCAAGAACCTATCAACAACACTGAGGACTTACTGTAATATAAATTACCTTTCTATGTATATAAAGATGTTCCCTATTTCAATTGTGAATATACAGATCTGTGCACTCAAAAATAACAAGCCTATTAGGATTCAAACAGCTATTTGTATACCCATGTTCACAGGAGCATTATTCACAAAGCCAAAAAGCACAAGCATGAACAAAATATGATAAATACATACAATGGCATATTCAGCCTTTAAGAGGAAAGAAATTCTGATACATGCTACAACATGAATGAACCTTGAAGACATTACGGTAAATGAAATAAGAATGAACCCATTTAGACATCTAGAGTAGTCAGTTCATACAGACAGAAAGCAAAATGGTGTTGAGGCTGGGGAAGAGAAGAGGTAATGGGGAGTTGTTTAATGAATACAGAATTTCGGTTTGGGAAGATGTTGTACCTGGATGGTGGTGGTGGTTGCACAATAGCATGAATACACTTAATGCCACAGATCTGAACACTTAAAACTGGTTAAAGAGGTAAATTTTACGATATCCATATTTAACCACAATAAAAAAATGCTTATTAAAAGATGCATTAGTTATGAGACAGTATACCTCATCTGTTTCAAACTGAGTATGGCTAACAATGAGGCAGAAAAGCAGCAAGCAGGTAGAGAGATTTATAATAGCTGCACTAGGTCCTATGGCATGAAGGGATCAGCAGAAGTCAAGAAGCCTTCTATAAGATTTGACTTTCTTGAAAACACATTTTAATCCTGGGCCTCTTCTCTCCAAATCACCTGTTTCTTTTAGTCTTTTTCCAGTGACACTGTGTGTTGCTTCTAACAGAGGTTCAGTTTTACAGCCTTTCCCTCAAGTGTCCTATCCTAAAAGTAAAACTTGGATCATCTAAGGTGGTGGTTTTCAACAAGGGGTAATTTTGCTTCCTATCCCCGCAACACCCAGGGACATTTGGCAATGTCTGGAGACATTTTTGGGTTGTCACAATTGGAAGTAGGGTGGGGAGTGGTGCTACTGACACTGAGTGGGTATAAGCCAATTATGCTGCTAGAAATCCTACAATGCACAGGATAGGCTCCCACAACAAAAACTTAACCAACCCAAAATGCTAACAAAATGCTTACTTTGAGAAACCCTGTTCTAAGGTTTTTCTAAGTTGCTTGATTCATGGTGGAAACTGATCATAAGTTAAAAGTTTCCGCCTTTTGGATTGCTTGAACCCAGGAGTTTGAGGCTATGATGCATTATGATTATGCCTGTGAATAGCCACTGGAATCTAGCCACTGCAATCTATGTTAGGAAACATAGTAAGACCCTGTTTCTTAAAAAAAAAAAAAAAAAAAAAAAAGTTTCTTCCTCTTATTCCTTACTTTCTCTTCTCATTTATTTTGAGGAAATAGGATAAGAACCAGTGGTAACACCTTAGGTGAAAGGAGGCTACTTATATATTATCATTCGCTTCACCCTGGCCAATCCTAACCATGACCTGGGCCATGGTGAAAAACATATCCTGGGCCATGGTGAAAAATTCAGGCGGTGGGATAGGACTTGTGGTCAAATTGTTGGGGACAGAGGAAAAGAAGAAAACAGCAACAAAAAAATCCAAGTGAAGACAGTGGAGGGCAGTGCCTATGCCATCTGGATTGGATAATTCTTCCTGATGACGATTTAGATATAGATGAGTTGGACAGACATAATTTAGAAACCTATATAAGAAAATATGCATTTTAATGAGGTTATAACAAAAAATTTAAAATTCAATTAAAAAATTAAATCACAGATTTTCCCACAACATACTAATTCAACATACTACTTATGATTACTTAAAATCTGCATTTTTTTCTAAGGAGCAATAACCTAATGAGTATGTAACACTAATATGTCAGTAATAAGGGCAATTACTTTTGCTTTTATTTTCCTCTTATACGAAATTAAATAACAACATACCTGCTGTAGTATAACTCATTTAGTACAATTTAGGTATTTTGAGAAATTCAATCCACTAAGCTCATTAGGGTAATTCATTATTATGCTACACATTAAAATGGTGTCTGCTTACAGTCATTTTGGAAAACTTTGACAGTAAATGCTAGAGCTGAAAATACACACACACTACAGCCTAGCAATTCCATTCGTAGGTTTATACTCAACGGAAATGTATACACTCACCAAAAGACATTTATAAGGATGTTCTCCACAGTACTACTCATAATAGCTCAGAACTGAAAAATCCTCAAATGACTATCAATGGGAGAATGAATAATACTTTTGGACATAAGAAAAAATGGATAAATAAATGGAAGACTATACAGCAATGACAATGAATGAACTACAAATACATGCAACAATAAAGATGAATCTCACTTTGGTAGGTTGAATAACGGCCTCCAAAGATAGCCAGGGTCTGAATCCCTGGAACATGTAAATGTCACTTAAATGGTAAAAAAGATTTTGTAGATATGATTAAATTAAGGATCTTGAGATAGGGGGATTATCCCCGCCTTATGCAAGTGAGCCCTAAATGTAGAGGCAGGGAAAGAACTGACTACGGAAGGGAAGATGATACAATGACAAAAGCTGGCATTGATCATAGAGAGAAAGGGGTCACAAGCCCATAAATATAGGCAGTCACTAGAAGCCAACCAAGGCAAGAAAACATTCTCCCTCACAACCTCAAGAAAGAACCAACACATCTGGTACTTTGATTCGGGCTTAATGAAACTGATTTTTGGAGTTCTGATCTCCAGGACTATAAAAGAATAAATCTGTGTTGTTTTACACCACTAAGTTTGTGGTAATTTGCTATAGTGGCAACAAGAAACTAAAATATTCACAAAAATGATGAATGAAAAAAAGACTGTACTATATATGAGTGCATTTACATAAAATAAAAAACAGGCAAAACTAGTCTATGATTTTAGAAGTCAGGATAGTAGTTACTTTCAGCAAGAAAAAAGTGTTAAGATGGGGCAAGAAGAAGGCTTCTGGGTACACATAATGCTCTGTGTTTTGATCTGAGGACTGATGATATCAGTTTGCTTAATCTGTGAAAACCTTTATTTGTGCACTGTTCTGTGTGTGTGGTATATGCAGCTTTATGTGTGGTATATGCAGCTTTAAAGGCTTTTCAGCACTTATTAATCTGGTAATCTGCTGAAAAAGATATATAACATATATTCAAGGGGATGGAAAAATACTTAAGGAATAATAACTTTATTTCTCAAGAACGCTAACGATTTTGTTTCTCTCTTCAAAAGATTAAAAAAATTTTAACTGGCAAAACGTTAATAGTGACTTTTAATTCCAAAAAAAGAAAAAAAAAAAAGGAAAAGAAAACCTAAAAGTAAAATATTGCTTAAGCAGCTTTGTTATGCCTCGATCTTACGACTGTAAATTACAAAAACACAAGTAAAACCACATTTTTTGAAATAATAGTAAACAAAAACAAAAGGCAGGTACTACATACCAAATGACCAAAATGTCTTTTGGGCCTAAGATTTTTGAAACTAGTAAAAATAGTAAATAGAAATCTCTCTATAGATCATTAAATATAAAAACCATTTATAAAACACATCACAATTTTATTGCTTGAAGAATACAGCATATGAAATCACAAGAATGTCAAAATGAAACGTCACTAGGCTTCAAACGTATAATACATTATCAGATGCAGTAAAATATTAATTAACCTGAACTCTGCATCAGAAAAAAAAAGTTATGGAAAATATCTAAGTTGTTTACTTAAGAAACAGATATACTTAAAATAGAAAGTATAAAGATGTTACAGTACAAATTAGAAAAGCCAACATGTATTAACTTATTATTGTTCTAGGCTAGACTACCTTTGGTACTTAAACTTTGTAAAAAACAATTTCTTCTATCTCATCCAAACGCACTTCATGGATATGACATCCATGAAGTAACTTCAACTTAAAACATTCAGCAAAATTAACCTTTTCACTTCATGGGGGAAGTATATTTAATAAATGTATAACAATATTTCCCTTTTACTAAAACTGCAAAATATGATCATTAAGAAACCTAATACTTATAAAACTTTACTTGCTTAGCTCTCCAATTAAAATTGGAATCCTGGTAGCCACAAGCTATTTTTGGGCTTGGTGAATACATAAGTTTAAAAGATTTGGCAACTGACATAGGAATTTAATTACTTCATACTATATTAAGTGTCTCTTCCTTTCTATTTCCAAAATATAGACACTATACCATTTCTTCAACATCCTGGATTCCTATAATCACTACCATACTTTATTTATTAGAGCCAAATTAAAGCTTCTGTCTTTTAACAAGCAGGTAGAAACTATTGATGTTTCATATAGGACTGATCAGTTATAACACAACTTATATTACATATAGGGCTGATCAGTTATTTCAAATAGCGCTGATCAGTTATAACATAACTTCTTAAGCAAAACTAATCCTTTTTTAAAGCTATCACTCAATTATGATGGAGACAATAATGTCATCTCAAAAGGTAACGTTGGACTCTAGGCTATCTAGTCAGGAAAATGTAAAAGTAATTCTAAAAACAATAAGTAAACTGTAACTACAAGTTAAATTAAAAATCCCTCTCTTATGGCAAGCATTCTCATTAACTTTCATTTCTTTCCCCCAGCAAAGGTTTGAATATTCATGAACCTCTGTTAAACCAAGGGAACCAAAGCAATTGTTTCAAAAGTCCCACCTACATATTTGAATAATATGAGTATGGATGAACTAGGCAAGTAATACTATCAACAATTATTGAATTGGAGTGAAATAGTAAAAATCATGACAGACTTTTAAACTGGGCAGTCTCTGAAATGTCATAGTGGAGCTCAAAATGAATTATGCTGTAATAAAACTATAGTTTTTACCTCTACACAAAACAAAAACAAAATAAAAAAACATAACCACCAAATTTATACAACTACTATTGAACATACTCCGTAGTTTTTGAATGTCTTGAAGTTTTTCTAACAAGTTTATCTGAGCATATATATTTATTGCCTATATATGTACTCATTTTAAAAGACAAATTCAGATACTACAGAACTGAACACTTTTCAGCAACCTGATCCAATGTCTACTGATTCATACAGCACCCCCCCTTAATAATTTAAAATTCATAAGTTTCAGTTTAGTTAAAAGGGCAGAGGAAATGCAAATGCGGATTTAGAGCTTTGTATAAATTTCACTGTATTTTTATAAACTTGAAGTTTTCTGTAACACTGTTTATTGATCAAATGAAGGACTCGCTATCTAAAATTTCATAAACACCATTAAAAATTCAAAATTGATATTATACTGAACCTTAAATTTTCAATAGTTCAAAGAGACAGTTTTTACATGTATAGCACACAAGAGATGAAACTCAATAGCAGACATCCCTAGAATACCAATGACAAGTCCACCAAGATGCATACAAAATTACAGGTAAGCATTTCTTTCACTGTTTTTGTTGTGCAGGGAAAAACATTTATAGAAGAAATAGAAACTCAGCTGGTGAATTTCAGATATCATCATCATCTTCTTCATCCTGAGAAGATCCTGCCTGATTAGATGCACTGGCTGAGGCAGCAGCAAGCTGTGCTTGTTGGGCGGCTTGCTGCATTTGAAGCCATTCCTGTTGGGCCAATTCTGCTTGTTGCTGTCTAGCCTAAACACCCAAAAAAAAAAAGTCTTTTAAAAAAACTCGCAATATATACACTTCGGTTAGATGTAGATTAGGCCAGTATTACAGACAATTATTATCATACTTGGATATTTTCAAACTACTATGTAATTGTCACATATCTGGAGAACATAAACTCTACAGGTAAATATAATTACAGATTACTTTTTTTCTAACCCAACACAGGTCTAAGAAATTTCTCAAACTTGAGTCTCTTATAAATGGTCCCCTTTCATGTCATGTAATTTATGACCTTTGGTTCAACTGAAGACGTTGAAAAAGTTGACAAAAACCTACAATATTTCCTGTGGCTCTGTCCCTGTACTTTTTTATTCCCTTCATTTCACTTGATTCTTCTGTACCCTCAAATTATAATTTTGATATAAACATTTTTCAATCTAAAATTTATTTATATGGTTTAAAAGTTCTCTAGTACAGTACCTCATAGGAAAGAAGTACTGTACATGTATGCAGTAGCTGCCCTGGTATTTCTTTGAGTTTCTTATTTTTTTCTTTCTGAGCTTCTATTACAATTCTCTAACCTACTATATGTCTCTCTGTGTCCCTCATTCCCTCTCTGTAAGTACACACATTTGTAAAATACACAGATACACATACAAATATACATATCCTTCCTGTATATACACTAGTAAAAAGATACTACTTAAAATTCATTCATCTGATATATCCTCTATTAAAAACCACCACAGGATTTTAGAAACCAAGATGCATACATATGAATTACATATGAAACAGCTAAGGCTCCTTCTCAATTTAATTTCATCTGTTTGCAGAAAAACTACACCAAAAAGGGAAAAAATGAACCTGTTCTTAAAAAGGTCTTATAAATTCCCATTAGACTCTGCCAAAACAATCTTTTCCTCCTTCTGTCTGTTCTTGCAATTGTTCTGTAAGTCTAGCTCATACCCTCCCCTAATTCCTAGTCATCATTTGAAATGCAAATCAATTAGTCTTTCTTGACCTTTCTAGGCCACATTTTATGCTCTATTTCATATACCATAATTCCCCATGCATTCCCATATCCCTCCACTTTGTTCTAGAATTATCTAAGTTTATATCTTTTGTTTCCACCACACTTGAGAATAGAGATTGTTTCCATATTCTTTGTTTCATTGCTAACACAAAGGCCCTCAATATTTTCTGAATGAACATACTACGGGAAAACAGTGATGCTCAGCATAACCTGTAACATTTAAGATTTTACCATGTACAATCCTCATTCTTCTGAATAATCTGTCATGACTTATTATCCAAATATTTCTAGATATAAATTCTAATCAGGTCATTATTTCATTTTTTTTTAAAAATCGTTTGTTACCAACCAAATCCAAATTTCTTAGCCTAGAATTCAGTCCTCCAAATTAGTGTCTACTCCAACCTCTCTATAAACTTTCTTTGTAACATGTACTTTGTGTTTCAAAAAAGCCTAGAACACAAAATGTTTCCCAAATATACACCATACTGCCTCATCTTTGCTACCTTTACTCATGCTGACATTCATCCTATGTGAAATTTCCTGCCATTTACTGAAAATCTAACCTTCCTTGAAATACTATTTTCTCCTCGTGGTATATCAGTCAGTGTATAATCAGGAGATAGAAGTCAGACGAGTTACTGGAATGGAAAAAAGATAATATAAAGAATTGTTAAACAAGTATAAAGTTGCTATTAGGCAAGTGAAAAGGCAAGAGGAGAACAGTAAAATATCATGAAAGTAGCAGCCACAGGAAGCAGCCACCAACCTCAAAACTGAGGGAACAAAAGAAAATGCTGCAATTTTTAAAATCTAGAAATTAAAGAAACCACTTCATGGAACTGAAACTCAGACCTTGGAAGGATGGAAATAGATAAGCTGGTACAAATATATCTGGGCTTGAAGAAGGGCCCCAAGGGTTGGCATCCACATCCCCAGAGTCGGGGTATGGGGTGTGGGTTCAGGCTGGTCGTGTATTAGAGAAAATGAAAACTGAATTCAGTTTCTGCTACAGGAAAACTGATGCAACCAGAATGAAGAAGTGTTGCTGAGTTGTTCAAAGGAACTAAAAGACAAAGGGAAATAAAAGGAGTAAGCCCTTTTTCTTCCTCCATCCATGCAATCTCCCTCTAGAACCCCATTCTGGCAAGAGTCTAATGGGGAGTCAGCTAGCAAAGAGACATATGGCTTGCACAGTATTAGGTCCAGTCACAAAGCAGAGCACAGAAAGGTGGGTCTGGGGCTAAGACAACTGCATACTAGTTGGCACACTCCTGCACCTCCAAAATTTGATGTAATGTTCCCATACTTGGGATTTCTTTCTTTTTCTTTCTTATTTTTGTAGAGACAGGGTCTCACTATATTGCCTAGACTGGTCTTGACTGCTTGGGCTCAAGTGATCCTCCCACCTGGGCCTCCCAAAGTGCTATGTTTACAGATGTGAACCACTATGCCCAGCCAGAATCTTTTTCTAATAATTGGTCAGCCTCGTATTATAGTTGTCTTCTTCATCCAAGTAGTCCGTCTCAAAATAGATGTCAGTGTGTCAGTACTATACCTCCCCTACTAGATACTAAGTTTCTTAAGAAGAATGATATATTCCCATTATGGAAGAAGTATGACAATTCCTCAAGGATGTAGAAATAGAAATTCCATTTGGTCCAGCAATCCCCTTACTGAGTATATACCCAAAGGATTATAAATCAGTCTATTGTAAAGACACATGCACACGTATATTCACTGTGGCACTGTTTACAATAGCAAAGACCTGGAACCAACCCAAATGTCCACTGATGATAAGACTGGACAAGGAAAATGTGGTACACATACACCATGGAATACTATGCAGTCATAAAAAACGATGAGTTTGTGTCCTTTGTAGCAACACAGATGAATCTGGAAACCATCATTCTCAGCAAACTGACACAAGAACAGAAAACGTCAGTTTTCCTATGCAACAATCCTGCATGATCTGCACATGTACCCCAGAACCTAAAGTACAATAAAAATAAAAAATAAATAAAGAATAATGATATATTCTTCATTTTTGTATATCTACAGTACCACATGTCTTGCATACAGTAGGGACATGTTAATTGAATTCTGACCTGAAATTTGTTGATTGATGGTTAGGAGTGGGGTAGTGCTGGTGTAGGTGGCAGTAGTGAAGTAGAAGAAGAAAAGTTATTATCTTTGGGGAAAGCTATCCAAGTAACCATAGTATCAGAGACTAATATAGGAAGAGTTCTACATTAAATGTTATTTTTTTTAAATCAGATGAGTAAGAATTGAAAGGAAAAAAAATTACTGAATTTGGCGATTAAATGTTTCTGTGGTAGAGCAGAAGTTAAATTTGAGAAATAAGTGGTTGTACCTTTTCAAAAAATAGTAACACTGATCATTATTTATTTATTTAGAGACAGGGTCTCACAACATTATCCAGGCTAAAGTACTTCACAGGCACAATTGCTATCCACTGCAACCTTGAACTCCTGGCCTCAAGGGATTGTCCTGCCTTGATCTCCTGAGTAGCTGCTACTACAGGAAGGTGCCACCTTGCCTGATGGGTAACACAGATAATTACAGCAAAAAATGAAAGGGTTTGCGGGACACAAGGAGATGCAGAAGACCCATATATCCTGCTCGGGGCGTGCGGGCGTCCGCCGCGGTCTGTGCGCTGGGATGAGCCGGGCTTCCGGTGGAAGCGAGGGAAGCCAGTCGCAGCAGCCATGGCTAGTACAATGGTAGCAGTTGGACTGACCACTGCAGCTGCAGGATTTGCAGGCCGTTATGTTTTGCAAGCCATGAAGCATATGGAGCCTCAAGTAAAACAAGTTTTTCAAAGTCTACCAAAATCTGCCTTCAGTGGTGGCTATTACAGAGGTGGGTTTGAACCCAAAATGACAAAACGGGAAGCAGCATTAATACTAGGTGTAAGCCCTACTACCAATAAAGGGAAAATAAGAGATGCTCACCGACGAATTATGCTTTTAAATCATCCTGACAAAGGAGGATCTCCTTATATAGCAGCCAAAATCAATGAAGCTAAAGATCTACTAGAAGGTCAAGCTAAAAAATGAAGTAAAGGTATCATGAATTTTAAGCACATATTACTTTATGTATATGAGTACTAGCTTTTTATAATAAAATGCCTCAGAGTTACAGTTTAAAAAAAAAAAAAAAAAAGAAGACCCATATATCATTAAAGGCACAGAGAAATAAATAAGTAAAGACTAAAGGTATTAGAAAAAACAAGGATAAGACCACTTTTACAGTAAGCAAAACTTTCTTTTGCCTAGGAAATTAGAAATCAGCCATTCTCCCTAATAATGACTATCATCTATTTTTGTAAAGAAATACGAAAAATAGTTGATTCTAACACACTGGCATATTTACTTTTATGGCAGAAATACCCAAAGAGTTCAAAACCAACTAACAGAGCTTCTCTAAAAACATTTTTAGAGTTCATAAGAAAATTGCAGGGCAAATCAAATACGTAAATTTAACCAACTTAAGCATACCTACCTTTTGTGGTCTAATCAACTACAAATAAGTATAATTTTATGACATGGAAAAAAATTCAAATAATTTCAAGTCTCTACAGAGGTTTTATTGCAAAGGTAGTTTATTCAATTTGGTAGTTTATTCAATGATCTGCAAAGCTGTGTCCTAGTTACATTTCAAATTTAATTGACTTTTAGGCACTATGGCCCAGTATCAGCTCCCATACTTTTCTCTAAACATAAAAGCATTTCTATGCCTTTAAAACTAACTGTTGAGCTGGGCTTGCTAGTGCATACCTATAGTACCAGCTACTCGTGAGGTGGAGGCAGGAGGATCCCTTGAGCCCAGGAGTTCTAGGCTGAAGTGTGCCTGATTGAGCCCGTCAACAGCCACTGTACTCCAGCCCGGGCAACATTTTAAGGTCCCGTCTCTTTAAAAAAAAGTTGATGATAAAATTTTATTTGTATTTATTTCCACAAATCGAACATTTTTCAGTGATATTTACTCTAATGTATTGTTTTCTCTCTTGCTCTCTACTCAATCCAACCCAGGTTTTTTTTTGTTTTTTGTTTTTTGTTTTTTTCTAAAATTGGGGTGTGATAGACGGTAAATAGGCATATATTTCCTAATTCACTTTTCTTTTGGAGGTTTTCATTATGTTTTAAGATTCTCACTCCCACATATTAAAATGACTCATTTATAATTTAAAGTTAACTTTAATCTTGATGTATTAAAGATTCCCTCCTTCCAAATATTTGCCGCTAGCTTCATTTAGGCTGTTATTGTGTTAACATTTAAAATCTAAAAAATGAAACAAAATGAAAGTGATAAAAATGATATATTTACTTATCCATTCTTTCATGTTTAGAACTTCAGTGCTCTAGGAAAGAAGTACTGGGCAACTGCTATAATTTTACCTCTCTGCTTCTCATCCTCACCAGAGCAAAGAAATACTAGAGATCTTCACACATAAGCCAGGTAAGAAACAAGGGAGATAAAAAAGAAAAATAAAAAACAGGTAATAGGGATAGAGAAGTGAAGACAGGTATGGCAGGCAGTCAATTATTTCTTCAAATTTTTCCCTGACAAGGATAATGCATATTCTATTTAAAAGCCCCATAATAAGTTTAAGCAGATAAAATGGAGGCTAGAGCATCAGCATGGTATTGTAGAAACAGTACAGGCTTTGGGGTCAAAATATATAAGTTTAAATATAGATTCCAACACTTCCTAACTTTCTGAACTTACTGTTTTATTTAGGTCAATCTTTCCCACTCAATCTTTCCCAGTAGACTAAATAACGACAGGAACCTTGACTCTCTTGTTCACTCTTGTAAGCCTAGCACCTAGCATGATGCTTGATAAATTGCGAGGACTTCAGTAAGTAACTGTAGAACAAATGAAAAATAATTCCAAGCAAATTTTTCCAACTCTATTTCCTAATATGTAAATGAATACAATAAAATGTATACTTCATAAAAACTCTGCAAAGTTTCTATGTATTTAAAGTATCCAGGAGAGCATCTTCTGTCACTAAATGTTTAATTTAGCATTCTCTAGGTGGTCTGCAACAGCATAAATCAATAAATAGCCATTAACGTTTTTAAAACATCAACACCTCTTCTTCCGTACCTCATATTCATATGGATTATAATACTGCATGTACTCATGCCTGCTTCAAAGGCTTTTCCTCTTTAGTGCCTATGATAGGTTGTTGTGAGGATTAAATGAGATAATGCAATTAAATTACTTGGCAATGTGATTAACATATGGTTAGAACTCAATAAATTTAAGTTTTTATTTTCTTATAAGTTTAAATGGTACTTGGTATCTAGTGACTAACAATACTTAAGACTCAAATGCACTTTGATGTAAACCAAACTGACTGTTATAGCTGCAGAGAGATCAGCTACAGGACTAATCTGGAAGAGTTTATCTAAAATGATGCTTCCCAGTTCTAATGGTTACTACAGCTTCTCTTCTATTCACTCCAAAGCTGCCTTATAATTTCACATGAGAGGCCAGAACTGAGAAGGGAAAAAACAGCCTTGCAACCAATTCCTCTCTCTTTTCTTTTTGAAACAAGAAATATTAGTACTTGGTTTTAATCCATCAGAGACTAGATATTAGAATTATAACAAGAAAAGAAGAAGACATTTTCTCCCTTTCTTTGCTCTACTATCCTTAAGATTTTTTTTAAGAGTAAAATGCTTCAAAGGTGTATATTAAAGACCATATTTAACTACACAGTTGACATTAATCAGATTTTGCTTGTATGCCATGGATCATAAAATCTGCATAGTATTTTCTCATCAGCTCATCATTTTAAATCTTAAGAATATTTAGGTATACTTTTCATGCTTTAAAATGGTCATTCTGTCTGAAAAAGATATCAAAGTGAAATTTCAATGGGTATTTGGAGTTGTTCTCTTTACAAAACAGACTGCTGCAAACATTTACTTTCACATAAACCAGAGTCAAATTGGTCAGCTCTGAATACTAGATTCTATAATCAATTAGCTAGAAAAAGGGAATCCTCAGTGTATGTCTGTTAATTTAGGAAGCAATTTCAAATGCAAACAGGGTAGGATTCAAAAGAAAATAATTTAAATACATTACTTACTTTTGCAAATAATTCTTGTTGCTGTCTCAATAATTCTTCTTCAGGAATGCCAAGGTTTTCCAAACGAGAACTGGCCTTTCTTCTTTTTAATGCTACTGTTTTACACTCTTGCAAGACTTCTTTTACTTCACTGATATAAGAGCCAAATCCCAAACTTTCTAGTGCTAGAGAAATGAAAATATTAAAATATGAAAGGGTGATAAAACACAGCTTTCCTCCAACCTGTGGATCACAAAGTTTTTCTGAGTTTTTCTTTGTAGGAGGGGAATGTTTTGCTGTTTTCTAATAATTGTACCTATTTTATAGTTGTACAACAGTTGTCTGGGCAGCAAGACAAGTATTTTATCAACCTGCTAAATATTAGGTGGCAAATCAGTTAAAACTTGAGGAACCAAGGCACATGCCTTCACTTTTCATTCTGACTAATTTTTAAAAGACCAAAGCATTTCCTGTAACTGGGAGGAAAAAAAAGCCCAGTATAAGAACATACGGTTTTAGTAAGAAAAAACCCTTTGTGTCATTTGACTTAGAAAAAGTAGGCTGGTAACACATTCTCTACTAAGTTTCAGTAGGACAGAATAAAAGGACAGATGAGTTTTTCTTTTGTCCAACACACCAACAGGAGGCTATTTTTAGCAGATACCAAATACTGGTGGAAATAAGTCATGAAATTCAGCACTTACAGTCAGCCATCAGGTTTCTCTTGAAAATAAAACAACAGAAAAAATAAAAACATTTTAAAATGATGTGGCAGAAAAACTGAGATGAAAGAAGACTATAAGGATACAAGAAGCATTAATAAAATTTTTTCTCCCCTTTTCATATTTAGAAAGGAAATTTTACAGGAAAAAAAAATGGGCTGGGCATGGTGGCTCATGACTTTAATTCCAGCACTTTGGGTGGCCAAGGTGGGAGGATCCCTTTATTCCAGGAGTTCAAGACCACCCTGGGCAACATGGCAAGACCTCATCTCTACAAAAAAATAAAAAAATTAGCTGGGTGTGATGGCTCATGCCTATGGTTCCAGTTGCTCAGGAGGCTGAGGCGGGAGGATTGCACGAGACCAGGAGATTGAGGATGTGGTAAGCCATGACTACATTGCTGTACTCCAGCCTGGATGACACAGCAAGACCCTGTCTCAAAAAAATAAAAATAAAAAAATAAATCACACACTCTAAATACCTTCTGTAACCCAGAAAAGACAAGGCATAAAATTTCCTGCTCATAGTATATTATATTTTACAGTTTTGGTATGTTGACTAATGTCCTAAAGGAATATTTTGTATTGTGAACCAATGACGAAACATAGGTGGTAAAAAACACAGTAAATCAATTTACCTCATCAGTTCTTGTAGTCTTTCAATCATTATGTTGAATTAGATTGCTTTTAGCATATATGCTCTCACTTCTAACTTCAGGGATTTGCTCTTCTGAGAGAATGCCAAATATACCTTTACAAATCCACATGCCCATGCAAACTGTGGTTTTAAGACATTTTGAATGATTTACAACTTTAATTATTTCCAATGTTAAGCTGTTTTTATCAACCTTCTTTAGAAATAACCTGATGCCAAAAAGCAGAGTACTGTACTATTAATAAGTTAACTCATCTCCCCTGACCTCCCTAAAAACTTCAGAAAAGCATTAATCTAAGTTCTGTATATCAAATTCACCAACATATAATTCTGGCTTCAAAGAGTTTGAGATATAATGGGAAAATAAGTGACAACTAGGCAGCCTGTATTTTTCATTTGAATTGACAGACTGATTTACTGTTTTAAGTGTCAATGATAGAAGCCAAAGTTTTTCTATTATCTTTTTTCTTTTTAAAAATCTTTTCTACTACATAGAAAATTTTAACAAGATCGGCTGGAGACAATACCAAAAAAACCCAAGTGAATGGTTTATGGTTTCCCACCATATTCTAAAGAAAGTCTGATTTCCTAGTCCTACACCAAAGTCATCCAAGATCTAGGCCATGCTAATTTTCCAGCTTTATTTCTGCCATTAAATCCCTGCATACTTCTGCTAAATATGACTGCTCAACATTTCTCAAGGAGCCAGTTTCTCACATTCATGTTGATGGCAATAAACTCAAGGCACAGATTAAACCCATCTTCAAATTAAGCTTGCTTGATCCTTCCAAACAGACATAATCTCCCCTTTTTAGATGAGATAGACCTAGAACTGAAATTTGGTTGACACAGTATTTGTAAAACCTTGGATCAATTGTTTAATATGTCTAAGCTTCAGTTTTTCCCTCTATAAAATGAGAATAGCATCCATTTCATAATAGCTTCCTACAACCAGGAGCAAGTACAGTGGTTAAGCATACAGGCCTTAAAGCCAACCACCAGGGACTGACTCCAAACTCTGCTTCATATTAGCTGTGTGACCCTTCACCTCTGAGCCTCACAGTTTTCTCACCTCTAAGAAAGAATAACAATAGCACCCACATCTCATTGGATCAGGATGTGAATAAATGAATTAATGTAAGAGATCAGAACAAAGGCTTGTCCCACAGAGTGAGCAATATATTATATATTTATTATCACATTGTGGCTGAGCACAGTGTCTCATGCCTGTAACCTCAGTGTTTTGGGAGGCCAAGACAGGAGGACAGATTGAGGCCAGGAGTTCCAGACCAGTGTGGGCAACACAGTGAGACCCTGTGTCTACAAAAAATTAAAAATTAGCCAGGCACAGGGGTGCATGCCTGTAGTCCCAGCTACTTGGGAGGCTGAGGCAGGAAAATCACTTATGCCCACAAGTTTGAGGCCACAGTGATCTATGACTGTGGCACTGTACTCCAACCTGGGTGAGAGAGCAAGACCCTGCCTCTTAAAAATTAAAAATAATAAATCAATATCATATTATTACTTTTAAGATTGTAGGAATCAACAGTTAATTAACATAAGGCATTTAACAGCGTCTAGCACATTAGAATCACTTAACCAACTCAGACTATGTATTACTCATCTTTATTTTTAAAATTTAAAAGAGTACCCTCGTAAGTGTATAGGACCTAAATGAATGTATAGCTATATAATATTACATTTAAATTCAAGCTGGACAAGCATATTGATAAAAAATTAAATTGATGAAATTAACAAATCAACACACTGGAGAGACAACCCTCCAAAATAGCATAAATTACTAGACACTAAGAAAATCCAAGCCAGCCAACCATGGTGGCTCATGCCTGTAATCCCAGCACTTGGGGAGGCCAAGGCAAGGGGATCACTTGAGGTCAGGAGTTAGAGATCAGCCTGGCCCACATGACAACACCTTGTCTCTAAAAAAAAAATACAAAAATTAGCTAGGTATGGTGGCCCATGTCTGTAATCCCAGCTACTCAGAAGGCTGAGGCACGAGAATCACTTGAACCTGAGAGGCAGAGGTTGTATTGAGCCGAGATCACACCACCGCACTCCAGCCTGATAGAACATCACTCTGTCTCAAAAATAAATAAATAAATATAATAATAATAATAATACTAAAGAAAGAAAATCCAATCCAAGCTATTTTTAACCATGGAGGGCTTGAATTTAAAAACTCAAAAAATATATAACTACCTTTAAAAATATTTAAGGCTGAGAACACTGCTTTCAAGAAACTGGCAAGTAGGTCCAAGGTTAATATTTAATATTATTCAAAGACTTGCCATATGTAAAAACTATACTCTCAGTAAAATGGTTGAAAAGGAGCAGCCATAAATTTAACTTCAAAAATTTCATTGACTTTAATTTTGAACACATTTGGCTAACAGATATCAATAACTGGCCACAGTACCTTCTAAATAGGGAGATATGTTACATCTTTTGCTATCATTCCCATTTTATCATTAGTTATCATTCCCATTTTATGAAAAGAGAATATTAAAGAATAAAGGAAATGGCTACCAAGCAGGGCCACCATTTATGGTTGTATAGATTGTACAGTACAACATACTAGAGGACCATTCTTATTGTAAATATCATAAATTTGTATGTTTACTGTGACACTTTTTCTAGCAGACAGTAGTAGCAATGCTTTTTAAGGAAGGAGTGGCTTTTTCTAATTTGTACAAAGGGAACTTACGGACTATTGATGGCCCTATTCTAAGGATCTCATGTTTCTAAAACAGAAAAATATATTTTTTTAAATTTGTGGGTAAAACTAACACACATCACTATATATCACCCTCTGCCATGTATCTTAAAACTACAAACGGCAAAGTCCATGGTGTATATAGGGGAAAAAATACTTAGCACATTTTTCAGCTTAAAAGACAGATGTTAACAAGACAGCTATTCAAATAACAAAAAAAGTAAAAACTTCTCCTAAGTAACAATAATCTTCATGTATGCTTATCTTATTTTACAAAGTGATGTACTCCTGCAAAGTTCTGTCATAACATAAATTTATGTGAATCACTTTATACTTCATATGCATAAAATGTTTTTTCATTTTTAAAATTATGTGATATATAGTACCCTTTAAATACTATATAAAGCAACATTCTCTGATTTCACCATTTTCTTTTGCTTGTGGGAGGGAAGGGCTTAATGTATTTCACATAAAATACATTAAGAGGATGTAGGCCAACGTGACTTCTTGGCTCATTATCCTCGCAAAGGTTTCTGAAGACCCTTAAGAATCATGTCCTCCATGGTATTACTACTGGGAATCTTGGATAACAATGAGAGATGAATGGCAGAGAAGGAATTGAGTATCATATATCTTAATATCCTTCATAGTATCTAGCACAATGCCAAGTACTTGGTAGTATTCAATAAGTAATTGTAGGGTGGCTGAAGCAAAACAGGAACAGGCTTTAGAGCAAAGCTTCTCAAAGTGTGGTCCATGGACTTGTGCTAGAACTGCTCCTAATGGATACGGATTAGTTAAGTACAGAAAGTCAAAGCATTTAAGTACCTTCACTGCAATTTGACAAAAAAATTTTATGTCTATTGAATCTAATAGTAAAAAATGGAGTGTTGGTCTTTTGCTCATCTTTTCTAG
Source organism: Sapajus apella (assembly GCF_009761245.1). Lineage (NCBI taxonomy): Eukaryota > Metazoa > Chordata > Mammalia > Primates > Cebidae > Sapajus > Sapajus apella. Next base: position 6,610,520 of record NW_022437004.1, on the reverse strand, counting down.
TGATCCATTTTCATGTTATCTTACAAAGGTACCAGTGTGAGAAGGACAGGAATTTTTTTAAAACTCTTTCAACATAAGACAGCTTGGAGCAACTCAATGGCTGAAGATGCAAACTCTCAGATACTCTTTCAAACTTTTACTACTTTCAGTTACTATTCTCATAAATGTGAGGGCAGATATTTCATGTAAGGTTCTCAACCCCTAATTCTCAAAAATTACAATACCTGAAATCAAGTTTTATATAAGAAAGCCTTAAACGATTTGCCTAAAGTTAAAGAATTGTCAGTGCAGAACCTACAGCTCTTGACTCTCAATATCAATTCTTTCTATAAGGCAGCAGAACATGTTAGAACTCATTCAAGAATACATGTTCACAAAACACTCCAACAAAATAGGAATACAAAATAGCTCAGAACTCGCTCTATTCATGTGTCTATGATCTTACTACCAAGTCTACTTTCTTAAACTCAAAATAAGCTAAACGGAAACCAATTTTTTTAAAAACTAAGTTATATTATTTCATAAATTTACTGGTGATAAAATTAGTTTAACTTTAACTTGCATTTTACAGAACTACCTCAAAATGCTTAATTTGCTCGGACAAGATAAAACAAGGTGATAAATGAACAAGTGAAATGTCCTGAAGCAAAGTCTAGTTCATTAAACTTATATTAAAACCCAAACTTCCAACATGTGAGAATCATACCACTTTAAAATGTACATTTGGCCGGGCGCGGTGGCTCAAGCCTGTAATCCCAGCACTTTGGGAGGCCGAGGCGGGTGGATCACAAGGTCAAGAGATCGAGACCATCCTGGTCAACACAGTGAAACCCCGTCTCTACTAAAACTACAAAAAATTAGCTGGGCATGGTGGCGCGTGCCTGTAATCCCAGCTACTGAGGAGGCTGAGGCAGGAGAATTGCCTGAACCCAGGAGGCGGAGGTTGCGGTGAGCCGAGATCGCGCCATTGCACTCCAGCCTGGGTAACAAGAGCGAAACTCCGTCTCAAAAAAAAAAAAAAAGTACATTTATTCCACTTGGCTATATTCTACATTCCTAATCAATGCTGACAGAAAAGTATAAAATATGTCATATCTATTATGATTTGTATATAGGAACACACTTCAAACACCTAAAACATATAAATCTTAAGAATTTCTTTAAAAATTTATCCTCTCAAAACAGAACTTCTTTGGAACAATTAAACAATATGAGATTACAAATGTATAACGTCTACAACCCCAATTGGGGAGAATTCTTTGGTGAAAATGTAGATTCTTATCCACTTAATAGCATAATAAAAGAAAAAAAGTAAATTTATAAGACTGTAACAGGTCAATACATGATTTTTTTAAATGAATAAATCATCTTCATTACACAAAGAAAATGCTTTTTCATTATAACTTTCTGACTCATGTTAAACTTCATTTAGCATATTCCAAAGTTGAACTATTTAGCATACTGCTTGCTACAGCTGCACTTCTATTCCATCATGTCAATCAGAAATCTAAATATATCCTAGAAAAGAATTAACTCTCCCCAAGAAGACAGACTGTAATGTGTTATTAGGTTTTTGGAATGATCCCGACTTCTGTAGTGTAAACAAATGTTTAGGCAGACCCTGTTGAAATCTTCTGCAATTTTCATTAGAAAAGCAATGTTGATAAAAGGTTCTTCTTCCTTTTTATGAGTTGTAAAAAGAAATTACAGCTATCTGTGCTGGATAATCTTGTGAAAGACTTATGACAGCAATCACACATACAATGTAAAAATAAATACGCAAGAGAAAAAGTAGACAACTTGGCTTTCATTTTACTTGCTAGAGTATTCAGTACTCCAAACAAGTAGAAAAAAAAAATACTAGTTTTAAGAATCAAATATGCTTTTTCCTAGGGATTTTTCTCCTATGGACTGAAATGGGCAGGATATATTTTTAAAACACCCTCAAGACATCATAAAGGATTAAAAATGAATCACTCAATCCTTTTGTCAATATTGAAAGTAAAATATTGGATATGGTCAACATAAGCAGATGTGTTTTCTACTTCAGTACAACAGGAAAGTCACATTTTAAAAAGTTAAATTACAGAAATTAAGTGATAGACAACTATCTGCCTACCAAAATGATTAAAATTAACCATTTTTTCCCTGATTTCACAAGCAATCAATACTTTTAAATTAGATTACGAAAGGCAAGTTCTCACCTCAAACTGAGTACAACTCTTTCACAAGAGTACATGTAAAAAAAAAAAAAAATCGCAAAAGGTACATTCCCAAAACATTATGACTAGTAAATATGTTTCTCCTCTCTGAAACCATCAGAATACAGTCCCCCAAATCCCTATTACAGGACCAAATCCTTTCCAGGATAAAAGAAGCTGTTGAAGCTTTCAGAAGTGCTGTTCAATAAAAGCTTAAGTGTATACATTCAAATGGTAATGACAGTAGGAAAGGACAAGGAAATTTTCCGTTTAAAAAAAAAAACAAAAAAACGAAACTTACATAAACTTTCAATCCAAGATTGTAAAACTTACCACCACAGAACAGAACAAAGCAAAAGACATAAAAGCAAACAAAAAGAAGAAACAAAAATTTAAAGTTCACCCTTTTCTTACAGAATGGAACAGGAGTGAGTGCTCTGGTAACTCATTCATGAACGTACCATCAAACCATTTTTAAAGCAGAAAACATACTCCTTTTATTCAACAACGATAAACGTGACAACGTTGAACACATCGCATGTTAAGAATCTTTTAACTCATGTGTTCAGAAGATAAATCTTTTCCTCTGCATTGGCGAAAGGTTAGGTGGGGAAGGGATGCTCTGTCTCCACTCAAACTTGAAGTTCCTCTGTCGGAATTTTAACTTTCCAAGGGAGAACTTCTGCATTCCTTAATTATTATCTAAATTCAACTTCAGGCAAGCAATTCTTGTTGCTTTGGCTTACCTGGCTGTAAAGTGAGATCACTCTTATTCTTTATGTTTTGGGGACGTTGACCTAAATGTTTGCACTCCTTCCGCGTATTCGCTGGATGAAAAGTACTGCAAGAATGCTACAAAAGGAGTGTTTTAAAGCACCGGCTGCCTACATGCCAGTCTAGCTTTTTCATGAAGTTACATACCAGTGAAAAGGAATGAAGGCTTTGACACGAACAGGTCACGCGATTAGCAGACTGTCCCCCTAGACCCTCATTCAAACCAATTCCCACACATGACTTACCTTGTATGACATGCTCTGGTGAGATGGTCTTCTTTTCCGATTTGTTACAAATCTCATTGGCTTCAGAAGATATAAGGTGAATGAATTCAGTGCAGCAGTTCACCACCAGCTCTCGAGCATCGTTGGCCACTCGGACATTAGGAAGAGTCTCTTTGATCATTTTATTGATAGCAGCTCTTGGGATAGTGAGATCATCATCGTTGCCAGACGAGGAAGCCATAGTACCTTCCTGTTTCTCGCGCCTCGACTTTTAAAAACTCCCCAGCTCTGGTCCACTACTCTACGGATATTTCTCAAAACGCCGCCCTCGGAGACTGATCCCGGGGGGTGCTCTTCGAAGAGAGTGCAGAAAATGAACGGAGGAGGAGCTGGCTTGAGGGCTGGGAACACCCGAGTGTGTAAGAGATTTAGGATGAGTTTGGGAGGAAAGTGGAGGCCTGAGGATTCTAGAGAGAACACAGCCCCGGCTGAGGAGGGGAAAGCACTGTGGTCCGGAAATTTGAGCGGCCGGGGAACCACCTTCGGGTCTCCTCAGAGGGGCGGGCGCTGTCGCCTAACTGGTCCCCAACGGCGTCGGAGCAGAGGCAAGATCCAGGGGCACTGGCCTCGCCGCGGTACCGGGTGGGTACCCAGCGGGCTCGGCTCTACAGAGCCCGAGGCCCCGCTGCCGCCGCCGCCGCCGCCGCCAGCAGCCGTTGCCGCCGCCTCGGCCAAACCATCCTTCAGACACCCGCGCCGCCGCCTCACAACATGTCCGCCGCTGCCGCTACCGCTGCTGGAACGGCGACGGCCGCCTGGGAACTAATATGGACAGAGCCAGGCACAGTGGGAGTCGCACTGGCGGCCTCCGTGGCCGCGTAGCCCGAACGTAGATCTTGGAAGCCGAAGCGGCGGCAACGGTGGTCCCTCCAGAGGCCAGGGAAGGTTTACTGGAAGCCGCTCCCGACACCCTTTGCGCCACCGGAAGCCTCGATCCCTCAGATTTCCCCCTCCCTCCCGGACCGACTTCCGGGTGTGGCTGCAGCCCTTCCCCCACCAAGGCCGGCTGCAGCCGCCAGCTCGCTCTGCCAGCAGCTTCCGCCTGCTGTGGTCCTGGCTAGCGCTTGGGGATCTCGTCCCTTCAGAGGCCCTAGCCAGGCAAGCGCGCGCGTCACTGTACGGGAGAGATCCAAGCATGCACTTGTTCTGGGGCCGGGACGCTGGATCTGGGAAGGGGTCGGTGGCGGGGTAGATGGGCGAGGAGGGATCGTCTCTACCCTCTTTCAAGCAGCTGAGGCCTCCGAACCCTTCCCTGGCCGGATTTGGGGATAGAGGAGCGCTGGTATTAATAAAACAGCTCTTTGCTATTCCTTTAGGAGCCCAAAGGAGGTTTTCAATCCCAATGAGGATTGAAAGTGAGAAGAATGGGGCCTGAGCTTGGGAGTGGGAGGTGGGGAAAGCAGAACCCCGTGTGCCTGTTTCTGCATCGTCTGGAGAAAAAGCTTTTGAAGATGTCTAATAGACCTTACTCGGATTAAGCTCTCTAAAGTTCTCCACCTATGTATGTGTGTGTGTATGTGTATATGTGTATATATATATATATATATATATATATATATATATATATATATATGGCTTCATGGGAAATGAAACATTCAGAGAAGTTACTTGCCCAGAAGAGACTAAGCCGCCTAAAGGCTAAGTAGGAAAGTAGAAGTCAGTTCCAACATAGTGGAAATGCATGGCATTCAGTGAGCTACGTTAGAATGTTCCCATTTAGCCAGTTTTCATGGTGTATTCCATGTTGGCTTCTGCAGGGGAAAAAATTGTTAGAGCATCTTAAGCAACTGGTTTTTGCTTCTTTCCATAGTGACTAGTAAAAACAACAGGTGTCAAGATCTAAACAGAAATTGCATTTTTTTTAAAGCATGTCAGCTGGGCGCTGTGGCTCATCGTGCCTATAAACTCAACACTGAGAGGCTAAGACAGGGGGATCACTTGAGCCCAGGAGTTCAAGACCAGCCTGGGCAACATAGGGAGACCCGTCCCTACAAAAAATGTATGTGTGTGTGTGTGTGTGTGTGTGTGTGTGTGTGTGTGTGTATGTACCAACATCCCATTGTTTATAATATGGCCTCTTCCATACGACAGTATGACATACTTAGTTTTTTGTTTTTTGTTTTTTGTTTTTCCACAAGGCTTGGTGGCAGGCATCTGCAGTCCCCGTTACTCTGGAGGCTGAGGTGGGTGGGCGGGTCGACTGAGCCCAGGGAGTCAAGGCTGCAGTGAGCTGCGATCGTGCCACTACACTTCCAGCCTGGGTGATAGAGCAAGATTCTTTGTCTCAAAAAGAAAAAAAACACCACCACTAAGTTTGTTATACCGTCATGTGGAAGAAGAGGCTATACTTTAAATAGTGAGATGTTGGAATTAACAAGACACCATTTAAATCCAATTTGTCACTTTGGTTCATCAGATTCATTGCTCTTGATACACAGGATGGCAACTGGCTTGTTGGCAATGTTTTCTTAAAACGTTCTGTCTGACCCCTGCTTTCTTTTTTTCTCTCTCTCTCCAAAATGATCTTTGAGACCCCCTGCTTTCAAGAAGACATTACAGTTTATTACACCATTTTTTCATTTAGCATTTCCTCCAGGACATTTACTAGTTCTTTAATTTCTGAAGTGTAAACACTTGTTTTTCGGTGCTACTAAATTTAGTCAAAACAAAATTTCTTTGATAAAAACGATATTTAAATTTTCTTCAGACTGGGCATCGTGGCTCACGCTTGTTATACCAGCGCTTTTGAGAGGCTGGCTCAGGAGTTTGAGACCAGCTTGGCCAACCTGGTAAAACCCCATCTCTACTAAAAATACAAAAATTATCTGGGCATGGTGGTGGGTGTCTGTAATCTCAGTTAGTTGGGAGGCTGAGGCAGGAGTTCGCTTGAACCCTGGAGGCAGAGGTTGCAGTGAGCTGAGACCACATCACTACACTCCAGCCTGGGTGACAGAGCAAGATTCTGTCTCAAAAAAAATTTCTTCAAAATGGGAATGTGAACTGTTGGCTCAGGTATACTATCTTTATGAGGTGATGGGTTTTGTTTTTTTTTTTTTTGTCAATTTACTGTTGATTTAAAGATTTATTATGGTGCCTAATTTATCTTGACCTTATCAAGTTTATCAACCTGAAAAAGCTAGCTAGGAAAAAAATGTCCCCAAAGTTGTCACAGTGTCACTGACCCATATCTTGTCTCTCCCGAAAAAAGTGTAATAACTTTGCTTTTTCATGTAACATTTATGCTTTATAGACTTATGCTAAATAGATGAGTAGAGTACACATTATTTCAGTAATAGTTTATTACTACAGGCTTCTGTGGTAACATAAATAGAATTGAATGTGAAATAAAAAGACGTAGGTTCCAGTCCCAGCTTTTTGTTGCTTAGACAAGTCACTCTTCAAGCCTCATTTTCTTCAATTTAGATATAGAAATGTTGTGTAACACACAGGATTCAAAGTCAAATGAGACTTGTATGTCACTTTTTATAGTATTTTTCATACTATAAAAAGTGCTTTTTATAGTATGAAGTGTTATATAATGTTAGTGTCTATTATCATCTTTAACAGGCTTGGTCAGTTTTCAACTAGTAATAAACGATGTAACTAGTTTATTACATATATGGCTGAGAGAAATTTAATTGGATATAAATACCAGTGTGATATGTCATAAAATATGCTAATCTATAGCCCATATTTAAATAGTTATTTATGATATGCTATATGTAGTTATATTATAAATAGGCTTTTGAGGACAAAGAGAACATCTCCTTATTAAGCTTTAAGAATTTTAGAGAGAGTGCATATATATGAAACATTTTTGTCATGTTGTCTAGGAGTGGTAGTGCACACCTGTGATCCTAGCTACTTAGGAAGCTGAGGTGGCATGATCACTTGAGCCCAGGAGGTTGAAGCTGCAGTGAGCCATGATCATGCTACTACATTCCAGCCTGGGTGGTAAAGTGAGACCTTTCTCAAAAAAAAAAAAAAAAAAAAAGTTTAGCCTCAGACTAGTTAGGGGAGTGTCACTGTCAAAAACAGTGGAGTTGAAAGGAAGCTGTTTAGAGAAGATGCGCTTGCTTTTGCACAACAAAAGCTTCAGACAACAGCAGACATTTATAGAAGTGATGTCCTATAGAAAGTGGAAAGAGAAGACAGGATCTGATTTCTACATTCATTCAATAACTGTCTAGTTCCTGACTATGATGTGAGAGAAATAAAGATGAATACAACTCCAACCTTGTTCTTGAAGACCCTATAATCTGGTGGGAGATGCAGAACATAAACCAGATTGAAATGAAATACTGTGATAAAACATGCAGGCCAAGAATATGCATGGGAAGAAGTGATTAAAACACCAGTTGTAAAGTACAAAGGGTTTTATGGAGGACTGAATATTTTAACTGAGCTTGAAGATTGAGTACAATTTTGATAGAGAAGGAAAGAGCATGTAGCTGAAGAAAAAACATAAAAGTATATTGTATTGCTTGGGAAAATAAAGTAGTTTGGAGTGGCTCTGTTAGTAGGGTTTGTAAAGAGGTGTAGTGATATATGCTGCAGGAAAAGTAGGTTAGGGCAAAAACAGAACATATCAATGCCTGATATGAATTATACACTGTGCCAAAAGTTTTCATACTTGCTATTTCATTTAATTTCCATATGGCCATGCAAAACAGGTATTTCAACACGGCTGGTGGGGGAAGGGAGAGGGGAGAACGGTCTTAGAGAGTTTTACTAATTTGTTCAAAGTCTCACAGATAATAAGTAATGGAGCTGAAATTTCAAAACAGGTTGTTACTTAACTCCAAAGCTGAAACTATTTGTAATTTGGTAACAATCTCTAATTTAAAAAGGGTTATATTCATTATAGGGCTTTAAAAATATAAAGCACTTTCAGATGCATTTGGTTGTTATAATTGAGGGACTATGCTAACTTCTCTTCCCAGGTCCACAAGAGGCATAGTTTCAAAAGCAAGAACTTCCTAGCACCATGCTTCCATCCACCTCCCTATCTGGGAGCCTTGAGTTCTTTGTCTAACTTTTCCCATGCATGGGCTGGGTAGAAAGCCCAGGTGAGCTTCCTTTGTTTAGAAAGCCCACTGAAAGCTTCAAGGGAGAAGGCTTTGATTGCAGGCCAGGCAGCCAATCCTATATCAAAGTCGAAGATCAATCACTCCAAAGGAAGTTTGGAAAACCTCCTCTCACTGGATGAGAACTTGAATGGGGAGGGAGCGACTCCAGGGTTAAATTCCCTCTACTCCCTTACCTATACAGATTTCCATCTCTGGGATCCCCTCCCACAGCAGCATGGAAACCTTCTATCTCTCACGACAGCATGGGAACTCTCTCTCTCTCTCTCTCTCTCTCTATTTCTCTTTCTTTCTCTCTTCCTAATAAATTGCTTTTCTGTAAAGCTGTTTGGGTCCAATATTTACTTGAATGAGCTCACTTCACCACCAGGGCCCTCTCCCCATTCTTGGGTGAGTGAGGCCCAAGGATCTGGGAAAACACATCAATCATGGAACAGTGAGCATTTTGGGGACACCCCCTCAGCCTGGCTCCTGTCACCCAGTTACATCTGTGGTGAGCCAGCCAGGAGAAACGTCATAAAAGACTGTATTACTTAGGAGTGGTGAGTGAATCGGACCCCTCTCACTTGCTAAATCTGTCCTATTGCTTCTCCTAAATCCGTCAAGGAGAAAGTGCCAGGCACAGAGGCCACTGGGCCTGTGTGGGACCATGGGAGTCCCAGAGATGTCTGCTGAAAATGGCCTGGCCAAATTAAAAGGCACTGTGCCTGGCTTTCTCCAAACCTGCTCGCTCGCTCTCTCTCTCTCTCTCTCTCTCTCCACCCCTGTTGTTTCACTGGGCACAGCCAGGTCAGGCCCAGGAGTTCTGAATGCTGTAGTTCCCCCCAGGCATCCCCACTGCCTACGTGGACTGGAGCAGCAGTGCTTCAGAAAGGGAAAGCACCCAAACAGGGACTCCTCCCGGGTGGCTGGGCTTGCCACAGTGCAGGAGTGCTTCTCGCGGGTGGCCCACTAACCTGGAGTGCCTGGCCTGCTGGCTTGCCGGCTGCGTGTGCGTGTCTTGGCAAACGCTGTCTGCAGAAAGCAGGCACCAAGCACAGAGATTGCCAGCGTGGCGGCTGAGCTGGGCACATGCGGTTGCAAATGCAGGCTCTGTTCTGCCTCTAAGTAGCCTGGCTACATTTAAAGGTACAGCATTTTTTTTTAAATTCAGGCAAAGCTTAATGGAGCCCAGCTGAGCATGCTGCATTGAAGGAGCACCCTGAGACCCATTTTCAGGAGGAGGCAGTGGCATAGGGAGGGACCCAACATGTGCATGTGGTCCCAGCAGCCACCATGGTGGACAGTGGCACCGCAGGGGTATGCTTTCCCGAGGCTGCAGGTGCTGCCTGTGTGAGACACGCCTGGTTTTTCAGACTCACAGTGGAGTGCAGTTTTTGTTGTTTCTTTCAGACCCACACCTCCTGGGTCCAGATTTCCATAAGGCAGGCTGCCCTATAGCAGCCTGAGGATGCCCCAGCCCAGAAGCTAAGCAGGGTCAGCATTGACTGGGGCTTGGATGGGGACTACATGTAGAAACCAGGAGCTGGAGGCTATAGGATATTGTGTTTTTTGTCACCCGCAAATTTCCCAATCCAACTGAATGGTACCAAAATCTAATAAGGTACAATTTGTCTTGCCTAGGATTGGCTGTCCATATAGCAGAACTTCTCCATCTAGAAAACCATAGTCCAACCGGGTCCAGGACTTAAATAGTTAATTACAGGCCTGACATCCCTAGGACATTTTCCTATAATGGAAAGTGGGGTGGGGGAGGAGGCCTGGGTCCTGAGTGCATTGTTTCAGCCTCGGCCACGTGGCCATCCAGCCTTGTTTGGATTGTTGTGCTCAGAGGTCCCCCCTAGAAGTTTACCCTCCTAGGGCAGTTTTATAATCAGGCCTATGTAAATTGAACTCTTGCCAGGGAATATTAACACTCACCATCCAAGCCTCACTGACCTGGTTCAAGGACTCGCTGGTATGAACCACCAATCCCAGCAGTCCCCATGTCTTTATGGTGGTCAATGAAGACATGCAGACAGTGAACGTGTGTGCTGTGGTGCCAGTAAGCGTGATTAAACCCAGCACATGGAAGGCCCTGAGAGATGATCATGTGTCTTGGGCATAAGAAAATTATGAGGTGCTACAACGAGGGGATGCCCCAGGGCTAGCACTATAACTGGGGCATTTCCCAGGCTTAGCATTTGCAGGGAATTACCAGGGATGTGGGCATTCCTATGTTCTATTTCAGATGGGTGCTACTCTTGCCAAAGAAAAGTCTCCCTTAAAATGCATCCTGGACAGCTGGGACCAATTTGACACACAATCTTTGAAGAAGAAGTGGCTCATTTTTCTCTGCCAAACAGTGTGGCCATGATACCCTCTGCTGAGTGGAAAAACCTGGCCTCCTAAGGGAAGTATAGATTGTAACACCATTCTACAATTAGACCTGTTTTGTAAGAGCAAAAGTAAATGGTTTGAGGTCCTCTATGTGCAAGTTTTCTTTTCTCTAAGGAATAATCCTCAGCTATGTAAGGCCTATACCCCTGTCCCTACTAACCCCTCCTCAGGACTAACTACCCCCACATTTAGGACTCCCTGTGACTCCTCCCTCCACCAATGCTGACCAGGCCCCCTCAGCTCCAATAACCCAAAGAAGCCAGGAGAGGCTGAAACAGCCAAGGCATCGCAATCTACTAGGATGCCCTGACTCTGCCCTCTACAGGCTGTAGGAGGAGAATTTGGCCCAACCAAGGTGCACACTCCCTTTTCACTTTCTGACCTAAAGCAAATCAAGGTGGACTTAGGAAAATTTTCAGATGACCCAGACAAGTACACAGATGTTCTGGAGGTCCTGGGTCAGTCCTTTGAATTAGATTGGAAAGATATCATGTTATTGCTTCGTCAAACACTAACCAGCAATGAGAGAGAGGCTGCTCTAGCAGCTGCTCAAGAGTTTGGAGACACCTGGTACCTTAGTCAAATACATGACAAAATGATGCCAGAGGAAAAGGATAGATTTCCTACAAGTAGACAAGCAGTCCCTAGCATGGGCCCTTGCTGGGATCCTGACTCAGAACAGGGCAACTGGAGTTGTAGGCACTTCTTGACCTGCATACTTGAGGGATTAAGGCGAACTAGGAAGAAGTCCATAAACTATGCAATGTTATCCACCATAACTCAGGGAAAAGAAGAAATCCTAACTGCCTTCCTTAAGCAATTGTGGGAAGACTTAAGAAAGTATACTCCCCTGTCACCAGACTCCATCTAGGGTCAGTTAATACTAAAGAACAAGTTTATTATGCAATCAGCAGCTGACATTTGGAGGAAGCTCCAGAAGCTGGTCCTGGGGCCAGAACAGAGTCTAGAATCATTACTAAACCTAGCAACCTCAGTGTTTTATAACATAAACCAGGAGGAACTGGCTGAAAGGAACAGGAGAGACGAGAGAAAAGCCACAGCCCTAATCGTGGCCTTTGGGCAAGCAAACCCAAGGGGCTCAAAAGAGGGAAAAGCTTGGGTTAGCTGCCAGTCTGGCAGAGCTTGTTACCATTGTGGCCTAATGGGACACTTTATAATAAATTGTTCCCTGAGAAATGAACCACCACCTTGTCCTTGCCCACTATGCCAAGGGGGTCACTGGAAAGTACTTGTCCCAGGGGATGAAGGTTCCCAGGGCCTGAGGTGGCTAACCAGGTGACCCAACAGCAGGACTGAGGGTGCCTAGGGCAAGCGCCAGCACAGCCATCACCCTCACAGAGCCCTGGGTAAAGCTGACCATAGAGGGCCAGGAGGTTGATATCCTCTTGGACACTGGTGTGGCCTTCTCTCTATTACTCTTCCGTCCTGGAGAGTTGTCGTCCAAGTCTGTAACTGTCGAAGGAGTCCTAGGACAAGCAGTCTCCCAATATTTCTCCCAGCCCCTAAGCTGTAACTGGAGAGATATGCTCTTCTCCCATGCCTTCCTCATCATTCCAGAAAATCCCACTCCCTTACTAGGATGGGACCTGCTGGCCAGAGCAGGAGCCATTATTTATGTAAACATCATCAGGGAGGAAATCCCTTTCTGCTGCCCATTATTTCAAGAAGGGATTAATCCCAAGGTTTGGGCAATGGACAGACTATTTGGATAGGCAAAGAATGCATGCCCAATTCGAATAACGCTAAGGGATCTCACCTCTTTTCCTTACCAAAGACAGTAGCCCCTAAGACCGGAAGCCCAAAAGGGGATACAAGATACTGTAAAGAACTTAAAAGCTCAGGGTCTAGTAAAGTCCTGTAACAGCCCTTGTAATACACCAGTTTTAGGAGTATAAAAACCTAATGGACAATGGAAGCTGGTGCAGGATCTCAAGCTTATTAATGAAGCTGTGATTCCTTTACACACAGCTGTACCTAATCCTTACACCTTGCTCTCTCAAATACCAAGAGAGGCACAGTGCTTTACATTCCTGAGCCTTCTGTGTACCATGACATCCTGCCTTCCAGTTTCTGTTCGCCTTTGAAGACTTTAGACCAAAATTCTCAGCTCACCTGGACAGTGTTACCCCAGGGCTTTCAAGATAGCCTCTACTTCTTTAGCCAGGTTCTATCTCAGGAACCTAGTAATTTTTCACATCCAGGTACTCTGGTTCTTCAATACATGGATAACTTACTTTTAACTGCAAACTCAGAAACCCAATGTCAGCAGGCCACCCAGGACCTCCTAAACTTCATTGCCATCTGTGGATATAAGGTTTCCAAACCAAAGGCCCAACTTTGTAGGCAAGAGGTAAAATACCTAGGGCTTGTCTTGTCTAAGGGCACTTGGACCCTTGATGGAGAATGTCTCCAATCCATACTGGGCTTCCCCCATCCAAAGACCTTAAAACAGTTGCAGGGATTCTTAGGAATAGCTGGTTTCTGCCAATTGCGGATTCCCAAATATGGTAAAATAGCAAAACCTCTATACACTCTAATTAAGGAAAGCCAAAAAAGCTAACATCCATCTAATACAATGGGACCCTATAGCTGAGGCAGCCTTTCAAACTCTAAAGTAGGCACTACTACAGGCTCCAGCTCTAAGCCTTCCTACAGGGAACGACTTCTCCCTATATGTTACGGAAAAGTCAGGAGTGGCACTGGGGGTTCTCACCCAGACTTCGGGGACCATGCCATAACCAGTGGCATACCTAAGTAAGGAAATTAATGCAGTAACAAAAGGCTGGCCACACTGCTTGCTAGTCATAGCTGTGGTGGCTATACTGGTCTCAGAAGCTGTTAAAATAGTGCAAGGGAAAGATCTAACTGTATGGACTTCACACGATGCAGCTGGAATTCTGGCCTCTAAAGGAGGCTTATGGCTGTCTAACAACCACATACTTAAATATCAGGCCTTAGTGCTTGGAAGAGCCTGTACTTCAGCTGCGCACATGTGCAGCCCTCAATCCAGCTACTTTTCTTCCTAAGGAAAGAGCAGACACAGAACATGACTGTCAGCAAGTTATAGCTCAGAACTCTGCGGCTCAAGAGGATCTCTTAGAAACTCCTTTAGCCAATCCTAACCTTAAGCTATACACTGATGGAAGTTCCTTTATGGAAAATGGAGTTCAAAAAGTACGATATGCAGTAGTCAATAATCAAACAGTGCTTGAAAGTAATTCCCTTCCTCCTGGAACTAGTGCCCAGCTGGCAGAACTAGTAGCCCTCGCTCGAGCTCTAAAATTAGGAAAAGGAAAGGGAATAAACATACACAGATTCCAAACACGCTTACCTGGTTCTGTATGCCCATGCTGCCATATGGAAGGAAAGAGAATTCCTAGCCGCGGCAGGAACTCCCATTAAATATCGTAAGGAAAGATTAGACTTATTACAAGCTGTCCAAGAACCCAAAGAGGTAGCAGTCTTACACTGCCGGGGTCACCGGAAAGGAGATGAGGAGGAAGCAGAGGGCAACTGCCAACCTAACCTAGAAGCAAAAAAGGCAGCTAGACAAAAATTTACAGAAGGACCTTTAATATAGGAAAACCCTCTCCAGCGAACTAAACCTCAATACCCATCAGAAGAGGTAGAGTGGGCAATCTCCCAGGGACATAATCTTCTTCCTTCAGGGTGGCTAGCTACTGAGGAGGGGAAAGTACTCCTACCTGCTGCCACCTGTGGAAAGTACTTAAAACCCTGCATCGAACCTTCCATATGGGTATAGAGAATACCCATTGGATGGCCAAATCTATATTTATAGAGAAAGGTCTCTTCAAGGCTGTCCAACAAATAGTCAAGGGATGTGAAATATGCCAGGAAAATAATCCTTTGGCACATCACAAAGCTCCTCCTGGGGAACAGGGAGCTGGTCATTATCTAGATGAGGACTGGCAAATGGACTTTACCCATATGCCTAAGTCTCGAAGATAACAATATCTGCTAGTATGTGTATACCTACACAAACCAGGTTGAGGCTTTCCCCTGCAGAAGAAAAAAAGCCCAAGAGGTAATAAAAGTCCTGATTAACGAAATAATCCCTAGATTCAGACCCCCACGCTGTCTTCAAAGTGATAACAGCCCTGCCTTCAAAGCTGCAGTGACCCAAGATATTTCCAGGGCATTAGGAATATGGTATCATCTCCACTGTGCTTGGAGGCCTCAGTCCTCGGGAAAAATGGAAAAGATGAAGGAAATTCTTAAGAGACACCTAAAGAAACTGGCACAGGAAACCCACCTCCCGTGGCCTCCTCTGTGACCAATAGCACTCTTAAGGGCTTGAAACTCTTCTCAGAAAATAGGACTCAGCCCCTATGAGGTCCTTTATGGACGGCCCTTTCTTACTAATGATCTCCTATTAGACAAGGAAACAGCAGATCTAATAAAAGATATAACCTCCTTGGCTAAGCAGCAACCAGCTCTTAGACCCTTACCTGAAGGACACCCTAGGGAAACAAAGGAAAGAGTTGTTCTGCCCTGGAGACGTGGTGTTTGTTAAGTCTCTCCCCTCAGACTCTCCCTCCCTAGGCCCATCTTAGGAAGGACCATTTTCTGTTATTCTGTCTACCCCAATGGCAGTTAAGGTGGTGGGAACTGACTCATGGATTCATCACACTCGGCTGACGCCTTGGACACCTCCTGAAGGAAATCATAGGCCCTCCACTCCGCAGCCTGAAGTTCCAGAAGAGGACCCTTGGTACACCTGCAAGCCTTTAGAGGATCTACATTTTCTCTTCTGACAAGATCCCCAGGAAAGTAACTGCTCATGAGTCTCATTTACAGCCTGGCATTAACAGGACTATCACTCTTTTAACTTTGCTATCTGTAATTGGGTTCTCAAGCTCCAATTATTCCTTTCATAGTGGGTGGGGGGAGAGTTGGAATAATAGGAAAACTTGGTATGGGCATTAGAAAAGTTACTACCTGTACTCAGCTTTAATATATGCTATCTCAGGAGTTAAATAATAACATAAAAATTCTCTCTGCAGAGGCAGCTTACTCGGCAGAAACAGCTTAACTCTTTAGCTGCCATAGCTCTTCAAAGTAGAAGGGCCCTAAATCTGCTAATAGCTGAGAGAGAAGGAACCTGTCTCTTTCTAGGAAGAAATGCTGCTACTTTATAAACCAGTCAGGTATTGTCTTAAACAAAATTAAAGAACTCAGGGATCAAGAGAACACAGGGTTAGAAACCTTTAAGAACAGTATCGTGGAGCTTGTTTAACAACTGGTGGTCCTGGCTCTATCCTCTCCTAGGCCTGTTTATAACCATTCTATTATTGTTGACAACTGGGCTTCTCCTCTTTAACCTTCTTGCCACATTTGTTTTTTCTAGAATTAAAACCATAAGACCTCAAATAATCCTGCAAATGAAACCCCAAATGTCCTTGGCTCATAAGCTCTATTGTGGACCTCTAGATCAACTGTATCCTTGGAAGTCTCCCCTCTGGAGGAAGCCTCAACTACAGGGCCCCTTCTGTACCCCAATTCAGCAGTAAGTAGTTAAAGACCGATCAATGCCCGTGTCCCAACAGCAGTTGGACTTTCCTGTTCAGAAGGGGGACTAAGGGACTATGTTAACTTCTCTTCCCTGGTCCACAAGGGTGTGGTTTCAAAGGCAAGAACTTCCCAGCACCATGCCTCCATCCACCTCCCCATCCAGAAGCCTAGAGTTGTCTAACACTCCTGCGTGTGGGCTGGGTAGAAAGCCCAGGTGAGCTTCCTTTGTTTAGAAAGCCCACCAAAAGCTCCAAGGGAGGAGGCTTTGATTGCGGACCGGGCAACCAATCATATATTAAAGTTGAAGATCAATCACTCCAAAGGAAGTTTGGAAAAGCTTCTCTCACTAGACAAGAACTTGAATGGGGCGGGAGTAACTCCCGGGGTTAAATTTCCCCTACTCCTTTAACTATATGGATTTCCCTCTCTGGGGTCCTCTCCGGTGACAGCGTGGGAGCTTGCTCTCTTACTCTCTATTTCTCTTTCTCTCTCTCTTTCTGCCTAATAAATCATTTTCTGCAAAACTCTCTGGGTCCGATACTTACTTGAATGAGCTCACGATGCCACCAAGGCCCTCTCCCCATTCTTGGGTGAGTGAGGCCCAAGGACCTGGGAAAACACATCCCATCAGAGAACAGTGAGTGTTTTTGGGACACCCCTGCAGCCTGGCTCCTGTCACCAGTTACTTCTGAAGTCATTAATCCCAATTTATAGTTGGGAAAATTGAAGCCCCATGAGATTATTCAAGGTTGAAGAGTGAATAAGTGGCAGATTGGAAATGCAACCCAAGCTTTCTGACTACAAAGTCTCAATTCTTTCCAACATCCTTTAAGAAGTCTGGAGATTCTTTTGTAAGCAGGGGAAAGAGCTAGTGAACATTTTTGAGAAGGGGGATGACATAAACAATAATATTTGGAAAGATTAGTCTGAGCATATGAGATGGTCTGGAATGGACAGAGACAAGAACATTAATTATTAAGCTATTGTAAAAACAGTAATGATGTAGACTTGAACAAAGAGATTTTGGTGATAATAAAATAGAAGAAACAAATTAGAGGCATTTGAAAACAAAATTTACAGGAGTTAGCTCCTCATTGCATCTACAGTGAGATAGGAGGACCATGCCTAAATAATAATGGAGGTGGGGTGAATGATGGCTAAGAGGAGGTAGATTTGGATGGAGAGAAAGAAAGAGACATCCAAATGGATGTATCCCATGAGAGCTTGACAGTGGAGATGTGGGATAATATAATAGGGCTATGTAACAAGTCCCTCTATAGTAGGGCTTGTTTAAGCTAGACTGTAAGTAGCACAGAGCCAGTGAGGGTCTGGTTTATTTCCACAACCCCAGAACCAGGACAGGCCCTGGCACTCTATAAATATTTGTTAACTTTGAAACTGGAGAAGGCCTTAAAGGATGGTAGAAATTTTGAAAATTGTCCAAAGATAGAAAGCAAAAAGAACATATTTGAGTAAAGACTTGATAGAAACCAAGAAGCATTATGTAAAGGGAGTCGTTGGGAGAGAGTTACAAGAGTGTGAGATGTCACAGACAGGGGATCAAAGATAGAGTTACTGAAATAAAATGTCAAGAGAGAGCGGGAGTCAACATGTGAAGAACTGAAGAGGAATGAGGGGGAGAACTGGAGCCGGGCAGCAGAGAGTGCTCTTTCAAAAAGTTTGGTGGTAAAGGAAAAGGGAGCAATGAGAAACATCTTAAAGAGAAACAGGATCAAGCAGGAATTGCAAAGGCATGTGTAGCTCAAGGGAAAGGAGGCAGAGAAGAGAGGTAGATTGAAAATACAAGCGAAATGAAGCTCATGGAAATGGAGGAGGATGAGATTGAAAAGGCACAGATGGAGTGATCAGGATTAGTTATACAGATATGAGCATGTTTCACAGAAAGGACAGGTTGAAGCCAAACTATAGGTGAGTGGTTACAGACAGTGATTGCAAAGGGAGATGAGTAGAAGACTAAGGTCATTTAGAGAATGACCACAGTCAAGTACAAAGGAGTGGTCAGAGAAACAGCAAGAGAAGTTGTGTAAAATCACTGTCACAAAAATGGATACACAATCAGCCAAGTTTGAGAAAAAGTAACAAGTAGCCAAAGTGCCAAGCATTGCAGAGGAGAATGAGAAGTGGGAGTAAATGGTATACATCCAGTGATATTTGTACAAGCAGTTCATAAACAAAACCCTTAGATTTCCTTTTTTTGGGGGGGTGTCTATTCAGTTAAAGCTGATACATTCCCATGGGTCAACTATGCAACTAATTCAGATTTTGAGATGAGTAACAAACCTCTTTGTATATAGATGGTAAGTTTAAATTGTGATGCAAATAAATTTTTCTTTCAAATGGTGTGAATGTTGAATCTAATTCAGTCCTGCTAATTTTGTTTAAAAAGCATATGAAGCAGATGGAACTAGAAAGCCTACTTCTGTAAGTTCCATTTATTCATTCATGCATTGCTTTCATTCAATAAATGTTTATTAGATGTCTACCATATACTTTGCTATTTACTGGGGTTATGGGGGGATATGGCAATAAACAAGAAAGGCAATGTTTATTGCCTGAAGAAGTAATACCAAAAGAAGAAAAAACTATTTGCTATATTGTTGCTAATAGAAAAAAAATTAACTTTTAAAAGCAATTGAAAAAATGATTAATTATAGTAAATCTATTTGAATAACTCTTAGGTGGCCATGAAAATACTTACGAAGATTATATATGAATATGGTAATTTTCCTCTAATATGAAAACAAAATACAACATTGTTATTAGAACAATGTGAAAATACGTATGTACACAGAGAAAGGCTCAATAGAAATGCAAACGTGTGTTAGAATAAAGAAGTTATTGGTGGTTTTACTTTTGATTTTTCATTAAATTTGTTTAAATTTTAAATTATTCTTTTTAAAAGTGTCTTCTAATCTTAAACATTAGTAAATAGTGAGAAATATTATTTCTACTGATTTATAAATATGTCCACTCTTCACATTCACAATGGGATTTGTAAAAGCAATCCTTGGATTTAAAATCTTTTTTTTTTTAGCAAAGCTTTCAAATTGGTGATATTCAGGTAAAATCTAACCCACAGATATTGCACCAGTTATTTATTGCCACAAAAACGCTGCCTAAGAAGCTGTCCCAAAAGGCAGTGGGTTAAAACAATAACTATGTATTTTTTTTTCTTAGGATTCTCTGCATTAGTTAGATAGCTCTTCTGGAATTATTTTCTAAGTCAACTGTGGGTTGAATAGGTGGCTCTGTTGATTTTTCGCTGTACTTTCACATTTGGGACCAATTGGCAGTTATCAGCTCTAGAAAGGCTGTGGCTGTTTTCCTCATATTCCTCCAGTAGGTAAGATTAATCATGTTCTCATATTGAAGCAGAAACTGTCTACTCGTTTATCTATTTACTTCCTGGGTCTCCTGGGCACTAGGTACTGTAATTAAGAACTGGAGAAATAAAATCAAATGGGAAGTTGCCCCTACTATCAAGGAACTTGCCATCTAATGGGGGAGAAAGGCAAGTAAACCAAAGACTACACAGTGCAGTATGGTAAGTGCCATGATTGTGATGTGACAGGCCCTAAGGGCCCAGTGGGAGACCTTCAAATCAAAGCAAGTAAGTATGAGTCGACATTGGTAAGTATTGTAGTGGAGGTATCGTTGAACAAGGGAAGAAGAAGAAGAAGGAGAGGAAGAGGAAGAGGAAGAGGAAGAAGCAGCAGCAGCAGAAGCAGCAGCAGCAGCAGAAGAGGAGGAAGAAGAAGAAGAGAAGGAGGAGGAGGAGGAGGAAGAAGAGAATTTCATGTAGAGGAACAGCAAAAGCTCAGTGAGTCAAAATACCACAGCATTATTGGTAAGCCGAGTTTTTTTTTTTTTTTTTTTCTATTTTGCTATTTTGGTGGAGAGAAAGGAACACATAACACATAAAGAAATAACATGAGAGAAAGCTATTTGGGGAAGTATAGTATTTAAGGTTCTGGTTGCAAACAACTCCAGCTAGTTAAGTTGACTTTATCGGAAGGCTACTGGAGTATCTCATGGAATCTTTGGAACTCTTGAATAACTAGGGTAATTCTGGGGAACTCACTAGTAGGAATCCATAAACTGTCCTCCTGGTGGGCTGTAAACAACTCAGCTTCTATGTGTCTCACATCAAAATTCCAGTTTCTTGGGAAAACAAGTCTGTTTGGCCAATTTGGGTCATATTTCCACCTCCATGTTACTCAGGTATGACTCGTCTGCAAGTTATGTGTATAGATATTTTGCTACTGTTCCACCCTTATGCTGGGGAGGGAGGTGTCACTGTGAGCTGTGTGGCTGCCTTAAGAGATATCTGTTGTGTCTTATTACTTGGTTGCCTTTCCCTACATGTACAATGACTAAAATGCCTTCAATCTATTTGATTCAGCCATTCAGTACAACTCCTATGCTTGCCATCTTTCCAAGCCCAAAAGTACATTCAGCTGATGGAAGGAGCATCTTGGGCTTAATATTCTTTTAGTCCTGATCTCTGGAAGTAAAATGTCTATTCTTCTAATTCTGGCACAGTCTTATCTAGCTGTAGCTCCTCATGGTCCTGCACTCCATTGACTAAATTGTAAGTATAACTACTACCAGTGTACTCTATAAATAACTGTTGGGGGTAGGGTGGCAATAGTTGCTACAGAAAAAAAAGGAAGAAGAAGAAAACAGTGATAATTCTTATTTTAAAAGGAAAAAAAAAGGCAAGAGGCTCTCTCGAGGCCAGGAGTTTAAGACCAGGCTGGGTAGCATATCAAGACCCTGTCTCTACTAACAAAAAAAATTAGTCAGGCATGGTGGCATGCACCTGTAGTTCTAGCTACTCAGGAGACTGTGGTGGGAGGATTGATTGAGCCCAGGAGTTCGAGGCTGCAGTAAGCAATCATCATACCATTGCACTTCGGCCTAGCCCTCAGAGCAAGATCTATCTTTTTAGGAAAAAAAAGGCAGGGAGGAGGAATAAAGTAATTTTTCAGCCTTCAGACATTCCAGCAATATGTGCAGACTAGTCATTCTTACTATATAGCTTATGAGGCCATAGCTGGTATGTATGACTACTCAACCAAGTTTCCCTGCTTACAGTTAATATTCCAACTGACTGGGGGGGCTTTGCCTAATAGAGTTATTTAAGCCTTCATTTTTAGACATCTAAGACCTTGGTGATCATCAGCATAAAATGTGACAAATTAGACAAAAGCAATACAGCAGATCAGAGAACAACTCTGAGGTGGAATGATTGGGAACCAATGAATAGTTGTTCAATATTGGTTTATATTTTATAGATGATGAAACCGAAGCACAAAGAATTTAGATTAACTCTTACGTGACAAAGCCAGGACCGAAGCTCATGCTATCTGGCTCCAGAACAACTCTTCTTCATAGTTATTTTATATTGCCCCTGCATTGTTGGTATGAAAAGTAAGTGTAGGCCCTGGGTCTTCTAAACCTGGGATTAAGTCACGTGTTCCTATTCCTCTTCTGCTTTTACTAGCCTTGTGAGTGAGAAAGTTACTGAATTTTTCTAAGCTCAATCTTTTTCAATTATAAAATAGAGATACCTTTGTGGTGGCATGATGCTTATCATTTGATAAGCAGATGTATAAAAATGGTGGTGGCTTTAAGTCTAGCACATAAAGTTTGGATTTTACAAAAAAGGTGGAGAGAATTGATCAAGAGATTTTTGTGACAGAACAGGAAGTTACAAGAAGGTGAAATGAGAAATGATCTGTGAGAGACTTGAGGAAATGAAGAGGTAGATATTCTCAATACACTGTAGAAAGCATGACTAAGGGGAAGGAAGTGAGAAACATTTTTTAAAAATCATCTTCAATAACTAATTTGAGGAACAGCCACACTTTGTAATATGAGCCAAGAGATAAAATCAAATTTGTCTCTTGGGAGGGGAAAATAAGCCTCTTTTCAAGCTAAATTCCCTGGCCACCTGATTTGTTTTCTTCACTGTAAATGAGCACTGGGAAAAACACAGGCGTTAGAGATTCTGCCCAAGCAATTCACAGACTATTTTCTTGGTAATCACATTGTAGCTCTTTTTTCAGTTGAGCTCACACAGGATTTAATGCTGTTTTGTGACAGCAAGTATTATTATTATTTTTTTTTCATCTTCTGGTTGTATGAGGAGCATTTACCATAAACGGTAATGAGCAAAGGTTACTACATCTTATTCTTCTCAATAACATCTATAGCCCAATGCAAGTATTATTTTTAACATCTATCAAATGCACCAAAATATGCCTGAAAATGTCTTATAGGAATGTATATATGGGAAGAAAAGTTCTTATAGGAATGTATATATGGGAAGAAAAGTGAGTTACATATATCTTTGGAACGACCTAATATAAAATTCTGCAGATTCACCTTTATAAGCTTGGTTATGTAACCTTGTTATTGTTTTGGTTAAAATCCATTTATGCCTAGTGTTCCATTATTGGAACACTAAGCTTGTGGGAGTTATTTATATTCTACTGCTCAAGGTCATCTGATTTTTCACAAAAAAATCTTGCAACCTCCAGCATAAATGGTTTAAGGCCAACATTTACTACAATAAGGTAGTACATTGATTAAGTGACCAATTGTAGTATTTTAAGTAGCACATAATGGCAAGTGGCATGTGGCTAATTATAGGCAAAGTGATTGAGAAAGTCACTGTTCCCAAATAAATCCCAGTTTATGGCATTCACTATCAAACCTATCATCTTTATTAAGACAAAAATTAGGGTTATTGTTTACATTTAGAACAGAAATATGTATCTTTGTGATTTTCATGTATTTGGGAGAAAGGAACAACTTAAGCACAAAGATAAATCAATTTCCTACATAGACGCTTTTCTAGGTATTGGCGGCTTTAATTTAGAAGATAACAAAATCAATTTCTATTTATTTGATGTAATTATATTGATTATATTAGAAAAACATGAACTAATACATTTCGCTTTAATATCTACCAGCTGGTCACTTGCAGGTACCCATGTACTCAAAATGTGTTTGATCATTTTAAATGCACAAATAATACTTAACTCCTGAGTATTGATAATAAATATATAATTTATGCATATATCACCCATAGTTAATTAAGACTGTTTTATTGGCTTAATAAGCAGAATAAGATCATAAAATGTATGCCATCATAGCCCAGATGTATAGCAATAAAAAAAAAATCTCACAATACAAGTCTGCATTAGCAATGACACTGTTATAAAATATTTATAACACTTTCTGATTTAATTTTTAAAAGCCAGAGATTCATTCAGTATGTTTTTGGCATTTGAAATGAAACCTTACTTACCCTCCTCATAATAGCTGATTAAAAACAGCTCTTGAAGAGGTTCCAGGCAACACACACAGAGGGGAAATGGGTAGATCTACACAGCATCTTTGTATTTTCACATTAAAAGTCAATGTTATTCAAACTCAAGTAGACAGATAATAAAAGTGGCATTCAAGCTGGGCATGGTAGCACAAGCCTGTAGTCTCAGCTGCTCGGGAGGCTGAAATGGGAGGATCACTTGAGCAGAGGGATTTGAGGTTTTAGCGCACTGTGATTGCACCTGTGAATAGCCACTGCACTTCAGCCTGAGCAACATAGCAAGACCCCATCTCTTTTTTTTAAATGTTACATTTACAATTGGTGAGGAAAATATAAACTATACAATAAATGAAGGGGTCATTGGCTAACTGTTTGGAGGGAAAAAATACACCATTTTCCAGAATAAATTTCTAGTGATTTATTGTAATTTTCATGCACTTGAATGATTTTAAATATTTTAATATAAAAATGAATCCATAGCCTTACTGGAAGAAAATATAAAGAAACACTTATATAGTCTTGGAAATGGGAATTATATATTACATGAAACATTAAGTAAAACATTTTTTTTAAATATTAAAATACAAAAATCTATCATTTAGAAATCACCAAAAAATTAAAGGGCAGGCTGGGTATGGTGGCTCACACCTGAAATTCCAGTTTTGGGAGGCTGAGATGGGAGGATCACTTGAGGTGGGGAAGTCTGAGACCAGCCTGTGCAAAATAGCAAGACCCCCATCTCTAAAAAAAAAAAAGCCTGGCATAATGGCATGTGCCTGTAGTCCTAGCTACTCAGCAGGCTGAGGTGGGATGATTGCTTGAGCCCAGAAGTCTGAGGCTGCAGTGAGCTATGCTTGTGTCACTGCACTCTAGCCTGGGTAACAGAGTGAGAACCGAGACTCTGTCTCGGAAAACAGAAAAAGGTCAAGTGCCAAATGAAAGGAGAGAAAAAAAGGACTAGGAGTTAGGAATTCTTACATATCAGTAAGGAAAAGATAAATAGCCTAACAGTAAAATGGGCAAAGGACTTCTATCGGTAAATCAGAAAAGTGGAAATAAAAAGGGACAGCAAAGATAATTTTTAAATTTCCATCAATAATAAACAATTCAAATCAAAGCAACATTAAAATACCATTTTGCCTATCTAATTGGTAAGAATTATTTTTAAAGATAATAGTATTAGAGAAGGTACTACATCTGTTCTGGAGAGCTCTTTGACAAAATGTCTAAAAAGTACATACCTTTTAACTAGCAATTCTACCTCAAAATAAAGCTAAGGACATATACGCTAAGGAAATAATTAATGATGTGTGCCACAAGATGTTGATTGCAGTGTCCTTCCTTCCTCCCTCCCTCCCTTTTTCCTCCCTCCATCTTTCCCTTCTTTGCTCTCTTCTTTTCTTCCTTATCTTTTTTTGGTATATGTTTGATATTGGTGAAAAACTGAAAAATGAAAATGTCCAACAAAAAGAGGACTGGTTCACTAATGCATGGTAAATTCCTTCAACCAAACATCCACACTATTCAACCAATAAAAATGACACTATAGTTAATATATTTGAAAAGATGTTCATAATATTTGAAGTTTTAAAAAATCACAATACAGAAGAAAACGTATAGGAGGTGAGCTTTCTTTCTCTCTTCAACACCATCGCACATCATCTCCACATATACACACACTGAAAAGATACTGGAAAGACATAATAACCATGGGAAATGGATTGTTGTAATGGACACCTGCAAGGGGATTACAGGTATGTAATTGATTTTTTGGTGATTTCTAAAGGACAGTTTACTGGATTGTTAAATGTTCTCTAACTTTACTATAATGAATAGAAATTATTTTTTGATAAGCAAAAAATATTTTAAATTTAAACATATAAAGTAACTTAGTAGTTGCCTTTTCAAAATATGTAAGAATCATTAGTTCACTAGTTGGTTAAATATGTTTTTAATCCCAACATCTTGATAATTATCACAAAATTAAGGGAACATTTTTTGAATCCTAAAATGCTATAGAATTGACAGATCATTTTTCAGTTCATAAGTTATTACTTATAATCACTATTCTTATTGTTACTATGGCAATGTTTTATATATAAGAATGGCTGAGGTTAGGAATTTTTGCCCTGATAATTATATCAGCATATCAAATATGAAGTAAATAACCATTTATTGCTTTAAATATAACAAAAATGTGGGAAGAAGTGGTAGGCAAGAGGCTCTGTGTTACCATGGGAACGATTAAGTTTTCCATGGTGCAGGCCAACCTCATTCCAGCTTCAGTGTCAATGACTCACTGGCTCAGAGGGAAATCAATAAATATTTAAGTATATACCTAGTGTCTGTACAGAGTGACTCTCATTACCCAGAGAACTGCTGTAAAATATTATTTATTCAGACAAATTACACAAAACTAATCTAAATTAGTACTTTTATACATTCTATTTGGGGAGTACTTAAGGTGTATGAGCAAACAAATTGTTATTCAAGTCACTCCAGAACTGTTGTATACAGATATATTAAGAATTGATGTGGATGCTAATTAAAATCATTAATAACATTTTGGCTAGCATTTCAATTATTTTTTAAACAGTATTTCTTAATCCCCAAAGTAGTCTTGTAATTTTTTCATTTTAAGGACCTATGTTACTCTGAGGCCAATCAAGGGAGCTAACAGTCTAGTTTGGGAGCCAAGATAGTCATTCATCAATTTATTCGTTCGTTCAGTAAAACATATTGAGAACCTACTAGGCACTAAGCATTAAAGAATACCTAAAACATGGCACTTGACCTCAAAAAGCTTAAAATTAGGAGACATAGACATGTAAGTAAATAACTGCTGTAGACAAATCTCAGCAACTGCCACACCTGCTTGCTCCTTCTAGCAGAACTTCTCTGATTGGCCATATTCTGCAACAGTGACCAACTCACCTATTTTCTCTATCTGCTTTCCCTGCTACAGCTGAGAAAAAAGCTATAGCCCAAAAGTTTCTCCCCTGAGAGGGACAGGATCAGATTATATCTTCAAGAGTTCCCATGTGCAGTACAGAGCTGAAGCTGAAGCCGAAAGGATTCATAGAGAAAGACAGGTATAAATCTTTAGTGGACCAAAGTTATGAGAAAGAGAAAGCTTGCAGAGGAGGTACTGAGGAGTTGGTGGGAGCAGCGGACAAGGGAGGAGAAATGGATAGAATCATGGTTACTGTCATGGTGGAGGATCTGTGAACTGCCAACTGAAGAGAGCTAGTGACATGACTCACTTCTTAGGGCTGTCTCTATTCCTGGATGTTTATTTAATATTTTAATATAAGACAATTCTTATATAGCATTAGGGTATTAAAAAAAAAAAAGGATTCAGAGTATCAGAGAGACTTCTGTTTCAGCCGTAACAGAATAATGAATTTATCTTCCCCCAATGAATAGCCATAAAATTAAATAAAGTAAATAGAATCAACTGTTTTCCAACAAAAAGCACAGAGCTCTATGATCCTTGAGAGAAGGGGAACAAAGAAGATGTTAATCACAGAGCAATTTAATTTACATAATAAGCAAGGAATATATTAAACATCTATTTAGAAATCATTTGCTTGAATATTCAATATTCACTTTATTTCTAGAGTCATCTATATGTATTCTGGATTACATAGAGGCTGTCACATGTAAGCCAACACATCACATGTAAGCCAAGGCACTTATAATAAAATGTATAATAAAAGCACATCAGTGTAATATAAGCTTCCACAAATGACCATAGGGGAGAAGCAGTTCACATCGAGCTCACTGCAATACTAAGGGAGTTACTTTTATAAAAATTAGGCTATAGTCTCCATAATGTATTATACAACTAATTTAACTCTTTGGAAATCTACTTATAATTCTACAGAATATTTGCAGATAATCAACTGCAAGTTCAGACTTGGAGATAAACAAAAGAACTCCCAGTGTTTGCTTAAATCTGCTTAGGTCAGTTATATACCTGAAATTCAGCAGCTTGCTGTCAGGAAAGATACCATGCATTAACACTGAAGGAACTTGTGTAGAGAGGAAGTGGGGAATGATCAGCACTGAAACTTTTCCTTCAGTGCTTATAAAAAACTTATAAAAAACTGCACTTTTATAAGGAAGGAAAATTTTCTTTATGCAGATATGAATAATACTAACAAATGAAATACTGGAACATGTAGGTGGAGGATACATTATTTTGGCTATTACAGGTGATGTCAAGTCATATATAATCTGCTCATTGTATAAAACTAATTAGTACTTTGAAGAGCCTCACTGTAACTAATAAAAGATGTATTGACCCTCCTGTGCGATTAAGATACACACTGAGATTCTGTAGCAAAGAGACATCTCATTTCAGAGGTAAGAGGTCAGAAGTCAGTGCTTCAGACTCCATGCAATCATTCAGGGTCCTAAGTCCTTCAGTCTTTTGTTTTGCCATTCCCTAAGGTGTTGTCCTCATTTAAATAGTCTCAGTTGGGTTTGAGTTCCTGTCTGTGCAAAAGGAGAAAGAGAGGCCCTGGAGGGCTAGCAATTTTCTTTTAAAAAGAAACATCACAGAGGGGCATGGTGGTTCCTGACTGTAATCCCAGCACTTCGGGAAGCTAAGGCTGGAGGATCTCTTGAGGGCAGGAGTTTGACACCACACTGGGCAACATAGCAAGACCCTGTCACTATGAAAAATACAAAAATTAGCTGGAGTGTGGTGGTGTGTGCCTGTAGTCCCAGCTATTCAGGAGGCTGAGGCAGGATGATTGCTTGAGCCCAGGAGGTGGAGGCTGCAGTGAGCTATGATCATGCCACTGCACTCCAGCTTAGATGACAGAGTGAGACCCTGTCTCAAAAAAACAAACAAACAAAAAACCACACAACTTAGTTTAAGTAAGTGGTGTGCACATCAATCGTAAGAACTTAGTTTCATGGTTACACTTAGTGGCAAGGGAAGCTGGGAAATGTCAGCCTGGGCAGCTATGTACTCATCTAAAACTCAGTTGTGGAAAAAGGGAGAATGGATTTGCAGGACAACTAGCCATCTGCTAACTGTTATGTTAGGCATACATTGCTTGTGGAGGTAACTTGGTTCAATTTTTTGGAAGGCATTTTGTCAATAGTTATCAAAAGCCAGAACAATGTACGTGACCTTTGACTTAAGAGAAGTTTATACTAAGAAAATAAAATATGTGGCTGGGTGCGATGGCTCACGCCTGTAATCCCACCACTTTGGGAGCCTGAGACGGGCAGATCATGTGAAGTCAGGAGTTCAAGACCAGCCTGACCAATATGGTGAAACTGCATCTCCACAAAAATACAAAAAAAATTAGACAGGCATGGTGGCAGGTGCCTGTAGTCCCAGCTACTTGGGAGGCTGAGGCGAGAGAATCGCTTGAACCCGGGAGGCAGAGGTTACAGTGAGCCAAGATCACTCCATTGCATTCCAGCCTAGGGGACAGAGTGAGACTCCGTCTCAAAAAAAAAAAATGTACATGAAGATTTAGTTATAAGGATGTTCACTGCAAAATTATGTTAATAGCAGAAAAACTGAAAACTGTCTAAATATTTATCTTATTGCTTTCTGTGGAAGAGAGCCTTGGTGTCCATGGATACCAAGTGACAATATCATTACAGTTACTGGTCCAAGAACCATAATCCCCGAATGTTTGTTTATAGGTGACCATTCCACACTGTATCTATGGCTATCAGATGTTGAGTGCCTACTATGTGCCTTATCCTGTTCTAGAATTTTAACATAAATTATTTCATTTAATTAATCCTTCAAGGCAGATGTGAATATATAAATAAACAGAGGCTCAGCGAGCTTAAGGAACTAGTTTAAGGTTAAACAGCAAATAAGTAATATGGTTAGCTTTCAATTCAGTTGAGTCCAGTTCTTCCCGCTCTGCTTCATCTTTTCTCATTTGTCTTGCCTAGCAGGACTGAGTGGAACATGATGCTAAGGAGAAAGCTGTGTGCACATCACAGGGCGACTCTTGAGAAACAACTGCCTCACCAGAGAGATTGGTGGGGACAACAACTAGCCCTCAGGATTCATCAGGGTGTTTATGTTTATCAAGAGTAGAAACCAGCTTTCAACTATTTTAGGTAGAAAAGGGGAAACATGAGAAAATAGGAGCATCTCACGAAGCTAAGACAAGAATGCAAGCAGCCAGGCGTCAAAAGAGCTGACACTGAAATGGATTGGAAAGATCAGCAGGAACCCAGAGAGAGAGTTTACTCTGTTTCTCACTTCATTTTTTTCTGCAGCATCTGGCTTTCTCAGTTATTCAAGCCATATGGCAGCTGGCAGATGGCAGCCACAGCTTTCATATTTACTTTTTACAGTTCCAACCACATGGAAAGACACTCTCTCTCTGCTCCCATTCTCAATTCCAGACTCCGTGGGAAGGGACTCAGTTCAGCTTGAGTCAGCAGCCTATTTCCAGTTCAGTCACTGGCCAGAGGGAGGATGGGGGATGTTGTACATAGCTCTGCCATAGGTGAGAGAACCAGTTAATGGGTTCATTGTGAGCCATCAAGATATTCCAAAAAGTGTCTATAAGACAATTCTCCATGTGACTCTGGACTGACCTAGTTCTCCACCCCTCATTTCTTGCTTGTAGTTCTCAAGAATAATTTTACAATGTGCTGGGAATGCAATATCATTAGAGAGGAACTGCCTGAAACAGCCTGGGCCTTGCGCTGGGGCAGTCAGGGATGTGCTTTCTGCAGTTACACAGATATACTTTCTTGATGCATCTCATGACCTTGAAGCTCAGACTAAAACGGAATTGAGAGAAATATTGTTTCTTGTTTCTGTCTGTGACAATAGTTGCTACAAAAAATAAGCAATTATCTTTCTCTATAAGCGACAATGACCAAGTTTGTTCAAAAGAACTTATTTTACCCCTTAACATTTCACCCCCTTCACCCCCCCCCTTTTTTTTTTTAAATAACAAACATTTATTGGTGTCACTTACGGTAGAAAAGGCTTCCTACACCAGATGCACATGACTCAACTGTTAAATAGAACATTTTGAAGGTGAACACACACCCTAACCCAGGTTTTTTACCCACTTTTTAAGATGGCCAATTCTTCTCCCCCCAACCCAGACATGTGAGCAACTGCTAATGAAAAGCAGTAAACAGCCACTTGGGCTATAGCATTTTCAATTCCACTCTGAGGTGAAGATTCCAATTACATTCAAGAATTAAGTTCTCTCAATGTTTTCCTAGCGAAAGTTCCTGAGTCCAGTATTTACAATATTACAGCACTAGCAGATCAGTGTCTACAACTCATCCTTTTCTGGTATATCATCTTCACCAGTTGGCGGAGGGCCTGCACTGCCATAGAGTTTGCTGATAAACTTCTTCATACCCCATCAACTGATTTGGTGATAACAAATTTAAATGCTTATAAATGGACTGATTCAAATAATTTTACAATGTACTGGGAACAGAAAAATATAGATGCATATTCTGTTATTTGTAGTACCGCTTATTAACAAGTAGCAAGAGTTTATTTGTTTGTTGTTTTCCCCAGAAACATCTGACCTTCTTGTAATTCGCATTAGCCAGATTACACTGGAAGAAAGGCAGAGAAGGACAGAAAAGACGGAGGCAGGGCAAAGTTGGGATAGCATTTTCAGTATATCAAAATAAGGCCAGTGCTTTTTGTTAAACCTCAAAAGTACTCTATTTGGAAAATATACAAAAATAATTCATTTGGAAAATTACACCAACAATTAGTAGCTTGTGTGGCCTAAATTAGTATGGCATAAAGTAATACAATCTTAAAACCTTGAGATACTGTAATCCAGAAGGATACTTAATAATGTTTCACAGGAAGTTAAGTGGCAACCATTTTCTGTCCAATGGGAAGAGGGAGTGTTCAGCTTAGATTCTACAGACAGTCCCCAATTTAGGATGGTTTGATTGAGGAGTTTTTGAATTTACAATTTTGCAAAAGCAATATAAAATCAGTAGAAGCCATACTTCTAGTAACCACACAATCATTTTGTTTTTCACTTTTAGTACAAAATTAAATAAATTACATGAGATATTCACAACTTTATTATAAAATAAGCTTTGTGTTAGATGATTTTGCCTAAATGTAGGCTAATATAAGTGTTCCAAGAATGTTTAAGGTAGTCTAGGCTAAGCTATGATGTTTGGTAAGTTAGTTGTAGTAAATACACTTTCGGCTTAAGGACATTTTCAACTCATGATGGGTTTATTGGGACTTAGTCCTAAGTTGAGGAGCATCTGTAATTTTAAAATTATTCTTTTATATAAAAAGAGAAGACTTTTAAAGACCTTTCTCCTCTTCACATTATGAGAGGAACACTTTGGGGAGACAGAGAGAGAGAGAAAGGCCACATCCTAGTAATAAGCGGAAGGCATTTTGCAGAAAGAATTAAATTCTAGTTAGAAATGCCATTGGTAAGAACTTGGCACATAAGGTAAAATTTAGGTTTCAGTTTAAATGTCCCTTCCTCCAGAAAACCTTTTATTATCTTCTTGGACTAGCTTTGAAGCTCCTGCTCTGAAATTTCATAGAGTTTCCAGATTGTAGGGGACATATTTGTAGTAACTAATGGATTATACATTTTTTTATCTGAAATTCAAATTTAACTGAGCATCCTATATTTTATCTAACAGTCCTACCTATATTTCATCTTTTCTTTTTTAAGCACCTACCAAATTTTCTAGTGATTGCTTATTTAAGAGAGTAAGCTCTATCAGGTCAGAAACTATGTCTATCTGGCTTATGTTTGTATTTCTAAGGCTTGGCATGGTAACTGGTCACGTATTAATAATAGGCACTTGATAAAGTGTGGAATGTTAGTGTTGGGAAACTAAAAAAAGATTCATGGAATAAAAGAAAAAAATGATTGCAAAATTTAAGTAGAGAGTAAGCATTCTTGTAGTTGATTATAATGACTCAAATTCAACAAGGTAAACTTCATGTAGAAGATCTCAAGATAAATAAATTGGATTACATAGAAGAGGATTAATCCAATCTGGATTTAATTAATGTAAGAAAAAAAACGTTGGCTGGGTGCGGTGACTCACGCCTGTAATTCCAGCACTTTGGGAGTCCAAGGCGGGTGGATCATGAGGTCAAGAGATTGAGACCATCCTGGCTAACACGATGAAACCCCGTCTTTACTAAAAATACAAAAAATTAGCTGTGCATGGTAGTGAGTGCCTGTAGTCCCAGCTACTCAGGAGGCTGAGGCAAGAGGGTCACCTGAACCCAGGAGGCGGAGGTTGCAGTGAGCTGAGATCATGCCACTTCACTCCAGCCTGAAGACAGAGTGAGATTCTGTCTCAAACAAACAAAAAAAAAAAGACATTATATTAGTCTAGATGAAAGGTAAGTCCCTAGCTTTACTGGCTTCTCATTATAGAAAAATACAGACCCTCTCTCACTAAATATTAATTATAGTTTGTTGATATAGTCTAGAATTTTGCTGAAATTGTCTTGCGAAATGTTTATAGTTCTCACTCCATAAAGAGGGACTCAGCTTCTTTCAGCTATTACCAGTCATTGTTGTTAAAAAAAAGGCCCTCCTGATACTGAAATACATGAACAGAAGTGGCTGAATCAGATACACCTAAAATGACTTTTGTGGTTGGCCTCCTTTAAGCCTTCTTGTTTCAGTCTGGTGAGCTACACATTTCACTTGCAAAAGGAGAGTGCCAGGCTGTTTCCCAGCTCTCTGGGTAGAGGTTGAAGCCAAATGAATTACTCCTGATTTGTAAGATTTTAAAAAATATATTTATACATCATGTAATTTCAAGTATTCAAACTTTGTTTATGCTCTTTTTCTCTTTCCCTAAATAGAATTTCCTTTCATCTCTGGTAAAGTCAACTCTCTAACTACTGTATCTCCCAGCTGAACAGGTAACCGTGCTCACAGGACCTGCTCTAAATACATATCCCTTCATGCTGCCCATAGCCAGACTATGTTTCCTTAGTCCATTCACTCTTCCACTACCTCTTGCCTTTTCTTTCCTCAAGCCTTCAATACCTCCTCCCTCATCCTCATTCTCAGCAGATGATCTTGTTTTCTATTTCACTGTAAAAGAAGAAGACAAAAGAAGAAAACTAGCACAAAAAGAACAGTCCATGATATTCCTTTTGGGCCTAATTCTTGTTACTCATTTCCCCTGTTTCCCAACTCTTACTAGACCCCAGGCCATTTTGGTGTTAATCTGTTGGGTTAAAGGAAAAAAGTAATGGAGGACTAATGAAAATAATAATGAGTTTGTTGTATTTGTAATGTATCTCAAATAACTGATATTGTGCTTCTAGAAGATTTTTCTAATAGTGTTTGCAAGCTGTAAAATAATGCTTTCACTTAGAAAAGACCAGGCATGGTGGCTCAGGCATGTAATCCCAGCACTTTGAGAGGCCGAGGTGGGTGGATCACTTGAGTTCAGGAGTTCATGACCAGCCTGGCTAACATGACAAAACCCTGTCTCTACTAAAAGTACAAAAATTAGCCAGGCATGGTAGCACATATCTGTAATCTTGGCTACTTAGGAGGCTGAGGCAAGAGAATCACTTGAACCTGGGAGCTGAAGGTTGCAGTGAGCAGAGATCCTGTCACTGCTCTCCAGCCTGGGCAACTCCATCTCAAAAAAAAAAAAAAAAAAAAAAAAAAAAAAAAAAAAAAAAAAAAAAAGCAGAATTACCATTCTTATCCACCTTAATCCTTAATAGCTTCAGAACCCTGGCTAAGAGGGATCTAAGGTCAACCCAAATTCTCTCCTAGGACTACCAAATAGTCTCCTTTCTAAAATAAGATATTATATTAATGCTTAGTTAGGCAGTGGCTTTTAGACTTTATTTCCCACAATAAGAAATATATTTTATAACAAGACACTTCAAACACAGTCACATTTATGACTGAAAGAAAAGTTCACTAGATCATAGTTATCTTTATGATATGCAATAATGAGTCAAAAAGCTCATAATTTAGAAAATACTACATTAAAAAATAATTAAAAGGAGCATAGGCCGGGCGAGGTGGCTCATGCCTCTAACAGACAAAATCCTTAAGATTCCACAAAAAGCTAGATGAACATTAGTTTGGAACCCACTCAACTGTAACTTTCACCCTTTATGTACACACAAAAAGGAGTGTCCACATGCATGATTAAACTGCTTGACTATGAATAAATGACTCAGATGACCTGTTTGTCTAAGTGGTAAAAAGCAAGGCTGATGTCAGAACAAGTAAGGTAAAATCAATTAGGGGAAGGGAAACAGCTCCTCCCTGTTGTTCTTTTTTGTTCTCCACCAGCACAAACACCACTATCCAAGTAGCCTCTGCATTACAGAGGGCTGAAAATTAAGCCCTGAATTGGGGTAAGGGACTAGATGGATTCCATGCCTTCTAAGTTGCTTTTAAATCCTAAAACTCTATTCTCTCAATAAATATTTACTTATTGCTTAATACATACCAGGCACCATGCTAGGAGATAAGGACCCAACAGTGAATAAGGCAAACGGTGTTGATGCTTTTGGAAAGCTCATATCCAAGCTGGGGAGACAAACGACATACAGATAAGGAAATGCAATGAAATTATTGTTGTAAAGGAAGTAACAAAGTTCAATAATAGACAATAATAGGGGTAACCCATTACTATTCTTATCTATTGTTTTATTAGTTACTGCCATTACTCTTATGGTAGGCGTTTGGCTCTATTCTGTGTCAAATGGGCAACCATCAAAAGGATTTAAACAAGGAAATGACATGATATAGTTTCAAAAGAACATGGATATTGTGTGGAGAATGTGTTGGAGGTAGGAAGAATAAAAGTACGAAAATTGTTTCAGGAGTCTAGGCAAAATATGATAGGTGCTTGAATTACGGTGGTGACAAACTCTAAAATCCTGTTTTGTTTGCAATTAATAGACAATGAAAAATTATTTCTGAATATTGACTTGAAAATCTTGTTTATTTTGCCTCCAAAGCGTACAATTTTTTTTTTTACATCTTTGCTAAAGCATTTAAATCCAAGGGCTCCAAACTTTTTTTTTTGCACACAGTGTGCTAGTGGTGGTTGCTTTTAATATCCCAGAGCTCTGTAATCAAGAGAGTGTAGGAGTTGGTTGGGGTGGAGGGACTGGAATAAGTTGAGACTAGTGGAAAGAAGAAGCTGGTGCCAAGTTGCTGTGCAGAACATCACAGGTGCATACTATAGCTCCCTGGGAATTCTATGAAGCTTGGGAAAGTGTTAAAGTTTCTATATGGACAAGGCCCACCTTAGTCAAATAGCGGGGAAAAAAAGATACATAATCTACAAGTTCACTTTGGAAAGTCAGAGATATCAGAATAAGAGTATAATTTGTGTGAGAGCCTCAAAGCTTCTTGGAAGAAATGATACAAGAATTTGGAGTGATGATTATTACCCTAGAATAACGTGATTATATTTCCTAAACCAAATAAGAAGAGACCTTTTCTAGCCATTTTGGGGGAAATGAATGGGGCTGTCTGGGAGGGCAGGCAATTCATCTTAAGGTAGCAGAAAACTAAGATAAGTGGCTAGTCTTAGGACAGCAGCTGCCTGCATGTGATGAATTGTTTGTTATGATACAGATTAATGTTTCTCTGGCTTAGTCTCTGAGAAAACTTAAGTCTTTAACAAAGAACTGAAGAAAAGTTGAAATAAAAAGGCGGCCTATTGGAGGATTAAATTGAATATAACAGCTAAGAAAGCTGTTATAATTACCAGAAGGATGGAGATAGGAATCCCTCTCCCTACTCTACCCCTATCAACTTTGAGTAGAGCCCCAGCAGGAGCAGGTAGAGAACTGGTGCAGAGTCCTGGCTGGAGCCTTGGCAGAAGGCTGAGAAAGATCCTAGGGCTGTGAAGCCACTCAGGCCCCATGAAAATGGGAGAAGGCTCAGATGCTGGTTATCCTTATAAAGAAAGGACAGGGTGGGAACTTGCCATCCATGTACTCAAAATCCCCAAGTATGGCCTCAGAAAATGAAGGTTACAGTGGGTGAGTTGGTGTAACAATTGCTGTATCCCAAAACAAGCTGTTGAATCTTTGGAGACTCACAAGAATTAATTTAAGCGATAACAGTCTAGAAGTGGTTTACATCCAGATTCTGCTTGGAGATGAGCAAACAGTTTTCCTAAACTTCCGGCCCCCAATTTGCAAGAGAACAGTCACAGACACACATTCAGAGTGATAGTGTGTTCTTTCCTCCTATGCATGTAGTTGAACAAACGTGGACAACTCTAAAAGTAAGTTCTCCAAGATTCCAGATCGGGAGCAGGCTAAAAGAGGTGTGAGCAATGTTTTCATTTCTTAGTGCTCTTGGTGAGTTCTTGGTGAGAGGCTTATTCTTAAAAAGCCCATTTGTAGGCTAGGTGCAAAGACCCTACAGGAATTTACCTGGTTGCTGACCAGTTACTGATGCATGTCCATGTCCATTCTGGTTCTTAAGCCACATTTGTAAATAGCAATATAGGCTTTTGTAGAAAGGCAAGTCAAAAGCTTTCATGAAGATATTGACATGCTATATCACATAGAAACATATTTGGCTTTCTGAAATGTCTCAGAAATGAATCATACACGTTGCCTTCCACTTTTGGAACATACTAAAACTGGTTGAGCATGTCCAGCAGGTTGGTCTGGCTTTCAAAAGCTATTTGGCTATGTATTTGGCGGGTGCAAAAGTAATTGCGGTTTTTGTCATTACTTTCAATGCCATTATTTTTGCACCAACCTAACATATTTGAGGCAGAAAATTAATTTGGCA
This sequence comes from Sapajus apella, assembly GCF_009761245.1. NCBI lineage: Eukaryota > Metazoa > Chordata > Mammalia > Primates > Cebidae > Sapajus > Sapajus apella. The sequence goes on along the minus strand of NW_022437004.1, from coordinate 6,573,092 downwards.
GCACAGATATACCTTGGGTAGAACTTATTGTTCAAATACAGAAAATGACCAATACATATAGTAAAAATATACTTATTTAATTCTTGCAAAAGACATAGATTTTGCTGATGGGAAAAATATAGAAGCATGGATATAAAGGCATAAATTGCATGCTTTCAAAACACACAGGCTCTATTGATGAGAAGCAGAGATGGATGCATGAAGGGACTCACTAAGGCTGTAATGAAGGGCCGTGAGGAAAGAGAGCACTGGCATTTTGCTTTCCTTGGCCTTGACCCTGTGTTATCAGGCCAAGAATGTAAAAGAGGTGAGACTGGTGTTTTTGAAAGCCAATGCTACCTAAAAGGGTAAAAATTCAAATTGTTTCTTCCATAAAATTGCTTTTTTTTGAGACAGAGTTTTGCTCTTTCGCCAGGCGCCAGGCTAGAGTGCAGTGGCGCGGTCTCGGCTCATGGCGAACTCCGCCTCCCGGAGGTCACGTTCCGTATTTGAACAGTAAGTTCTACCCAAGGTATATCTGTGCTGCCAAATTAATTTTCTGCCTCAAATATGTTAGGTTGGAGCAAAAGTAATGGCATTGAAAGTAATGACAAAAACAGCAATTACTTTTGCACCAGCCAAATACATAGCCAAATAGCTTTTGGAAGCCAGACCAACCAACCTGCTGGACAATTCTCCCACCTCAGCCTTCCCAAGTAGCTGGGACTACAGCCACGCGCCACCACGCCCAGCTAATTTTTGTATTTTAGTAGAGACTGGGTTTCACTCTGTTGGCCAGGATGGTCTCCATCTCTTGACCTCGTGATCAGCCTGCCTCGGCCTCCCAAAATGCTGGGATTACAGGCGTGAGCCACCGCGCCTGGCCTAAAATTACTTTTTAAGAAATGATCATTAGAGGCCGGGCACGGTGGCTCACGCCTGCAATTCCAGCACTTTGGGAGGCTGAGGTGAGCTGATCACTTGAGTTCGGGAGTCCGAGACCAACCTGACCAATTTGGAGAAACCCAGTCTCTATTAAAAATACAAAAATTAGCCTGCGCAACAAGAGCAGAGAGAGAGAGAGAGAGAGAGAGAGAGAGAGAGGAAGAAATAAAGGATTACAACTGAAATAACAAAACTCTCAACTACTGGTTTTTTACAAACACAACTTTTGAAGGAGGAGTCTAGAATAATTCATTACCCTTCTGAAAACCCTGTCCCACCTGTTTCTTACTATCAGCCACTTTACGTCCCAAATCACAGAGAAAAGGGGATCTTCCTTCTTTTTCCCAACTTCTTTTAACCTCCTTGCAGAAGAAAGAAATAGCCAATTTAAACAAACATCTATCGTGTCTATTTTGTGCCCTATGTTGTTCAAGGTACTGGAGAATGAGCTGTAAATAAGACAGCAACAGTGCCCCCAGGAGTTGACGTTCTAATAAGGGATGACAGTCAATAAACATATAGAAAAAAATGAATAAGAACTTCAGGTGCTGATCAACATTATGAAGAAGCTATAATAGGGTATTATGAGAAAAGTGGCTCAGGGAGATATGATACTACATTAGCTGTGATAGGGAAGGCCTATCTGAGAAAGTGACATCTGAGTCACTTTGTATCACCTAAATCGGGTCCTAAACCCCTGGGCCATAGACCCATACAAGTCTGTGGCTTGTTAGGAACCAGGCTGCACAGCAGGAGGTGAGCAGCGTGTGAGCGCAAAGTTTCATCTGTATTTACAGCCATTTCCCACCACTTGCATTACAGCCTGAGCTCTGCCTCCTGTCAGATCAGTAGTGGCATTAGATTCTCATAGGAAGGCAAACCCTATTGTGAAGTGTGCATTCAAGGGATCTAGGTTGTGCAATCCTTATGAGAATCTAATGTCTGATGATCTGTCACTGTCTCCCATCACCCCCAGATGGGACTTTCTAGTTGCAACAGTCTCAGGGCTTCCACTTATTCTAAATTATGGTGGGTCGTATAATTATTTCATTATATTTTATAATGTAATAATAATACAAATAAAGTGCACAATAAATGTAATGTACTTGAATCATCCCAAAGACATCCCCACAACCCTAGTCCATGGAAAAAGTATCTTCCATGAAACTGTTCTCTCATGCCAAAAAGGCTGGGGACGGCTGAGCCAAGTGATAAAAAGAAGGAAGCACATGAGATCCAGGGGAGCTCTCCAAGCAGAATGAGCAATAGGTGGGATGGCCTGAAACATGAACAAACTTGATGTGTTCATGGGACAGAACATCAGAGTGGATGAAGCTCAATGAACAAGGGGAAGAGTGGAGAGAGGTGAGGTCAGAGACACAGATGGGGCAAGATTTGGAGAGCCTCATAGACTCTGATGAGAAGTTTTTTGATTATTCTGATTACAATGGGAAGTCTTTAGATAATTTTAAGCAGGGAAATTAAGTTCTTTGATTTATGCTTTAGAAAGATTACTCTGGCTGCTATGTGGATAGAGGAAGAGCAGTGAGGAATCAAGAATGCAGCCACAGAGATCAAAGAGAAGTGATGTGGCATTGACTTAGATTGGAAGAGTAGAGACGGAAAGAAGTGGTTAGGTTCAAGACACATTTTGGAAGTTGGAGCTAATGGAATCTGTTGATGAATTGGAAGTAGATACTTACTGATCGATTGAATGTGCTGTGTGAGGAAAAAAGAAGAGACAAATAGGGCTACAAGGTATTTGTCCTGAGAAACTGAGTGTATACTTGCGTAATTTACAAGAACAGGAAAGGCTCAGGGGAAGCAGACTTGGGGTGTGATAGAAATCCAATAGCTTGGTTTTGGCCATGTTAAATTTGAGATGCTTATTAGACATGCAACTGATATGCTGAGTAGATAGTTGGATATACAAGTTCTGGAGCTCAGGCAAGATATTGGATCTAGAGATATACACTTGAGAAGTATCAGTACATAATGGTCTTTGAAGCAATGGGAGTAGATGAGATCACCTAGGGACACAGTGTAGCAAGGTATCCAATCTTTGGCTTCCTTGGGCTATGTTGGAAGAATAATTGCCTTGGGCATTACATAAAATACACTAACACTAAAAATAGCTGATGAGACTACCCTGGAAAGACCATCTGTAGGTGCTCTTGTTGACATTCTTAGCTGAACTCAACCTTCCAGTCACTCCTGCCAAGACATCAGACATGTGAATGAAGCAATCTTGGAATTTTCAACTAACTTGCCAACCAGCAAACCTGGCAAGTAACCACATAGGATATCATGTGGGGCAGAGAAATTGCCCAGCTGAGCCCTGCCCAAATCTCTGGCCCCTCAAATCATGAGATATAATGAAATGGTTAAGTTTGAGATAATTTGTTATATAGCAATAGAAAACTGAAAACACCATCCCTTTCTCTGGGACCTTATTTTACAATCAATTCTCATCCCTTCTGGTTCATGCTACCTTTTCAACACACATATCATTTTATTACCAACTTTTCCTTCTTTCCTCGTTCTTTTTTCTCCACCTGCAAGCATGCCCAGTCTTTTCCACCTTGTTAAAAACTTTCTTTAACCTTCAACTCCCATTCATTCTTCATCCTAATGCAAAATGCAAAATCTTTTTCTTTTAACATATCCCTAAAATTGATCTCACTGAGTTCACCAATATCTAATTGACAAAGCCATCAGATATTTTCTGTCCTTATATTTAAGTTTCAAAAGTTCTCATCATGATATTTTAAGGATGAGGAGAGCTGATGTGGTTGGCCTGAGAAATAAGGTGAGAACCAGAACCAGTCTGCACCGTCAGTGACTTCATTTCTTTTAGGTGTGAATTTCTTTAGCTGAGACACAAGAAGCACCTCAAAAGCAGAGATTTCCTGAAGACAAGGTAGATACAGAGTGAATGAACCAGGTAGAACAGAGCTGGATAGGAGAGAGGAAAACACCAACCACGAGAAATTCCTTAATCTAGAATTTTGGTCCAGCATTTGAGAAATAGCAGGATCAAACTCCTGAAAATAGACTATCAAAAAGAAGGGTAGGCTTAAGTTAGTATAAAGCACAGTCAGGAGAAAGCCTTTAACCAAGTTCTTAAACTTTATTTTCCTTATGAATCAACTGGAAAAGTTTTGTTAAAGATACTGATTGTCCTGCCTTGCCCAAAAAATTCTGGGGTTGGATTGACAATTTTTCTTTCAAATAAACAACCCAGCTCATTCTGATACAGGTGGTCTTCAGGCCAGACTTTGAGAAACATCATCCTAAAGAAAGGAAGGGCTTGGTTAGGGCATTCTGGAATGAGACCATTTGGTCATTTTCTTCTTTACCTGATTAGTTAACTCATTAGTTTGCTCATGATTCTAAGTCCATGTTGGGCTCAGCTGGAACAATCGGAAGCTGAACTGAGTTTCTCTCTTTCTCTATGTAGTCTCAGGGCTTCTTCCTCTTTATATGGCCTCCATATGTGGTACTTTCCATGTGGTCTTTGCAGCAGAGTAGCCAAACTTCCTACATGTGGCTCAGAGCTTCAAATAGCACAAAAATGGAATCTGCAAGGCCTCTTTAAAGCTGAGGCCTGGAATTGGAATTGTGTCACTTTCGCTACATGCTACTCGTTGAAGCAAGTGGCAGGCCTAGCCCATATTTAAAGGGAAAGCACTGTACAAGTGTGGGAACACTGTGAGATGTGGTTCATTAAGGGGCCATACAGGTTAGCAGAGAAAATACCAGAAGAAAACAGTAAGATAAAGCTGGGTTTGTTGGAAGCAGAGATGTATAAGGTTAATATATATAATAACCACAACCACAAGGCATGCTCAATTTTTAAAGGTGAACCACAAATTAGGCTCTGAGTTTCCTGGCAGTCAGGAAAACCAGTTAGGATTAAGTAAATTATAAAGAATTAGCAATTCTTTATTATGGGTAGTTTGCAAATCTTTTCTCCCATTCTGTGAGTGATCACTTCACATCATTGTTTGTCTCCTTTGCCATGCAGAAGCTTTTTAGCTTGATGCAATCCGATTTGACAATTTTGCTTTGGTTCCTTATGCTTTTGAGGCCACAAAAATCTCCCACACCAATATCTTGGAGCGTTTCCCCAATGTTTTATTTTAGTAGTTTCATGTTTTACATGTAAGTATTTAATCCAATTTGATTGGATTTTTGTATATGGTAAGAGATAGGGGTCTAGTTTCATTCTTCTGCATGTGATTATCAAGTTTTCTCAGCACCATTTATTTTTTTGTCATGTACATTCAGAATTTTTATTTTAAAACAAAGAATCAGTAACATTAACAATAGAAAATCCATGTGGAAATATTCACAATCTGCTCAGTGGGAAATGAAAAAACAACTTCCCTACCTTACTGCCAACCTACTGTTTGAGGAGCTAGAAGTTGACATGAAGTTGGAAGGTCACCTTTTCCAGCAAAACCCCACTCCATAGCTATGTGCATTTTTATTCAAAGGCTCCATGACCAGAGGGAACAGTGAGAACTGAGAACTAAAATACTATTACTGGCAAGGGTTTGGCCAAAGGGTCTGCCAGCACCATTTATTAAAAAGACTGTCCTCTCCACACTCTCCACATTGTATGTTCTTGGTGCCTTTGTGGAAAAAGGTCGGCTGTAAATGTGTGAATTTATATCTTGGCTCTCTAGCCCTTTTTTGAGATGGACTCTTGTCCTGTGTCCCAGGCTGGAATGCAGTGGTGTGATCTCGGCTCACTGCAACCTCCACCCCCCCCGGTTCCAGCAATTCTCCTGCCTCAGCCTCCTGAGTAGCTAGAATTACAGGTGCATGCCACCAGGCCCAGCTAATTTTTTGAATTTGTAGTAGAGACGGGGTTTCACCATGTTGGCCAGGCTGATTTCAAACTCCTGACCTCAAGTGATCCGCTTGCCTTGTCCTCCCAAATTGCTGGGATTACAGGCATGAGCCACTGTGCCTGGCTTTTGGCTCTCTATTGGTCTGTGTCTGTTTTTATGTTAGTACTATGCTGTTTTGGTTACTAAAACTTAGTAGTATATTTTGTAGTCAGGTAGTATGATACCTCCAGCTTTGTACTTTTTGCTCAGGATTGCTTTGGCTATTCAGACTCTTTTGTGGTTCCATATGAATTTTAGGATTGGTTTTTCTATTTCTGGGAAGAATATTATTGGTATTTTGGTAGAGATTACATTGAATCTGTACATTTCTTTAGGTAGTATTGTCATTTTAACAACATTAATTCTTTCAATCCATGAGCAAAGAATATCTTTCCATTTTTTGTGTCCTCTTTAATTTCTTTCATCAGTGTTTTATAAGTTTTCCTTATATTGATCTTTCCCTGCTTTGGTTAAATTGTTTCCTAGGTATTTTATGTTCTTTGTAGCCATTGTAAATGGGATTGCTTTCTTTGTAGCTGTTGTAAATGGGATTGCTTTATTGATTTCTTTTCAGATTTTTTTGCTGCTAGCATACATAAATGCTACTGATTTTTGTATGTTGATTTTGCATCTTGCAACTTTACTGATTTTGTTGATCAGTTCTAAAAGTTTTTTTGGTAAAGTCTTTCTTTAGGTTTTTCTAAGTATAAGTTCATGTCATCGTGAACAAGGCTAATTTGACTTCTTCTTTTCCAACATAAATGTCCTTTCTTCCTCTTGTCTAATTGGTCTAGCCAGGACTTCCAGGATTATACCAAATGAAAATGGTGAAAGTAGGCATCCTTGTTTTTCCTCCAATTCTTAGAGGAAATGCATTCAATTTTTGCTTGTTCAATACAGTGTTAGCTGTGGGTTTGTCACATATTGCCTTAATTATTTTGAGGTGTGTTCTTTTTTTTTTTGAGTTATGGTCTTGTTCTGTCACCCAGGCTGCAGTGGAACAATATTGGCTCACTGCAACCTCTGCCTCCCAGGTTCAAGTTATACTCCTGCCACAGCCTCCTGAATACCTGCGAATACAGGCATACACCACCATGCCTGGCTAATTTTTATATTTTTAGTAGAGACGGGGTTTAACCATGTTGGTTAGGCTGGTCTTGAACTCTTGACCTTGGGTGATTCACCTACCTTGGCTTCCCAAAGTGCTGGGATTACATATGTGAGCCACTGTGCCCAGCTGAAGTATGTTCTTTCTATACCGAAGTTGTTGAGGGTTTTTATCATGAAGCGATGTTGAATTTTATTGAATGCTTTTTTTGGCATCTATTGAAATGATCAGAGGCTGAGTGTGATTGCTCACACTTGTAATCCCAGCATTTTGGGAGGCTGAGGCAGAAGGATTGCTTGAGGCCAGGAATTCAAGATCAGCCTGGGCAACATAGTGAGACTCTATCTCTACAAAAAATTTTAAAATTAGCTCAGGGTGGTGATGTACACCTGTAGTCTTAGCTACTCAGGAGGCTAAGGCAGGAGGATCAGTTGAGCCCAAGAGTTTGAGGTTACAGTGAGCTTTGATCACACCACTGCACTTCAGCCTGGACAACAGAATAAGACCCTGTCTCAACCACTCAATTAATCATACGGTTTTTGTTCTTGGTTCTGTTCATGTCATTTATCATATTTGTAGATATGCATATGTTGCATATTGCATCCCTGGAATAAATCTGAGATGATCGTGATGAATTATCTTCTAAATGTTTGTTGAATTCAGTTTACTATAATACTATAATAGTTTGTTGAGGATTTTTGCATCTGTGTTGATCAGGGATATTGAACTGTTGTTTTCTTTGTTATGTCCTTGTCTAGTTTTGGTATCAGATAAATGCTGGTCTTGTAGAATAAATTTTAAAAGTATTTCCTCCTCTTCAGTTTTTCTAAATACTTTTGAGTAGAGCTGTATTAGTTCTTCTTTAACTATTTGGTGAAATTCAGCGTGAATCCTTCAGCTCTTTGGCTTTTCTTTGCTGGGAGACTTTATTACTGCTTTGATCTCATTACTTATTGGTCTATTAAAGTTTTCTATTTCTTCATGTACAATCTTGGTAGATTGTATCCAAAAATTTATCCCATTTTGTCTAAAATTTCCAATTTGTTAGCATATAGTTGTTCATTTTAGTCTCTAATGATTCTTTGTATTTCTGTGGTCTCAGTTCTTATGTCTCCTTTTTCATTTCTGAGTTTACTTATTTGGGTCTTTTCTCTTTTTTCCTTAGTCTAACTAAAGGTTTGTCAATTTTATTTTTTTATTATTATTAATTTTTCTTTGGAGACGGAGTGTCTCACTGTCATCTGGGCTGGAGTGCAATGGCTTGATCTCAGCTCACTGCAAACTCCGCCTCCTGGGTTCATGTGATTCTCCTGCCTCAGCCTCCTGAGTAGCTAGGATTACAGGTGCACACCACCACATCTGGCTAATTTTTTGTATTTTTAGTAGAGATGGGGGTTTCACTATGTTGACCACACTGGTCTCAAACTCCTGACCTTGTGATCTGCACGCCTGGGCCTCCCAAAGTGCTGGGATTACTGGCATGAGCCACCACACCTGGCCTTATCTTTTCAAAAAATTAAATTTTCATTTCATTGATCTTCTGTATTTTTTAGTCTTAATTTCATTTATTTATTCTTTAATCTTTATTATTTCTTTCCTTCTACTAATTTGGGGTTTGGTTTGTTCTTGTTTTTCTAGTTCTTTGAGAAGCATATTTAGGTTGTTTATTTGAAGTCTTTCTATTTTTCTGATATATTTATTTGTTGCTATAAATTTATCTCTTTGTACTGCTTTTGGTGTATCCCATAGATTTTAATATGTTGAATTTCCATTTTCATTGCTTCAAGAAATTTTTAAATTTCTGTCTTAATTTCTTCATTGATTCATTGTTTGTTCAGGAACATGTTTAATTTTCACATGTTTGTGTATTTTCAAGGTTCCCCTTGTTACCGGTTTCTAGTTTTATTCCATTGTGGTCAGAATAAATACTTGAAGGCTGGGAGCAGTGGCTCATGCCTCTAATCCTAACACTTGGGAAGGCTGAGGTGGGTGGATCACTTGAGGTCAGGAGTTTGAGACCAGCTTGGACAAAATGGTGAAAACATCTCTACTGAAAATACAAAAAATTAGCTGGGCATGGTAGTGCACACCTGTAGTCTCAGTTACTCAGGAGGCTGAGGCACGGGAATTGCTTGAACCTGGGAGATGGAGGCTGCACTGAGCCATGATCATGCCACTACACTCCAGCCTGGGCAACAAGTAAGACTCTCTCAAAATCAAACAAACAAACAAAAAACCTTGATATAATTTATACTATTTTTGAATTTGTTGAGACTTGTTTTGTGGGCTAAGATATATTCTAATCTGGAGAATGTTCCATGTGCTGATGAAAAGGATGTGTATTCTGTAGTAATTGAGTGAAATGTTTTGTAAATGTTAGTTAAGCCTGTTTGGTCTAGTATGTAATTTAACTCTGATGTTTCTTTGTTGATTTTCTGTATGCATGATCTGTCCATTACTGAGAGTGGGGTGGGGTGTTGATGTCTCTTATTAATATTGAATTGCAGTCTCTCTCTCTCTTTAGATCTCTTAATGTTTGCTTTATATACTTGGGAGCTTCAATGATAGGTGCATAGATATTTTTAACTGTTACATCCTCTTGCTGAATTGACCCCTTTATCATTGTATAGTGACTTTCTTTATCTCTTTTTATGGCCTTTGATTTGCAGTCTATTTTATCTTTTAAGTATAGCTACTCCTACCCTTTTTTGGTTTTCACTTACATGGAATATCTCTTTCCACTCTTTCACTTTCAGTTTATGTGTGTCTTTATAGGTGAAGTGTGTTTATTTTAGGCAGAATATAGTTGGGGCTTGTTTCTTTATCCATTCAGCCACTCTATGCCTTTTAATTGGAGAATTAAGTCCACTTATAGTCAGTGTTATTGTTGATAAATATTTACTAATGCCAATTTATTAATTGTTTTGTAAACCCTCTCTTCCTTTCTTATGGTTTTCCTCTGTGGGTAAATGATTTTCTCTGGTAACATGTTTTAATTTGTTGCCTTTTATTTTTAATGAATCTATTACAGGTTTGTGTCTTGTGGCTATCAAGAGGCTTCCAAGAAAACATCTTGTAGATACAACAAAAGTTATTCTAAAGGGATTATAATTTATCTTAAGTCACAAAAAATACAAATAGACAAAAAAAAAAGAAAAACAAAACCTCAATAATTTAACTCCATCTCCCCTACATCTTAACTTCATGCTTTCTCTGGTTACATATTTTTATATTGACTATCTCTTAACAGTTTGCTTAACTACCTTCTGCATACAGATACCCAGTCTTGCCAGCACCATTTATTAAAGAGACTGTCTTTTCCGCAGTGTATGTTCTGGGCACCATCATTGAAAATGACAGTTCATTGAAGGTGTGTGGATTTGTTTCTGGGTTCTCTGATCTGTTCAACTGGTCTATGTGTTTGTTTTTATGCCAGTACCATGTCATTTTAGTTACCATAGCTCCGTACTATAATTTGAAACTGGGTCATGTGATTACTCCAGTTTTGTGGTCTTAGGATAGCTTTGGCTATTCTGAGTCTTTTGTGGTTTCATATAAATTTTCAAAATTTTTTTTTCTGTTTCTGCAAAGAATGTCATTGGTATTTTGATAGGGATTGAATTGAATCTGTAGATTGCTTTGGGTAGTATGGACATTTTAACAATATTGATTCTTCTAATCCATGAATATGGAATATCTTTCCATTTTTTGGTGTCCACTTCAATTTCTTTCATAAGTCTTTTATAGTTTTCATTATAGAGATCTTTCACTTCTTGGGTTAATTCCTAGGTATTTAATTTTATTTGTGGCTATTATAAATGGGATTACTTTTTAAATCTCTTTTTCAGATTGTTCACTGTTGGCATATAGAAATGCTACTAATTTTTGTATATTGGTTTTGTATCCTGGAACTTTACTGAATTTGTTTATAATTTATTTGTTTATAATAGTTTTTTGGTGGACTCTTTCAGTTTTTCCAAATATAAGATCATATCATTGGCAAACAAGGGCAGTTTGATTTCTTCTATTCCAATTTGGATGCCCTTCATTTCTTTCTCGTCTGATTATTCTAGTTAGGATTTCCAGTACTATGTTGAAGAACAGTGGAAAGTGGGCATCCTTGCCATGTTCGAGATCTTAGAGAAAAGACTTTCATTTTTCCCCATTCAGTTTGATACTAGCTGTGGGTCTGTTATACATAATTTTTATTATGTTGAAGTATGTTCTTTCTATACCCAATTTTTAGAGGGTTTTTATCATAAAGGAATTTTAAGTTTTATCAAACTTTTTCAGCATCAATTGAAATTATGATATTTTATTTATGATTTATTTATTTGAGATGGAGTCTAGCTCTGTCACCAGGCTGCAGTGCAGTGGCATGATCTCAGCTCACCATAACCTCTGCTTCCCAGGTTCAAGTGATACTCCTGCCTCAGCCTCCCAGGCAGCTGGGACCACAGGCATGTGCCACCACATCCAGCTAATTTTTGTATTTTTAGTAGAAACGGGGTTTCACCATGTTGCCAAGATGGTCTCGATCTCTTGACCTTGTGATCCACCCACTTTGGCCTCTCAAAGTGCTGGGATTGCAGGTGTGGGCCACCGTGCCCGGCCTGAAATTATGATATGTTTTTTGTCCTTCATTCTGTTGATATGATGTATCACATTGATTGATTTGCATATGTTGAACCATCTTTGTATTCCTGGGATAAATCCCATTGGATATGATAAATGTTCTTTTTAAATTGAATGTGTTCTTGAATTTGGTTTGGTAGTAGTTTGCTGAGGATTTTTTGCATCAATGTTCATCAGTGACATTGGCCTGTAGTTTCAGTTTTTTGATGTGTCTTTGTCTGGTTTTGGTATCAGGGTAATCCTGGCCTCATGGAATGAATTTGGAAGTAGTCTCTTCTCTATTTTTGGAATAGTATGAGTATGATTGGTATTAGTATTTAAATGTTTGATAGAATTATTCAGTTGTGAAATCATCAGGTCCCTGGCCTTTCTTTCCTAAGAGATTTATTATAGCTTCAATCTCATTACTTGTCATTGTTCTGTTCAGGTTTTGCATTTCTTCATTGCTTGATCGTGGTATGTTGTATGTGTCTAGGAGTTAACTATTTCTTCTTGGTTTTCCAATTTATTGGCATATAGTTGCTCATAGTAGCCACCAATGATCCTTGGAATTTCTGTGGTATTAGCTGAAATGTCTCTTTTTCCATGTCTGATTTTATTTATTTGGGTCTTCTCTCTTTTTTTCTTACTTAGTCGGGCTAAAGATTTGTCAATTTTGTTTATGTTTAAAAAAACCCACTTTTTGTTTCATTGATCTTTTATCTTGTGTTTTTCATTTTCAAATTCATTTGATTATCCTCTGATCTTTATTATTTCTTCAGTAATTTTTGGTTTGGTTTGCTCTTTTCTAGTTCTTTAAAATGAATCATTAGGGCTGGGCGTGGTGGCTCACCCCTATAATCCCAGCGATTTGGGAGGCAAAGCTGGGTGGATCACCTGAGGTCGAGAGTTCAAGAACAATCTGACCAACATGGAGAAGCCCTGTCTCCACGAAAAATACAAAAATTGTCAGGGTGTAGTGGTGTGTGCCTGTAATCCCAGCTACTTGGGAGGCTGAGGCAGAAGAATCACCTGAACCTGGGAGGCAGAGGTTGCAGTGAACCAAGATTATGCCAATGCACTCCAGCCTGGGCAACAAGAGTGAGACTCCATCTAAAAAAAAAATACATCATTAGGTTGTTTATTTGAAGTTTCTCTTCTTTCTTGATGTAGCTGCTTATAGCCATAAACTTCCCTCTTATTACTGCTTTCACTGTATTCCATAGGTTTTGGTATATTGTATTTCCATTATCATTTGTGTCAAGAAATTTTTCAATTTCCTTTTAAATTTCTTCATTGACCCACTGGACATTCAGGAGCATATTTTTTAATTTCCATATGCTTGTATAGTTTCCAAAATTCCTCATTATTGATTTGTAGTTTTATTCCATTGTGGTCAGAGAAGATGCTTGGTATTATTTCAATCTTTTTGAATGTTTTAATACTTGTTTTGTAACCTAGCATTTGGTATATCCTTGAGAATAATCCATATGCCAAGGAAAACAATATGTATTCTGCAGCCGTTAAATGAAATATTCTATAGATATTGATTAGATCCATTAGGTCTACAGTGCAGATTAGGTCCAATGTTTCATTTTGATTTTTTGTCTGGATGATCTGTCCCTTGCTGAAAATGGGTTGTTGAAGTATCCAGCTATTATTGTATTGGGGGTTACCTCTCCCTTTAGCTCTAATAATACTTGCTTTATATATTTGGGTGCTCCAGTGTTGGGTGGATATATACTTATAACTGCTATATCCTCTTGCTGAATTGACCCCTTTATCATTATATAATGACCTTCTTTGTCTCTTTTTATAGTTTTTTTTCTTAAAGTCTATTTTGTCTGATAGAAGTATAGCTACTCCTACTTGCAATGTTCTTTGAACTGACTGCACCATGGATTACACCATAGTCAAGCCATGATGACCCCTGTGACCCACATGTACACCTCCAGATGGCCTCCTGGAGCCAGAAAGTCTGAGAAAACAAGAAAACCACAAAAGAAGAATAGCTAGCTCCTGCAGTGCCTAATTAACCCACTTTGCGACATTCCATCATTGTTCTGCCTCAACTGATAAGTCTACCTTTGTGACACTGAACCCTGTGGCCTGATTAACCGACCTTGCAACATTCTACAATTGTTCCTGCCTCAACTGATAAATCAACCTTGTTACTTTGGACTCTGTGACAACCCCCTTGGCTTGCAAAAAACCACCCTAAACTGTAACTTTCCATTACCTACCCCCAACCTATAAAACCAGCTCCTATCCCACCGCCCTCTACTAACTCTCTTTTCAGACTCAGCCCACTCACACTTGTGTGAATAAACAGCCTTGTTACTTACACAAAGCCTGTTTAGGTGGTCTCTTCATTCAGAACATGCTTAACCAGGGACAGGAGTACTCCTTTGCGAGACCAGCCCCCTGTCCTCACTATCCCTCTGTGAAGAGACCCACCTGTGACCTCAGCACATCAGACCAGCCCAACAATCCTCTTGCCACCTTCAGATCATGTAAGCAGTCTCTCCCTCTCTCTCTTTTCCTTTAAATCCTTTTCTTGCTAAGTAGAGACAAAAGTGACCCTCTTTATCTGTGTGCTAAAAAAACTCCAACGTTGGTCATGGACTCAGGAAGACAGTCTTCCCTTCATGTCCGGTCAATAGCAGGGACACCTGCCTTGATCCCTCACCCATGTTACAGTCCAGGACTCAATTGGGGATGCCTACTGAAAACCCTGGTAGCTGCTCTCATTCTCCTCATCTCTACTTCTCTCCTTAAAACTTATTTCTTTCACTATGGGCAATATTCCGTCCTCTATTCCTCGGTCTTCGCCTCTAGCCTGTGTCCTAAAAAACTAAAACCTTTTCAACTGTCAGCCAGTCTAAAACCTAAACATCTCATTTTTTTCTGCAGTACAGCCTGGCCCCAATACAAATTAGACAATGGTTTCAAATGGCCAGAAAACAGCACTTTTTTATATTCTGTAGGACCTAGACAATTTTTGTTAACGAATAGGCAAATGGTCTGAAGTGCCACACGTCTAGGCATTTTTTACACTTTGATCCCTCCCTAATCTCTGCTCTCAATGCAACCTGTCCCAAATTTTCCTTCTCTCCCTTCCATCTGCCCCTCCTGCCTCCACCAGTGACTCAGAATCCTCCTAGTCCATTGATCCTTCTGACCTTTCTCTTCCCTGCCTATCCAAATCAGGCCCTAATCCTGACCCTAACCGCCTTTCACCCAGAGCCTTCCTCCTCTTCCTCCACCCGCAACTCACCTCGTTATGCCCCTCCTGTTACCTCCCCACCTCATACATAGTCTGGCTTACAGTTTAGTCCCATGGCTAACTGTATGAGCAGCCCAGGAGTTCGAGAACAACATAGGCAAAATGGCAAAACTCAATCTATACAAAAAATATAAAAATTAGCCAGATATGGTGGTGCATGCCTGTAGTCCCAGTTACTTGGGAGGCTGAGGTGGGAGGATCACTTGAGCCTGGGAAGCACAGGTTGTAGCGAGCCAAGATTGTGCAGCTGCACTCCAGCCTGGGTGACAGAATAAGACCCTGTCTCAAAAAAAAAAAAAAAAAAGATACTTAATATCTTCAAATTTCCAAGATCTGAATGAGAACAATGTAATCTTGGGTCAGGGGTATATGAAAAGTATCCAGCAATTCCATAGCTGCTTATCTTTGTGGACTGTTTCCTTGGTTGGTAATCTCTGTCACATAGTTCATATCACACTTAGGATTGTTACCTGCTGGCTTTCACATCTTCCTATTCATTCACTCATTCATTAGACCTTTTACTCATTTAATCATTGTTTATCAAATATCTCTGTGTGCCAGACACTGGAGTGGAGATGCAGTGGTGAGTAAAATATGAGATCTCTGCCCTTTGCCTTACATCTAATGAGAAGAGAAACAAAAAAAAGTGTATAAATACTTTCAGATTATGTTAGGTGTTATGAAGAAATACAACAGGGTAACGGGGTACAGAATGACTGCAGGTGCGAGATAGGTGGATGGAATATTTTGGATAGAATGGTGAAGGAGACAATTTGTACTGACAACTCTGGGAAGTGAATGAAGAGAAGGAGCCAGCTATGGGAAGAGTACCAGCCATAGGAAACAATAAGAGCAAAAGCTTGAGACAGAAATGCATTCGACATTAAATGAGAGGGCTGTAAAGCAGACCTATGTAGCCAGGGTGCAGTGAACAAGGGGAGAGTGACAGGAAAGCTATGCAGGTCTTAGAGGCTTGGAAACCAGCTTCAGTTTTTTTTAAGGGTAGTGGAAAATTATCATAGGATTTTAAGTAGGGCAGAGATGTGGTTTTCTTTTAAAAAGGCTCTCTGGCTTCTCTAATAGTGGGCAAGAGGATAAACTTGGAAAATAATTAGATGGCCACTGCAGTCACCCAAGCAAGACATGACGACTTGGACTAGGGTGGTAGCTGTCACATGGTGAGAAGAGGTTTGATTCAGGTTCTTCTTTACATAGGGGGATGAAAAGGCTTGCTGATGGATTGGTATGGGGTGGAAAGAAGAAGTACTGGGTGAGTGGGAATGCTTTATTCAAGATGTACAAAACTGGGAAAGGAGAAAATTCTGGAAAGACCAATAATTTTTCTCAGCCTTGTTATGATTGAGATGCCTTAAGAAATACAAGTGGTGATGTGAGAAGGCAATTAAATATTCAAGGAGATTGGGGGAGAGATGAAAGTTGGACACATAATTTGTAATTTGTCAGCACATAGATTGTATTTAAAGGAATAAGACTGGGGTCAGAGAAAAAAATAAAGCAATTAGACTGGATATAATTACTTATGGAGTGACTTTTAGTGCAGAAGAGAAGAGTTCCTAGAATTCCATTCTGTGCACTTTAATATTTAGGGGTTGAGTAAAGGAGGAGGTGACCAAGAAGAAACACTAGTGAAATATGAGGAAAATTGTGAGCATATGGTTGCAGAAGCCAACTACAGAATGCATTTTAAATAGGAAGAAATGGTCACCTCTGCCAAATTTACAGAGTGGTCAGATTTGGGAGAACAGAGAATTGACATAATATTTGACAAAGTCAAAGTCACTGGTGATAGATCTGGTAAATATTATTTCAGTCATGCAATGAACATATGATTGGAGTAGGTTGAATAGAGAAAGAGAAGTGAGAAAGTAGAGAGAGCAAGTGTAGGAAACTCTTGAAAAGCTTTACTGTGAAGGCATGCCGAGACACAGGGCAGAAGCTGGCAAGAATGGGGAGTCTAGAGAGAGTTTAGTCAGCAGGACAATACTAAGGCATGATGCAGAAAAAAGGACACACAACGGCCAGAGTGAAATCCTCAAATAGGCAAGAAGGCATGGGATCTAGAGTCCTGGAAAGGACAACCTCATTGTGAAAGGAGGGAGAACATGTATTCAGATTCAGATATGTTGGTAGATTTGATGGTGGGAAGATATCATTACTGCCTGATGGCTTCTGTTCTTTCAGTGAAGTGTAAATTGGGATCACCAGTTGAGAGTGAGGAAAGATGAAGTGTTGGAGGTTTGAGGAGAGAGAAGATGTAAAATAAATAACTTGGAGAGTCAGAGATAATGTCATATTCACATTTGTATCCCAGCATCCTACCACAGTGCCTGGCACATAGGAGGCACTGAAAACAGTTTTGAAGAATGATTGAAAGTAAGAATCAGAAAAGAAAGAAAGAACAACAATACACACTTAAAACTTACATCTTAATACAAGAATGATATATTTGTATAGTATCTTGGTTTACAAATGGTTTAGCATCTACTTGAATTTACTTAATAAATTCCAGAATACTAGAGGAAGGAGGCAAACTTGCAAAAGGTAATTTAGGATGAGATGACCACTTTACACTAATTTACAAGACCACCTTTCTCACTAGGCTGATTTTTTCAAGTGTAAGGAGATGCTGTATTTTCATCTTAATCTTCTCAGGACGTGCATTAAACAGTTCCTGGCACAAAATTAAGTGCATAATAATGCTTTTTTTTTCTTTCTTTCTTTTTTTTTTTTTTGTTTGTTTGTTTTTGAAATAGGAGCTTACGCTGTCACCCAGGCTGGAGTGCAGTGGTGCGATCACAGTTTGCTGTAGCCTCAACCCTGATACACCCCAGCATCCTGAGTAGCTGGGACTATAGGTGTGTGCCACCATACTCAGCTAATTTTTTTTTATTGTTTGTAGAGACAGGAGTCTCACTATGTTGACCAGGCTGATCTCAAACTCAAGCAATCCTCTGCCTCCCAACGTGTTAGGATTACAGGTATGAGCCACCACATGGGACAATAATACTTTTTTGAATAAATAGATGACTATAATCACATGGAACTTCTAATCTCCAAAGGATTTATGGGCTGATATAGGAGAGTCTCCAAAAGAATTTAAATACTTCAGGGATGAAAAGCCAAACTGTATTGATTATAAAGACAAACAGATACTTTAAGGACCTTTTAAGGGAGTAACAATATACAACCATGCATTTCCACAAAGCTTTCTTTGTGACATTGTTTCAAGAATGAAAAAATAACCTAAATGATTTTGACTCTCACTAGTGTGGCAATTTTTATATTTGCATGAGTTTATACACTCTTGGATCTTTTCTCTATAGTAGTAACAGATTTTTGTCCTGTTTGCCTAACACCATGCATTATTGTGAACTACATTTCCAGATGCCTTAGAACCACCCATCTTTATCCCCTTCCTCCTCTAGGAGGGCTCTGAGAGATTTCATTTCTGTCCTGCTGATGAAGCCCACATTCATTCAGGGCCTGCCATGGAAGACTAGCCCCAAAAGTGTGCTATACCAAGCAGGCAGATTGTATCTCCATCTAATTTCTAAGTTAGACTTTTCTTATTGCTAGAGTTTTGTATAGCATGGCCTTCTCATTTCTTGTAACGTTGGTTTTGGGAATAAAATGTTTGAAAAAAGGAATATAAAGAAGAAACAATGCTTGGGAATATATAAGGGAAAAAGAACAAAGGTAGAAAAACAGAAACAGAGAAAGGGGGGAAAGATAAATCCGAGCACTTTAAAGTCAGTCAGTATACCTACAGACATTCAGTTGAACAATAAAAGAATGGGATAAGCTATATGATTAAGAAAAAAAAAAAAGACAGAGGGGCAGGAAAGACTGGTCATTTTGTCTTGTAATGAAGACCACAGACATCATTTTTACCTTGGGTTGAAGTAATTGTGGCCATAGCTATCTCTGGTTTTATGTTTATACGTCACTACAAATCACAAACGAGAAATAATATATTTACTAAGGCTTTTACCTTAGTAAATATATTATTTCTTTTCAAATATATTTCAAAATATATTTGAAAAGTTGGCTTTTCAAATTTAGAAATAGCTCAGAAAGGGGAGGGGACATTACTCGGTCATCATGTGACTGGCACCCTCTAGTGGCTATTTAGATTTCCTGCATATGGATTCTAAATGCATTTTGAGGAAAAGACCGTTAGAAAAAAAATCTCAGTACTTAAGTTATGTGTCCTGACATACAGCTATTTTTCCCAGTGTGCTTTGGCAGCAAAGCTAAGTGTAGAAATTGGGGAAGATAGATTATCTGTGTATAACATAATTTAATTATTAAAAATGAGCTACATTGTTGACAAAATGAAATGGTAGTGAGAGAACAGAAAGAAGTCCATTCAAGGGAAGCTTTTTGTACCCATTTGCCATTGTCTTCATTCAACTCTACAGAATTTCCACATGGGAATTTAACTCTGCAGATGAATCAACATGATGCTATTGTGATAACCTACTTTTTGTTAGCCTAACAGACTCTCTCTTTCTTAGCTTTTTGAGCTGGACAGACTCCATTTTAGCTTCCTCACTTGCCCCCGGCTTCTCTTCTCTTCCCCTGAGCACATAGCTGGGTTAAGCTGACTCCAAGCAGACCCAGGAATGTCCTTACTGATAAGATACTGAGTTAAGCTGTACCATCCACACCTAGGGATGCGTTTGCTGACGGTATCAACTGCTCCTTGGAATGTGCCCACATTTACAACTGTATATCTTCTCACGGTAGTTTGTCCTTTTAACTTTTTGCTTGTTCTGCTTTAGCTAGGTTCCCCCTCCCCTCCTTTAAGCAAGGTATAAAAGAAAGCAAAAGACCCTTCTTCAGGGCTGAGAGAATTTTGAGCGTTAGCTGTCTGTCAGTCGCCGGCAAATAAAGGACTCCTGATTCAATCTCAGAGTGTGGCACTTTCTTCAACTTGCTCGGGTATAACGCTATTAATTGCTATTTACATATTAATACTTCGAAAAATATTATTCAACTAGAAGTCCTTTCCTTACAGTTTATATGTAAAGACTATCCTTTTATTTATACTAAGATAGCTCTTTGCAGAGCTTGATATTATTTTTTATGAATTTGCTACTTAATCCAGTGTTAAAAATCTTCACTTTATTCTTTACTATCATTAACCTAAAAGTAGATGCTAAGGCACGAAATATAATTTAAAGAGTTTACCTGAGCTGGGCACAGTGGCACATACCTCTAATCCCAGCTATTCAGGAGGCTGAAGCAGAGGATTGCTTGAACACAGAAGTTCGAGACCAGCCTGGGCAACATAGCAGGACCCCTATCTCAGGACAAAAAAAAAAAGGTTTACTTGTGCCAAGATGAGGACAGTTGTTCTAAAGACTCAGACCCAATTACCTTGGATATGGGCTCCACCAGCCTCAGTTACAAGCAAGTTTTTAAAGGAAAAAAAAACAGGAATGGACTGATAGAAGGTTTTTCGACATGCTGGTGTAGTGGCTCATTCCTGTAGTCCCAGCATTTTGGGAGGATGAGGTGGCGGACTTCAAGACCAGCCTGGGAAACATAGTGAGATGCTGCCTGTATTAAAAAAATACAAAAATTAGTTGGGCATGGTGGTGCCTACCTGTATTCCCAGCTACTCAGAAGGCTGATGTGGGAGAAATGCTTGAACCTAGGAAGTCGAGGCAGCAGTGGGCTGAGATTGTGCCACTGTACTCTAGCCTGGTGGACAGAGACCTTGTCTAAAAGATAATAATAATAAATGTTGACAGGAATTCTCATCGGTTTACAGAGATATCATTGAGTGAGTGACTGTACATTATTGAACAATAGGACGTGAATTCTGGTGTCCAGCTGTAGCATTTCATGGCTTCTTGGTGTCAGCCTTGGGGCCACATAGCAGGTGGCATCAAGAGACAATTATTTGGCTGAGAGCAGTAGCTCAGACCTGTAATCCCAGGGCTTTGGGAGGCCAAGGCAGGTGGATCACTTGAGGCCAGGAGTTTGAGACCGGCCTGGCCAAGAAGGCGAAACTCTGCCTCTACTGAAAATATAAAAATTAGCCAGGTATGATGACATGCACCTATAGTCCCAGCTACTAGAGAGGCTGAGGCATGAGAATCTCTTGAACCTGGGAGTCGGAGGTCGCAGTGAGCCGAGATCAATCACGCCACTGAACTCTAGCCTGCATGACAGAATGAGACTCTGTCTCAAAAAAAAAAAAAAAAAAAAAAAAGGGAGAGACAATTATTTAGCTCAAGGGGAAGTGAAATAACTGCAGTTTGATTATAATGCCTCTCAGGGTCTGATAATTTACAGAGGCTCACATTCCTAAGACAAAGCCTCTTTTTTTTTCACATTGTTTTTAGTGATCAGTAAAGAGTAATATGTTTGATATAGCTACAACAATCCAAACTGATCGTAAGATGACTAACCATATTGTGAGTTGTTAGCTAGCCTAAGGCATTATTTAGTAGGCAAAAACAAGCTGTGGTATTGACAGATTCTTTCACTGTTGCACTTCTGGTACTGTAAAGGATGGACTAGATCAGCATCAGTAAAAAGTTACCTGGCTGTTTTGTTAGTCCAAGGGAGAGAGAAGGCAAACCTAATCTAAAGCATTGGCAGATAGGACGGAAAAGATGGCTTAGACTGAAGGTGTTTCTGAAAGAGAATTTCAAAATTAGTAACTGAATATGAAAGGTGTGTGAGGGGGAGGAATTAAGAATAACTCTGAGATTTCTGGCTTGGGAAAATGGGTGGATGATGACACCATTAACTAAGAACAGGAATATAAGATCATTTGTATTTGTACAAATACAAATTTGGAATTCAAGGTTGAGGTTGGCATTTAAGAAACAGATTTGGGAATCAATAAATGAAGCTAGGAGAATAGATAAGGCCATCAAGGAAGCATGCCACAGAAAAAGGAAGAGGTCCAAGGAAGGCACTGCAACATCTAGAGACAGCGAGAGAGCCCAAAATAAGAATTATCAGAGTTAGGGAGGGCCTTAGAAAATGGCATTTGAGGAGATCACAGACAAGAGAGCATCAAGGCATGATAGTCTACAGTGTCAAATGGAGCAGAAAAGTCAAGTAGACTGCAGAAAAAAAGGCCAACCATTTTGCCATGAATTCAGCAGGTTAAAATAACTACCACTTGTAGGGGAGGAAAAAACTTTTCCCCTATCCTCTTAGGTTCAGTACCTGGGGCCATACAAATTAAACTAGCAAAAGACAAATTAACAAGAGTGAAAAGTTTATTATGTAAGCATATTGGAACATCATAGAAAAGTGGTCAAAGCCCCAAAAGGCCAAAGACCCAAAGACTTACATATCATCTTAATGAAGTATGGAGAAAGGTGTTTTGAACTTGAGGTGAGGGATAGGTTGTGTGGGGAGGTGACTTACGCAAATTTCAGTCATCTCAGGAGATGAGAGTTGCCTCCAGAGTCGGTATCCTCTTTCTGGTACCAGAGAGGAGGATATCTGTATAAATAGAAATTGCCTCTACAACATGGAAATTTATGTTCTATTTGTAGAGCCTTTCCTGCATCTTCTGTTTCTCAATTGCCTTCAGCTCAAAGTAATCTTTACGCCAAAATGACATATTTTGGGGAGGCTTCTTCTGATCACCTTCACATTTGAAAACAGGCAAACTTTCTCTCAGAAAGCAAGTAATATACTGATCAGGGTAATATAATATAAACCAAAATGAATCTTAAAAGCTTGTCAAACTTCTTTCATTTTACTAAAGCTTAGATATATCAAATATTGTTTGCATGGCTCCTTTTATACACACACATACTCTCTCTCTCTTTTCTAGACCGGAATTTAATCTGTATTAAACAGAGTTTAAACTGCTTTTATTTCAATATGAGGAAGTGGCTTATTGAGCTCTCTATTTAAAGAAAAATGACTTGAGCCAAAATCCTTCTGTCTTCCTAACTACTCTCAACAGCATGACTATTGTAAAATGTTGAGTCCATTAACTTCTCAAATGAATCACAATATATGAGGATATCTAAACTCAATAAAGTGAATGGAATTATGGTCAGACTAGGAAAATATTATTGAGAAATACATTTAAATCACTAAACACTTAGCTGATTTGGTTATCAGGTTAAAATGCTTCTACTGTTGTAGCACATTTCTCTTTAGTCCACTTAAAGATGAGAAAATTGGCATATTGTACAGGAAGTGATGGAAATGCCTGCATTGCAGTAATACAATTGGCATCAAGAGAGATTTATCTCAAGTCTTAAATCTCAGTTTGGCAAATTTTGTTTTATAGGTTTTCATGCCCCACCCCAGAAGAATTGTTTTTACTTGTTGAAAAGAGATTTTTGAAAAACTGTTAATCTACGGTTTGTCAATATTAGCACATAAATATTAATAAATCCAGACAATAGGCAGAGTTTATTAAAAAAACTAAAGTGAACAGAATAATTTTGAAGAATTGGTTAAACACAGATGAAATGATTAGAAAAGTATTTAAAAACAAATCCTACACAGAACCATATTCTATACAAATGCTTCTTTTGTGTTGATGGCACACTAGATTATAATTCTTTGAAGTTGGTTGACTACATATTTTAAATCTTCAGGTACCAGCACGATGTCATGAAAATAGCAAGTCCTCAATTACTGAAACCCTTGTTGACATAAATAGTAACTGTGATAAGTAGAATTCTAAAGATGTCCTGCCAAGGCCAGGGCAGCAGTTCACACCTGTAATCCCAGCACTTTGGGAGGTTGAGGTGGGAAGATTGCTTGAGCCCAGGAGTTCAAGACCAGCCTAGGCAACATAGCGAGACCCTGTCTCTACAAAAAAATAAACAAAATTAGCTGGGTATAGTGATGCACGCCTGTAGTCTCAGCTACCCCGGAAGCTTGCCTGAGTCCAGGAGTTCAAGGCTACAGTGAGCCAACATCAGGCCACTGCACTCCAGCCTGGGCAATAGAGCGAGACGCTTTCTCAGAAAAAGATTTTTTTTTTTTTTTTTGAGACGGAGTTTCACTCTTGTTACCCAGGCTGGAGTGCAATGGCGCGATCTCGGCTCACCGCAACCTCCGCCTCCTGGGTTCAGGCAATTCTCCTGCCTCAGCCTCCTGAGTAGCTGGGATTACAGGCACGTGCCACCATGCCCAGCTAATTTTTTGTATTTTTAGTAGAGACGGGGTTTCACCGTGTTGACCAGGATGGTCTCGATCTCTTGACCTCATGATCCACCCGCCTCGACCTCCCAGAGTGCTGGGATTACATGCTTGAGCCACCGCGCCCGGCCAGAAAAAGATTTTTTAAAAAATGTCCTGCCAAGATTCCTGTTCTTGGTTACTCAATCAAACACTACTCTAAGTTTTGCCATAAAGGGACTTTTCATTTGCAATTAAGGTTACTAATTAGTTCACCTTAAGCAAAGGTCTGGCCAGCTATGGTGGCACATGCCTGTAATCCCAGTACTTTGGGAGGCTGAGGAGGGAAAATCTCTTGAGCTCAGGAGTATGAGGCCAGCCTGGGCAACATGGTGAAACCCTGTCTCAACAAAAAATAAAAAAAATTGGCCAGATGTGGTGGTGCATACCTGTAGTCCCAGCTACTCGGAGGGCTGAGGTGGGAGAAGGCTGCGGTGAGCCATGATCATGCCACTGGATCATGGCCTGGGCAACAGAGTGAGATCCTGCCTTAGGAAAAGGGTGGGGGTGGAGCTAATCTAATCACATGAGGTTTTCGTAGTAGATGCTGCAGAATAAAAGGCAGATGAGAAAGTCACTTTGAAGCATCAGGAGGACCCGACACTGTGTTGTTTTCTTGAAGATGGAGAGGAGCACATAACAAGGAAACAGAAACCTCAGTCCTACTACCACAAGGAACTGAATTCTAACCACAACCCAAAGGACCTTGGAAGTAAGATGAATGTTTCCTGAAGTACATGTGAAAGAATTTCTTAGGGTATATAGCTAGTATTAGCTGTACAGTAGGTATATACTTATCTGTACTAGGTAAGGCCAAATTATTTTCCAAAGTGGACATACATTTTCCTTTTAAAAAATCGATTTATAGGAGTTCTTTGTTCTTGGTTTGTATTCTTTGGTGGTTATATCTTTTTCTAGTATATGGTAATTGTTTTCCACTGGTATCTTTTGATGATCAGAGGTTCTTAATTTAAATGTTTGATCTTTTCCTTCATAGTTTATTTTTTGTGTGTGTCTTGTTTAAAAATCTTTTCCTACCCTGAAATCATAAGAATATTTTCTTGTAAATATCTTCTAAAGGTTTTATAATTTTGCCATTCACATTTAGATGTTTAATCCACATGGAATTTTTAATTACTTTTTAAAAACTTTTCCAAAGGAGTTCAATGTATTCATTTTAAAGTGGACTTAAATGTTGTCTCATTTTTCATTTTATAGATGAGGAAACTCAGGCCTGCAGAGGTATGAGACTAATATCCCCATGTCACCCAAGGGTATGGGAAGAACTGGGACTAAAAAATAAGCTGAATGTTTTTTCCATATTTACCAATCTTTTTATTTTTAAATGCCAGCTTTACTAAGGTACACTTCACATAGAATAACATTTATCTGATTTAGAGTACAGTTCAGAGTTTTGACAAATGTATACAATTTGTAACCACCACCACAATTAAGGTATAGACCATTTCCAATATCCCCCAAGATTCCTTTGTGTCCCTTAATAGTCAACTTCCCCCACCTCCACAGTCTGGCAACCACTGATCTATCTTTCGCAATTGTTTTGCTTTTTCTCCAATGTTACATGAATAGAATGCTATAACATACAGCCTTTTGAATCCGACTTCATTTAGCATTATGCATTTGAGATTTGTCCATGTTGCTGCATGTATCAGTAGTTCATTCCTTATTGCTGAGCAGTATTCTATTGTGTGGCTCTTCCAGAATTTACTTATCAATTCATCAATTCAAGGATATTTGTATTGCTTCCAGTTTTTGGTTATTATGGATAAAACTACTATATACATCTGTGTATATGTATTTGGAGGGAACATAAATTTACCTTTTAGTTGTGGAACTGCTGTCATAACATACATGTATATTTAACTTTAGAAGAAATTGTCAAACTATTTTCCAAAGTGACTGTGCCATTGTACGTTCCCAAGAGCAATGTATGAGAGTTCCAGTTGTTCCACATCATTGCCAACACTTGGGGTGATGGTTATTTTTATATGTCAACATACGTGTGTTTTTGGATGAGGTTAACATTTAAATTAGTGAACTCAGTAAAGCCGATTGCCCTCCATAATGTGGG
The DNA here is from genome assembly GCF_009761245.1 of Sapajus apella. NCBI lineage: Eukaryota > Metazoa > Chordata > Mammalia > Primates > Cebidae > Sapajus > Sapajus apella. The sequence continues at coordinate 6,546,966 of NW_022437004.1, read as the reverse complement.
TGGGCTCATCCAATGAGTTGAAGGCCTTCCTAGAACCAAAAGGCCATCCTCCTCAAGCAATAGGGAATTCTCCAGCATACTGGCTTTTGACTTCATCTGTATCATTCACTCTCCTGGATCTCCACCTTGCCAGCCCATGGATTTTGGCACAGTTGCCATCATCCATAATCATGAGCCAATTCCTTATAATAAATCTCTCTCTTTATACACACACATCCTATTCATTCTACTTCTCTTGAGAATCCTGAATACCCTGGGAATGCTCAGTCTTTAATTTTAGACACTCTAATAGATATGTAGTAGTATTTTATTGTGGATTGAATTTTTTTCAAAAAAAACTTTTAAAAAATTTGTGTAGAGACAGGTTCTTGCTATATTATCCAGGCTGGTCTTAAACTTCTAGTCTGAAGCAATCCCCTGGCCTTGGCCTCCCAAAGTGCTGAGATTGCAAGCAAGAGCCACTGTGACCAGCTTTGAATTTTCATTTCTCTGCTAATGTTTGATGATATTGAGCACCTTTTCATGTATTTATTTGTTATGTATATATCTTCTTTGGTGAAAGGTCCAAATCTTTGGACATTTTTCTTAAAAACTGAGCTGTTTTGGTATTCTTGAGTTTTAAGAGTTCTTTATATATTGGGATTACAAGTCCTCTTCAGATACAGGAACATAAGTTCTTAACTTTGATAATGTCTAAATTACAAACTTTTTTCTTCTATGGATCATAATTTTGGTGTAACATCAAAGAAATCTTTGCCTAACCCAAGACCACAAAGATTTTTCTCCTTTGCCTTCTAGAAGTTTAAAATTTTATATTTAACACTTAAAGCTTTAGATTTTACATTTAAAAGTTTTAGATTTTACATTTAGATATAGGATTCATTTTTTAGTTGGTTAATGTTTATGATGTGAGGTATGGATTGAGATTTTTTTCCCACATGGATATTGACTTGTACCAGCAAAGTTTATTAAAAGATATCTTTTTTTTTTCTAGTGAATTACCTTTAGAACTTTCTTGAAAATCAATTGATCATATATGTGTGGGTCTATTTCTGGATACTAATCTTGAATTCAAATACTGAGTCCTCTAATTTTGTATTTGTTTTTCAACACTGTTTTGGCTTTGTAGGTCTTTAAAGTGTCAGCATGAATCTAAAATTCATTAGCTTATGAATTTCTACAAAAAATCCTGCTGTGATTTTGATTGGGATTTTCATCTGCAAATAACAAATATTATTCTTTTCAAATCTGGAGGCCTTTTATCAATTTTTTTAAACCTTATTGCACTGGCTAACATCTCCATTAAATATTGAAAAGAAATGGTGAGAATGGACATCTTTACCTTGTTTCTAATCTTTGCATGAAACCATTCAGTTTTTCACCATTAAGCATGGTATCAGCTATAGGTTCTTCATAGATGCCTTTTATCATATTAAGGGAGTTAGTCTTCTATTCTTAGATGGTTGGTGTGTGTGTGTGTGTTAAAGATACATAGAACAGAATGGGAAGAAGTGGAGCAAAACGGCTGAATAGAAGCCTCCACCAATCAGCCTCTCTATAGGAACACAAAATTTAACAATTATCTACATAAAAAGCACCATAAGAATAAAAAATCAGGTCAGCAGTCACAGTACCTGATTTTAACATTTCACTGAAAGAGGCACTGAAGAGGGTAAAAAAAAACAGTCTTGAATTGCAGATGCCACTGCTTCCGTATCTCCCAGCAGTGGTTATGTAGTGCAGAGAGAGAATCTGTGTGTTTGGGGGAGTAAGAGTGCAGCGATTGTGGGACTTTGCATTGTAACTCAGTACTGCCCTGTCACAGTGGAATGCAACACTGGGCAGAACTCAGCTGGCACCCATGGAGGGAGCATCTAGACCAGCCTTAGCCAGAGAGGAATCACCCATCCCGGTGGAACCTGAGTTTCAGCTAACGTCACCAACACAGGCTAAAGTGCTCTGGGGTCCTAAATAAACTTGAAAGTCAGTTTAGGCTGCCAGGACTGCAATTCCTGGGCAAGTCTTTGTTCTGTGCTGGGCTGGGAACCAGTGGATATTGGGGGGGCATGCAACAGTGAGACATCAGCTGGGGCAATCAAGGGAGTGCTTATGCCGCTCCTTTCCCAACTCCAGTCAGAACAGCCCCAGGAAAGACTCCTTCCCTTCACCTGAGAGAGGAAAGAGTGCTAAACAAGTTTACATTCCATCAGCAGTGTTCATTCTTATTTTGTAACAGTTAAGTTTTATAGGTGTCCTGAGGTGATGATAAAAAGTAGAGCTAAATCAATTTGTAAATATTGATTTGTTATAAATGGATAGAAAAGATGCATCTTGAACATGGAATTGTTAAACCACCTGAGTAGTGTATATCAGAACTTGCTTATTAGGTTGGCAGCAAAAGGGCAGAAAGAAGTTTAAAGGGAGAGATGTATGTAGATGTGTTTATATTTACATGTTGCTGTCAGCCTTTATGTGTGTGCATCTCTTTTGGCTGTACTACAGTAACACATTCAGTAATTTGAATGGAAACATACTTTTTCACTAATATTCTAATAGTATAGTTCTGATAATGAATTCTCTTAGAAACGTTATAATAGTATACTCTTGCTTTATGTCTCATTTTAAAGAAAGCATTAAAGGAATGCAGTTATTTTTACTGTTAACTTTGTCCATACATTTTTCTAGACACCTATTGCAATATTTGGCTTCTATAAAATTTTTGTCCCCAGGAAAGGAAGGATTTTATATATATATATATATTTTAACAGATTGAGTTGGTGTAGTATATTTGGCTTCTATAAAATTTTTATCCCCAGGAAAGGAAGGATTATATCTATATATTTTTTAACAGATTGAGTTGGTGTAGTATATTCTCAGTCATCAAAATACTTGAGATTTTGAATTGGTAAATATTCATCGTGTATTAAAAAGCATGATACATACTACATGATCTCAACCACATAAAATTGGATGTTGTATACAGACACACACAGGACCTAGAAGGACACATTCAACTGTTAAGATGCTTGTTATTGTGGATGATTTTGTTCTTTGTGTTTTTCAATTTCTTATAATACACATTTGAAATTTAAAAAAACAAAAGTTATTTTTAAAACATGTATGAAGTCCCAATTGCTCATATAATAAAATTAGCATATTCCATTCATAATTTGACGTTTTCTTTGTGAAAAGTTCTTAAATTCAGTTAAATTTATTTAATAGATACAGGACTAATCATGTTAACTGTTTCTTCTTAAGGAAGCTTTGGTAGTTTGTGTCTTGGAAAAAATTTGTGCATTTGGAGTTGCCAAATTTATTGGCATAACTGTTCATAACACTCTATATCCTTTTAATAAGTACACAATCTGAAGTGATATTATCTTTTATTTTTGATATTGGTAATATATATCTTCTATTTTTATGAGTCTGGCTAAATATTTACAGACATTACTAATGAACTCCAGGAACTAGTTTCTGGCTTTATTAATTTTCTCTGTGTGTTTTTTTTAACTTTCAATTTTTAAGTTTTGTGGAGTACCCAGTAGGTATATATATTTATAGGGTATATGAGACTTATTTTTTTTTTTAGAGAGAGATGGGGTCTCACTATGTTGCCCCAGCTGGTCTCAAACTGCTGGACTCAAATGATCATTTCACCTCAGCCACTGAACTTGCAAGAATTACAGGCATGAGCCAACCTGCCGGACCAGTATGAGCTTTTTTGATACAAGCAAACAGTGTATAATGATCACATTGGTATAAATAGGGTATCTATCACCTCAAACATTCATCCTTTGTGTCACAAACTATCCAATTATACTCTTTCAGTTATTTTAAAATGTACAATAAATTATTGTTGACTGTAGTCACCCTGTTTAGTCCAACAACAGACCTTGTTCATTCTAATTATATTTTTGTACCCATTAACCATCCACACTTTTCCACTGCACCCCCACTACTACTCTTCCCAGCTTCTGGTAACCATCTTTCTACTCTCTATCTCCATGAGTGCAACTGTTTTAATTTTTACTTCTTGCAAATAACCGAGAACATGCAAAGTTTGTCTTTCTGTTCCTTGCTCCTTTAACTTTAACATAATGAAGTTCATTCATGTTGTTGCAAATGACAAGATCTCATTCTTTTTCATGGCTGAAGAGTACTCCACTGTGTGCAAGTACCACATTTTCTTTACCCATTCAACTGTTCATGGACACTTAAGTAGCTTACAAATCTTGACTATTGTGAATAGACTACAATAAACATGAAGGTGCAGATATTCCTTTAATACACTGATTTCCTTTCTTTTGGGTATGTAACTAGCAGTGGTATTACTGGATCATACAGAAGTTCCATTTTTAGTTTTTTAGGAACCTCCAAACTGTTCTCCATATTTGCATGCCCATCAACAGCTCAAGCGTTCCCTTTTCTTCACATCCTTGCCAGTATTCATTATTGCCTGTATTTTGGATAAAACCCAATTTAACTGTGGATATCTTATAGTTTTAATTTGCATTTCTCTAATAATCAATGATGTTGAACACTTTTTAATATACCTGCTTGCAATTTGCATGCATTCTTTTGAGAAATGTCTATGTAGATCTTTTGCACACTTTAAAATCAGATTAGATTGTTTTTCCTGAGTTGTTTGAGCTCCTTATATATTCTGGTTATTAATCTCTTGTCAGATGGATAGTTTGAAAATGTTTCCTCCCATTCTATGGGTTGGCTCTTTACTTTGTTGATTATTTCCCTTGCTATGCAGAAGCTTTTCAACTTGATGTGATCCCATTTGTCCATTTTTACCTTGGTTGACTGTGCTAGTGTGGTATTATTCAAAAAATCTTTGCCTGGTCTCATGTCCTGAGGAGTTTCCCCAATGTTTTCTTTTAGGAGTTTCATAGTTTGAAGTCTTAGACTTAAGTCTTTAATCCATTTTAATTTGATTTTTGTATACAGTGAGAGACAGGGGACTACTTTCATTCTTCTGCATTTTGATGTCCAGTTTTCCCAGCACCATTTATTGAAGAGACTGTCTTTTCCCCAGTGTATGTTCTTGGCATCTTTGTCAGAAATGAGTTCACTGCAGTTGTGTGGATTTGTTTCTGCATTCTCTATTCTGTTCCCATTGGTCTATGTGTGTTTTTTTATGCAAGTACCATGCCATTTGGTTACTATAGCTCTGTAGTATAATTTTAGTTCAGGTAATGGGACTCTTCCAGTTTTGTTCTGTTTGCTTAGGATAATTTTGGATATTCTGGGTCTTTTGTGATTCCACATAAATTTTAGAATTGTTTTTGCTATTTCTATGAAGAATGTCACTGGTATTTTTATAAGGACTGCACTGAGTCTGTAGATTGCTTTGGGTTGTATGGACATTTTAATATTGATTCTTCCAATCCATTAACATGGAATACGTTTCCATTTTTTGGTGTCCTCTTCAGTTTTTTGAATCAATGTTTTATAGTTTTTATTATACAGACATTTTACTTCCTTGGTTAATTCCTAGGTATTTCTATACATTTGTGGCTATCATAAATGTGATTACTTGGTTGATATCTTTTTCAGATTGTTCACTGTTGGCATATGGAATTGCTACTTATTTTGTTACATTGATTTTGTATCCTGGAGCTTTATTGAATTTATAAGTTCTAATAGTTTTTTAGGGAAGTATTTAGGTTTTTAAAAATATAAATAAAATCATATCTGCAAACAAGAACTTGACTTCTTCCTAATTTGAGTGCATTTTCTTTCTTTCTCTTGTCTGATTGCTCTAGCTAGTCCTTCTAGTACTATGTCAAATAACAGTGATGAAAGTGGGCATCCCTGTTGTTTTCCAGATCTTAGAGGAAAGGCTTTCAGTTTTTCCTCATTCATGTTACTAGCTGTGGCTGTCATTCATGCTTTTATTGTGTTGAGGTATATTCCTTCTAAACACATTTTTTTGAGGGGATTCATTTTGAAAGGATGTTAAATTTTATCAAAATATTTTTCAGCATCAATTGAAATTATGGTATATTTTTTGTCCTTCTTTCTGTTGATATGATGTATCACACTGATTTGTATAAGGTGAACCATCCTTGCATCTGGGAATAAATCCCAGTTGATTATGATGAATAATATTTTTAACATGTTGTTGAATTCAGTTTGCTGGTATTTTGTTGAGGATTTCTGCATGGATGTTTATCAGTGATACTGGCATGTAGTTCTGTTGTTTGATGCGTCTTAGTCTGGTTTTGACATAAGGGTAATACTGGCCTTTTAAATGAATTTGGAAGTATTCTCTTCTTTGTGTTTTTGGAATAGTATGGGTAGAATGGGTATTAGTACTTCTTTAAATGTTCAGCAGTGACTAGGTGCAGGGGTTCATGCCTGTGAGATGGATCACTTGAAGTCAGAACTGTGAGAACAGCCTGGCCAACATGGCAAAACCCCGTCTCTACAAAAAAATACCAAAGTTAGCTGAGAGTGGTGCTGGGCACCTGTAATTCCAGCTACTCGGGAGGCTGAGGTAGGAGAATTGCTTGAACCTGAGAGGTGAGGGTTGCAGTGAGCTGAGATTGCACCACTGCACTCGAGCCTGGCAACAAAGTGAGAGACTCTAACTCTTAAAAAAAAAAATTTAGCAATGAAACCATCAGTTCCCCGGCTTTTCCTTCCTGGGATACTTTTTGTCATGTCTTCAATCTCATTATTTCTCATTGTTCTGCTCAGGTTTTGCATTTCTTATGGTTCAATCTTTGTAGGTTGTATGTGTCTAGGAGCTGCTTCTTCTTGGTTTTCCAATTTATTGGCATATAGTTGCTCATAGTAGCCACTAATGATCCAATACCATGGCCACTAATTTTCATGGTGTTGGTTGAAATGTCTTATTTTTCATCTCTGATTTTGTTTATTTATTTATTGTCAAAGGATCTTCCTGAGTTTTCTCATCCTCAGGTCATGGCCTTGCAGTATGTAGATGACATACTGCTCTGTGTCCCAAATGAGAAAGCTTCTCAGAAAAGCACTGACGCTCTTCTTAGTTTCTTTTCTTTTTTTCCTTTCCTTCCTTTCCTTTCCCTCCCTCCCTCCCTCTCTCTCTTTCTTTCTTAATGGATTTCATTCTTGTCACCCAGGCTGGAGTGCCAAGGGGCGATCTCGGCTCACTGCAACCTTGGCCTCCTGGGTTCAAGTGAATCTCCTGCCTCAGCCTCCCAAGTAGCTGGGATTACGGACACGCACAACCATGCCCAGCTAATTTTTGTATTTTTAGTAGAGATGGGGTTTCACCATGATGGCCAGGCTGGTCTGGGACTCCTGACCTCAGGTGATTCACCTGCCTCAGCCTCCCAAAGTGTTGGGATTACAGGCATGAGCCACCATGCCCAGCATGAAGCTCTTCTTAATTTCTTAGCCAACAGTGAATATAAAACTAAAATCTAAATCCCAGCTTTGCAAAACCTCAGTGAAATACCTGGGTTTAGAGCTGTCTGAAGGGACCAGAGCATTAGGGGAAGAAAGGATTAAGCAATTTCCTCCTTCCCCCTCCCTAAAGCCCTCAAGCAACTAAGAGGATATTTGGGCATTACAGGATTTTGCAGACTATGTACACCTGGGTATGGTGAGATAGCTCTCTGATTATGTCATCTCTTAAAAGAACTCAAGTGGCTAAAACTTACCTCCTCACCTGGGAACATGAAGCCCAGAAGTCCTTTATCCAGCTAAAGCAAGTCTTACTCAAGCCTTCTCAAAAGGAGGGCCTTCAAACTTTATCAGAAGGAATGGAATGGCCCTGGGAGTTTTAACTCAAGCCCGAGGACAGCTCAACAAGAAGGCTACCTGAGTAAGAAACTTGATTTGGTGGCTGAAGGATGGCCAGCATGCTTCCAAATAGTTGCTATCGTGGCCCTTCTGAGACCAGAGACCTCCAAATTAACCCTGGGAAATGGCTTAACTGTTTATATCCCATATAATGTAGCAGGATTGCTGTCTTCTAGGGGGAGCCTTTGGCTAACAGACAGCTGGCTTCTTAAGTATCAGGCTCTGCTGTTAGAAGAGTCAGCAGTTCAGTTAAAAACTTGTTTTTAACTAAACCTAGCCACTTTCCTCCCCAAGGAAACTGGGAAGCTGAACATGAATGTGAGCAAGTTGTAGTACAAACACATGCAGCCAGGGAGAATCTCAGGGAAACTCCCCTAGAAAATCCAGACTGGGCTCTCTTCTCAGAAGGAAGTTTCTTAACAGAACAAGCAGTCCATAAGGCAGGATATACAGTAGTCACTCTGAATGATGTTACTGAAGGTGTGCCCCTCATTCCAGACACAAGCACTCAACTAGCTGAACTGATAGCTCTTACAAAATCACTTGAATTAAGCAAGAGAAATGTAGCTAACATTTACATCAATTCCAAGTATGCTTTCTTAGTCCTTCATGCCCATGGTGCCATTTGGAAGGAAAGACACTTTCTTACTGCTAATGGATCCCCTATAAAATACCAACAGGAAATTAGCAGGTTATTATCTTTGGTTTTACTTCCACAAGAGGTAGCAGTGATGCACTGCAAGGGATGTCGGAAGGGAACAGATAAAATTGCTGAAGGAAACAAGTTAGCTGATCAGGCAGCCAAGTCAGTGGCATAGAAGCCTTAGGGCATCAACACATTTGAGGCCCCTCTAATCTGGAAAGGCTCCATAGAGAAATTAAGTCTCAGTACTTGCCTGCAGAGATAGGATGGATCATTTCTTGAGGGTACACTTTCCAGCCCTCAGGATGGCTATGGTCAGAGGATGTCAAACTCCACTTGCCAGCCTCTAGCCAGTGGAAAGCCCTTAGGATCCTTCACCAAGCTTTTCACTTGGGAAAGGATAAAACTTATCAGTGTGCACAGAAATTGTTTTCAGGAGAGAATTTAAACAGGTTGCTAATGCTTCTGAAGTCTGTCTTAAAAATAATCCACTCAACAGGTGGCTTCTTCTTCCTCAAACCTAAAGGATGGGAAGCTATCCAGGGGAGGACTGGCAGATAGACTTTACCCACATGCCAAAGATGAAGAGCAGCCAATACCTCCTAATATGGGTAGATACTGCCACTAACTGGGCAGAAGCATTTCCATGCCATACAGAAAAGGTAATAAAAGCATTAGTTAATGGAATAACTTTCTGCTCTGGTCTACGTAAGTACCTCCAAAGTGACAACAGCCCCTTGTTTAAGGCAACCACCACATGGAACGTGTCAAAGGCACTAGGCATAAAGTATCATCTCCATTGCACTTGAAGACTCCAGGAAAGGTAGAGAAGACAAACAATATTATCAAAAGATACCTCAGAAAACTGTTCCAAGAAACTCACCTGGGTCACTCTTCTTCCAATGGCTTTACTGTAAGAAATACTCCTTCAAAGTTATGTCTGAGCCCTTTCAAAATGCTGTATGGATGGCCTTTCCTTACTAATGATTTCTTAGCATCCTGAGATTCACTGTCAAATATTATAACTTCTTTTTGACTCACACTTGCAGGGAGATTTTTATTACCCATGGGATTACATTTGTAACTTCACAGACCCCCCCCCCCCAAAGGGAAATTCAATATCTTGGTGAGCAAATTTTAGATTGAAGTTATCTACTACACCACCCTTGTGGGAATTATTTACAGTAGGACTATATACCATAGCACCCCTGTAGTATTTTGCTTAATTATTATCCTTATAGCAGGGATAATAGTTACCAACAAGAAGCATGAAAATTTTACTATCACTGAGTCTGCTAGGACTTCTTATTGGGTTTGGTAATATGTAACACCCTTTAGCTCCTACAATATCAACAGTGCACCCTAGCTATGCAAAAAGGGTTACAAAGAGAAAAGATTTTATATAATAAAGGATCTTGTATGGTAAATTCCTGTTCTAAAAGAAATAATTGGTTGTTTAAAAAGAGGGATATTTAGGACAAGTCAGAAAGTTTAGGCATGTCATAAATGGTCTGTGTAAGTCATGAAAGGATTAATAATTGAAGGAAAGATTTAGCCAGTTATACTCAAGCCACCCAATCCAATGCCACTATCCAAAAAAAGTTACTTTTATATGTTTATGGTAAAGTACCGCAACATCTGGTGGAAGTCAACCAGTATTTAATAAATATCAAAGAAACTCTACTGTCATGGTTATGGACTATAGTATCCCCACTAATAGCAGTAATCTTAATACTTATATTCAAACCATATATTCCAAACCTTCTTGTAAAATTTATTGCTTCTAAGGGAGAAGCTATTAAACTCCAAATGGTGCTGCAGACAGAACAATGCATAGACATGCCTTTCCTCCGAGGACCCTTAGATAAACCCCAGGAGGAATCCTAGCTGCTGTCCCCCACACAACACTCCACTTCAGCAGGAAGTAGCCAGAAAGAATAATCATCCAATACCCCCTAACAGCAGTTAGGATTACAACTCCTGGGGGAAGAAATATGATATAGGAGCTAGAATGAAATTATTTAGGCAGATAGTGAGGGTAAAAGGAGTCCTTGGCAAGGATTACCTTTTAAGAAAAAGCAGTCCCCAAATCATTTCTATTCTAACAAAGAGCAGCCTGAAAAATTAAGCTGCAGACATAGATATGCAAGCTGGAGGCTTGCAAGGGTGAATGCTGGCAGCTGTGCCAATAGGAAGGGGTTACAAGGAAGCTAGATATGTTCAATGTGGAGGCTCCATCTTCCGTTTTGTCACTACGTGTACAATCAGGTTCACCTATAAAACTTCCTGCATTTCACCACAGAACTCTCATTCCATTTTTCTCCAGGACCCATCTCTGGCCAGAGAGCTCTTCTCTTTCTTTCACCTATTAAACTTCTGCTCTTAACCTCACTCTGGTGTGTCCATGTCATAGTTTTTTCTTTTCTTTTTTAAATTTAAAGATGAGGTTTCACCGTGTTGGCCAGGATGGTCTTGATTTCCTGACCTCATGATCTGCCCACCTCAGATTCCCAAAATGCTGGGATTACAGGCCTGAGCCACTGTGCCTGGCCCCATGTCATTGTTTCACGTGGCCGTGGGATGAAAAATCTTGGGTATTACCCAGATGAATGACACTGCTTCAGTGGTATGATTTAATTTCCTGTTTTTTTTTTTCTTTTTTTTTTCTTTTTTTAGATAGTGTCTTGCTCTGTCACCCAGGCTATAGTGCAGTGGCATAATCATGGTACACTACAGCCTCAATGTCTCAGGATCAAGTGATCCTTCCATCTCAGCCTCTTGTATAGCTGGGAGTACAGACACATGCCACCAAGCCCAGATAATTTTTGCATTTTTTATAGAGATGAGATTTAGCCACACTGCCCAGGCTGACCTCAAACTCCTGAGCTGAAGTAATCCACTCATCTTGGCTTCCCAAAGTTTTGGACCTTACAGCCACTGTGCCTGATCTGTTGTATGATTTCTGATTTGAGGTTATCATAAGGCTTGCAAATATCTGGTAACCCATGATTTTAAATTGACAACAACACTGATTACATAAACAAAAACTAATAAAAACTCTACACTTTAATTTTGTCTCTCTGCTTAACTTTTTGTTGCTTCTATGTATATTTTATGGTACAGTCTACGTCTCAGAAAAGTTGTAGTTATTATTAGTTATAAGCTTATCTTCTTGTCTTTCTGCTTAACATATGGATAGTTTAAACACCACAATGTACAGTGTTATAATATTGTGTTTTTCTGTGTATTTACTATTACCAGTGAGTTTTGCACCTTCAGATGATTTTTTAATTGCTCAATAATGTCATTTTATTTCAGATTGAGGTATTCCCTTTGGTATTTCTTGTAGGGCAGATCTGCTATTGAGGTAATCCCTCAGCTTTTGTCTGGGAATATCTTTTTTTCCCTTCACATTTGAAGGATATTTTTGCTGAATATACTACTCTAGGTTAGAAGGGTTTTTTTCCACTTCAGCATTTAAATGTGTCATGCCCCTCCCTCTCTCCTGGCCTGTTAGGTTTCCACTGAAAAGTCTGCTGGAAGCATACTGAAGCTGCATTGTGTGTTATTTCTTTTCTCTTGATGCTTTTATGATTCATTCTTTGCCCTTGACCATAGGGAGTTTGAATATTAAATATCTTGAGGTAGTCTTTTTTGGGTTAAATCTTCCTGGTGTTCTATAATCTTTTCTATGTGAATACTGATATCTTTCTCTAAGAGATTTGGGAAGTTCTCTGTTATTATCCCTTTAAATAAACTTTCTACCTCTGCCTCTCTCTCTACCTCCTTTAAGGATAATAGCTCTTAGATTTGCCCCTTTGGTGCTATTTTCTAGATCTTGTTGGTGTGCTTCATTCTTTTTTTTTTTGTCTCCTCTGACTGGGTATTTTCAAAGAGCCTGTCTTCAAGAACGATTTCTTCTGCTTGATCACTTGTGCTGTTGACTCTGGGGCATTTTGCAGCATGTCAGCTGCATTTTTCAACTTCAGAAATTCTGCTTGATTCTTTTAAATTATTTCAATTTCTTTGTTATATTTTATCTGATAGAATTCTGAATTCCTTCTTTGGTTTATCTTAAAGTTCATTGAGTTTTCTCAAAACAGCTATTTTGAATTCTCTGAAAGGAGACATATCTCTGTTCTCCAGGATTGGTCCCTGGTACTTTACTGAGTTCATTTGGTGAGGTCATGTTTTCCTGGATGGTCTTGATCCTTGCGGATGTTTGTTGGTGTCTGGGCATTGAAGAGTTAGGTATTTATTGTAGCCTCCACAGTCTGGGCTTGTTTGTATCTACCCATCTTGGGAAGGTTTTCCAGGTATTTAGAAGACCTTCAGTGTTGTGATTTAAGTTTTTGGTCACTGTAGCCATACTGACATTAGAGGACACCTCAAGCACAGTAATGCCATGCTTCTTGCAGATTCACAGTGGTACTGCCTTGGTGGTCCTAGATAAAATCCAGAAGAATTCTCTGGATTACTAAGCTGAGACTCTTATTCTCTTCCCTTCATTTCTCCCAAACAAATGGAGTATCTCTCTTTGTGCTGAGCTGCTTGGAGCTGGAGGAGGGATGACATAAGCACCCTGGCAACCACCACCACTGGGACAATGCTGTGTCAGACCTGAAGCCAGCAAAGCACTTGGTCTTGCCCAAGGCCCACAGTAACTGCTGCTTGGCTACTGCCTATGTCTACTCTTGGCCCTAGGGCTCTACAATCAGCAAGTGGCACAACCGGCCAAACTTGTGTCCTTCCCTTTGGGGCAGCGAGTTCCTCTAGGCTCCGAGTGGGTCAAAAGATGCCACCCGGGAGCAAAGGCCTGGATTTGGATACCTTAGGAATCTACCTAGTGCTCTATTCCACTGTGGCTATGCTGGCACCCAAACCACAAGACAAAGTCCTTCCCACTCTTCCTTTCCATTTCTTAAGGGAGAGGAGTTGCTCCTCATATTGACCACCAACATAGGTCCACAAAAGTAATGCCAGGTTTCCACTGATGTTCATACAAGGCTCAAGAGATCATCAGTCAGCTTTTAGTGAATGCTTCCAGGTCTGGGACTCCCCCTTTAGGGCAGTGGGCTCCCTTTTAGGCCAGGTTAGGTCCATAAATGACATCCATGAATCAAGCCCTGGAATCAGGGACCAAGAGCTTGGTTGGTGCTCTATTCCACAGTGGCAGAGCTGGTACCTAATCTCCAATACAAGTCCTCTTTACTCTCCCATCTGTTTTTCTTGAGCATTAGTAGTCTCTCCTTGTAGCCACCATAGTTGAAAATGTACTGGGTCACACTTGAAGCTAGCACATCTCGGTCTCACCTGAGGCCTGTGGTGTACTACCTGGTCACCACTGCTGGTTATTAAGGGTCCAAGGACTTTTTAGCCAAAAGGTAATGAATCTTGGCAGGACTGGGTCCTCCCCTTCAAGGCAGCAGGTGCCCTTCTTGTGAAGGGTGTATCCAGAAATGTCATATGGAAGCTGGGGTGGGAATGGGGGGGCCTCATTTCACTACTTGGTTCACTGTCCTACTGCTGGTATCCAAGTTATAAGACAAAGTCTTCCTTATTCTTCCCTTTCCTCTCAAGTGAAAGGAAGGAGTCTCTCCTGGAGCTGTGAGCTGTGCTGACTGGGGTTGGGAGAGGGGTGATGCAAATAATTCCTTGGTTACTATGGAATCTCACTGGGTGGTGTGAACTTCAAGTCCATTGGCCCACAGCACAGTACCAGGACTTGCCCAATAACTGCAATCCTTGTGGCCTAGACTGCCTTTGAAGTGTATTTAGCATACCAGAGCACGTTACCTTGCAATGGTTAGGACTGCTGAAACTCAGTGTATTAGTCCATTCTCATGCTGCTAATAAAGACATGCCCAATTATGGGTAAATTATAAAGGAAAGAGGTTTAACTGACTTACAGTTCATCATGGCTGGGGAGGCCTCAGGAAGTTTACAATCATGGCAGAAGGGAAAGAAAACATCCATCTTCACATGGCAGCCGGAAGGAGAAGTAAGGAGCAAAAAAGGGAAAGCCCATTATAAAACCATCAGATCTCATGAGAACTCCCTATCATGAGAACAGTAGCATGGGGGCAACCATCCCCATGATTCAATTACCTTCCACCAGGCCCCTCCCATTACATGTGAATCACAGGAACTACAATTCAAAATGAGATTTGGTTGGGGACACAGCCAAACCATATCATTCTGCCACTGGCTCCTCTCAAATCTTATGTCCTCATATTTCAAAACCTATCATGCTTTCCTAACATTCCCAGAATTTTAACTCATTCCAGCATTAACCCAAAAGTCCAACTCCAACGTCTCATCCAAGACAAGGCAAATCCTTTCTGCCTATGAGCCTGTAAACGTCAAAGAAAGTTAGTTACTTCCTAGATATAATGGGAGTGCAGGCATTGGGTAAATATACCTGTTCCAAATGGGATAAATTGGTGAAAACAAAGCGGCTACAGGTCCCCTGAAAGTCTGAAATCCAATAGGGCAGTCATTAACACTTAGAGTTCCAAAATGATCTCCTTTAACTCCATGTCCTACATCTAGGTCATGCTGATGCAAGCTGTGGGCAGCTCTGTCCCTGTAGCTTTGCAGGATATAGCCCCTCCTGGCTTCTTTCATGGGCTAGTGTTGAGCGTCTGTGGCTTTTCTGGGAGCATGATGCAAGCTGTCAGTGGATCTACCATTCTGGAGTCTGGAAAATGGTGGCCCTCTTTTCACAGCTCCACTAGGTAGTGCTCCTGTCAGGACTCTGTGTGAGGGTTCTGACCCCACATTTCCTTTCCACATTACCCTAGCAGAGGTTATCCATGACGGCCCCAACCCTGCAGCAAACTTCTGCCTGGACAGCCAGGCATTTCCACATATTCTCTGAAATCTAGGTGGAAGTTCCCAAACCTCAATTCTTGACTTCTGTGTACCTGCAGGCTCAACACCACATGGGAGCTGCCAAGACTTGGGGCTTGCACCCTCTGAAGCCATGGCCCAAGCTGTACTGTGGCTCCTTTTAGCCATGACTGGAGCAGCTGGGAGGCAGGGCACCAAGTCTCTAGCTGCACAGAGAAGGGGGGCCTAGCCCACAAAACCATTTTTTCCTCCTAGGCCTCTGGGCCTGTGATGGGAAGGTCTTTGACATGCCCTGGAGACATTTCCCCATTGTCACAGTGATTAACATCTAGCAACTTGCTACTTATGCAAATTTCTGTACCAGTCTTGAATCTCTCCATAGAAAATGGGTTTTCCTTTTCTACTGCATGGTCATGTTGCAAATTTTCCAAACTTTTATGCTCTGTTTCCTCTTGAATGCTTTGCACTTAAAAATTTCTTCCACCAGATACCCTAAATCATCTCTCTCAAGTTCAAAGTTCCATAGATCTCTAGGGCAGGGACAAAATGCCACCAGTCTCTGCTGATGCATATCAAGAGTGACCTGTGCTCCAATTCCCAATAAGTTCCTCATTTCTATCTGAGACCACCTCAGCCCAACTTCATTGTCCACATCATTATCAGCATTTTGGTCAAAGCAATTCAACAAATCTCTATGAAGTTCCAAACTTCCCCACATCTTCCTGTCTTCTGAGCCCTCCAAGTCTCTAGGAAGTTCCAAACTTTCCGACATTTTCCTGTCTTCTTTTGAGCTCTCCAAACTGTTTCAACCTCTGTCTGTTACTCAGTTCCAAAGTCACTTCCACATTTTCAGGTATCCTTATAGCAGCACCCCATTCTACTGGTACCGATTTACTGTATTAGTCTGTTCTCACAGTTATAATAATTTAGTGGCCTTGACTACTAATTTGATCATCTATGTCTTCTTTGGTTGGTTTAGATTGCTTTTTCTCATTGTTGTGTCATATCTTCCTGCTTCTCTGCATTCCTGGTAATTTTTTTTGCAGAGATGGGGTCTTGCTATGTTGTCCAGGCTGGAGTACAATGCCTATCCACAGGTGTGACCATAGCACACTGCAGGTTTGAACTTCTGGGCTCAAGTGATCCTCCTGCCTCAGCTTTCTGAATAGCTGGTACTACAGCTGTACACCACTATTCCCAGTCATGATAACTTTTGATTGAAGGCACTCTGAATTTTGCATTATTCGATGAATAGTTTATTCCTGTAAATATTCTTGAGGTTTTACTCTTTGGCATGGTTATTTGGAAACAGTTTTATCCTTTCAGGTTTTGCTTTAGAGGACTCTTAACTGTTACCCAAGAGGCATTTAGTCTAGGGTTTATTTCCCCATTATTGAGGCAACATTTTGCGAATTCTACCTGATTCCCTGGAAATGATGAGATTTTCTCATCCCTAGTCATGGAAACAAAAACTATTTTCAGAGCTTTCTGAGCTTGGAGGGTTGTTCCAATTATTCAAGTGGTTCTTTCCCTTGCCTTAAGTAGTTTCCTCACATAGTCACTGATAATTTCTCATCCGAAAATTTAAGGGAAATTCTTTAATTTCCAGAGTTCTCGGTGTAGCTCTCTCCTCTCTAGTTCTGTGCCCTGTGAATTATAGCCTTCTTAGCCTCCCCAGATTTCTAGCTCTGTCTCTTCAACACAAGGTCACAGCCCAGAAACTTATTAATATAGCCCAGGTAATAAGCTGGGGAAAATAAAGGGCTCAGCCCTCTCTCAGAAATCATCATCTTTTGTTGCCTCATGTCCAATATTTTAAAAGTGTTGATTTGTAGCTTTTGCCAGGCCTTTTAATTTAGGCAGTCTGCAGGCACTGATGACCCTCATATTTAAAAGCAATCTACTTTTTGTTGCTGCTGTTGTTGTCAAGATGGGGTCTTGCTCTGTTGCCTATCTTGAAGTGCAGTAGATTGATCATGGCTCAATGCAGCCTTGAATGCTCAGGCTCAAGTGATTCCCCCGCCTCAGCATCCTGAGTAGCTGGGACCACAGGCACACATCACTATGTGCGGTCTCACTATGTTGTCCTTACTAGTCTTGAACTGCTGGGCTCAAGCAATCCTCCTGCCTCAGCCTCCCAAAGTGTGCACACTGCCACAGGTAGATCTAGAAAGATGAAGGAAATTGAGGGAGACTGTACCTGAAAATCTTAAGTTATTTCTTGAGAGTGTTGAGTATGGAACAAAGAGAGTGGCTGAAAGACTAATAAATGCTTAATATATTTGTAGTGAGAAAGGGAAAGGGAGCTAACAGGAAGAAGTTAAAGTCTGTCGAGAATTGTTAAGAGCTGACTCAGATTGGAAACTATAAATTTATAAAGGTATCAGATGTACATAGTGACTCTATTCATTAATGGCCAGCTGTCCATGAACAAGAATTGATAAGGCACATGGTAGAAGGACAGGAGCAAAGGAAGTAGGAGTGTTGGTTGGGAAGACTGAATTGGTAATTTAACTCTTAGGGACAAGTCACTAATAAGTAGAAGTATAAACTTTATTTTAATCCTAACAAATTAGAAATCTGAATTAGTGTTCAAATTGAACTATCAATGTATCAATGTCTTTAATGTTTAATTATCAGGAAAGATGAACTCCATATTACTTTCTAAGGATACATTTATATCTCACAAATTTAATATATGGTGTAAAGACATTAAATCTGAACTTTTGAGAGCTTTTATAATTTGAAGGCCTAAATATGTCATGTTAATAATGCTGCCTTTTTTTTTACTTTTTGAATTTTTTTTTTTTTTTTTTGAGACGGAGTTTCGCTCGTTACCCAGGCTGGAGTGCAATGGCGCGATCTTGGCTCACCGCAACCTCCGCCTCCTCGGTTCAGGCAATTCTCCTGCCTCTGTCTCCTGAGTAGCTGGGATTACAAGCATGTGCCACCATGCCCAGCTAATTTTTTGTATTTTTAGTAGAGACGGGGTTTCACCATGTTGACCAGGATGGTCTCGATCTCTTGACCTCGTGATCCACCCGCCTAGGCCTCCCAAAGTGCTGGGATTACAGGCGTGAACCACCGCGCACGACTTTTTGAATTTTTAACAGTACATAGTAGGTATATATATTTTAGGGGTACAAGATATACATTGATAAAAGCTGCCTTATTTTTATTCCACCACAGAGCTACCATTTTAAATGGAATCCCTAACCCAAAGTCCATCTATTGATACTAACAACAAATCAATTTCTTTACAAGTAGAACATATATCATTATGTTGAGTAATTCTACCTGTAAAACAGGAATATTATCTTTTTCATAGGGATATTTGAGGATTATACGAGTTAATCAATAACAAGTGCTGATATGGTCTGGCTGTGTCCCCAGCTAAGTCTCAAATTGTAGCTCCCATAACTCCCATGTGCCACGGAAAGGACCTGCTGGGAGGTAACTGAATCATAAGGATGAGTCTCTCTCATGCTGTTTTCATGATAGTGAGTCTCAAGAGATCTGATACCTGCATATGCTCTGCCTGCCAGCTGCCATGCAAAATGTGACTTTGCTCCTCCTTTGCCTTCCACATGATTGTGAGGCCTCCTAAAACAAGTGGATCTGTAAGTCAGTTAAATCTCTTTTTCTTTGCAGTCTGGGTTAAGTCTTTGTTAGCAGCATTAGAACAGGTTGACACAGTAAACTGGTACCAGGTAGTGGGACACTGCTATAAAGATACCTGAAAATGTGGAAGCGACTTTGGAACTGGGTAACAGGCAGAGGCTGGAACAGTTTAGAGGGCTCAGAAGAAGATAGAAAAATGTGGGAAAGTTTAGAACTTCCTAGAGACTTGTTGAATGACTTTGACTGAAATGCTGATAGTGATATGGACAATAAGATCCAGGCTGAGAAGGTCTCAGATGGAGATGAGAAACTTGTTGGGAACTGGAGTAAAGGTCACTCTTGCTATAAAAAGAGACTGGTGGCATTTTGCCCCACCCTAGAGATCTGTGGAACTTTGAACTTGAAAGAGATTATTTAAAGTACCTAGTGGAAGAAATTTCTAAGCAGCAAAGCATTCAAGAGGTAACAGAGCATAAAAGTTTGGAAAATTTGCAGCCTGACAATGCAGCAGAAAAGAAAAACCCATTTCCTGAGGACAAATTCAAATGGCTGCAGAAATTTGCATAAGTAACAAGGAGGCAAGTGTTATTAACCAAGACAATGGGGAAAATGTCTCCAGGCCATGTTGGAGAACTTCACTGTGGTCTCTCCCATCACAGGCCCAGAGGCCTACGAGGAAAAAATGGTTTTGTGGGAAGACCCTGCTCTGTGCAGCCTAGGGACTTGGTGGCCTGCCTCCCAGTAGCTCTAGCTGTGGCTAAAAGGGCCAAGTACAGCTTGGGGCATGGCTTCAGAGGGTGCAAGCCCCAAGACTTGGCAGCTTTTATGTGGTGTTGAGCCTGTGGGTGCACAGAAGTCAATAACTGAAGTTTGGTAACCTTCGTCTAGATTTCAGAGGATATGTGAAAATGCCTAGATTTCTAGGCAGAAGTTTGTTGCAGGGGTAGGGCCCTCATAGAGAACCTCTGCTATGGCAGTGAAAGAGAAATTTGGAGTTGAAGCGCACACACAGAATCCCCACTGGGGCACTGTGTAATGGAGATGTGAGAAGAGGGTCACCATCCTCCAGACCCTGGTATGGTAGATCCATTGACAACTGGCACGATGCGCCTGGAAAAGCCACAGACACTTAACGTCAACCCATGAATACAGCCAGGAGGAGGGCTGTGCCCTGCAGAGGCAGAGTTGCCCAAGATCATGGGAACCCACCTCTTGCATCAGCATGACCTGGATGTGGGACATGGAGTCAAAGGAGATCATTTCGGAGCTTTAAGGTTTGGCTGCTTCACTGGATTTCAGACCTGCATGGGGCCTGCAGCCCTTTTGTTTTGGACAATTTCTCCCATTTAAAATGGGTGTATTTACCCAATACCTTACCCCCATTGTATCTAGGAAGCAACTACCTTGCCTTTGATTTTACAGGCTCACAGGGAGAAGGGATTTGCCTTGTCTCAGATGAGACTTCATGGACTTTTGAGTTAATGCTGAAACAAGTTAAGACTTTGGGGGACTGTTGGAAAGGCATGATTTGTTTTGAAATGTGAGGATATGAGATTTGGGAGGAGCCAGGGGTGGAAGGATATGGTTTGGCTGTGTCCCCACCCAAATCTTGAATTATAGCTGCCATAATTCCCACATGTTGTGGGAGGGACCACGTGGGAAGTAATTGAATCGGTGGGTCTTTCCCATGCTGTTTTTGTGATAGTGAATAAGTTTCTTGGGATCTGAGGTTTTATAAAGGGGAGTTCCCCTACATATGCTCTCTCTTGCCTGGTACCATGCAAGACTTGACTTTGCTCCTCCTTTGCCTTCTGCTATGATTGACTGTGAGGCCTTCCCAGTCATGTGGAACTGAGAGTCAATTATGCCTCTTTTCTGGTCAGGCGCAGGGGCTCATGCCTGTAATCCCAACACTTTTGAAGGCCAAGGTGGGTAAATCACCTGAGGTCAGCAGTTTGAGACCAGCCTGGCCAACACAGTAAAATCTGACTCTACAAAAAACCCCCAAAATATTAGCTGGGTGTGGTGGTAGGTACCTGTAATCCCAACTACTCAGGAGGTTGAGGCAGGAGAATTGCTTGAACCTGGGAGGTGGAGGTTGCAGTGAGCCAAGATCATGCCATTGCACTCCAGCCTGGGTGACAAAAGTGAAACTCTGTCAGAAAAAAAACAAAAACAAAAAACAAAACCCCTCTTTTCCTTTACAAATTACCCAGTCTGGGGTATGTCTTTATTGGCAGCATGAGAACAGACTAATACAAGTGCCTAGAATAGTCACTGATAAGCTTGCTGTTTATCACTCAATGAAACTTACTCAATGAAAGTCAGCCATTATTAGTATAACTATAAACCTGTGGCAGAATTACTTACAAATTCATATTAATTTTAAAAATTAAGATTTTTAAAAATTACTAGAAAAAATAGCAAATAATAGTCTGATTAAGAACAGACATTCCTCGCCTCTCTTCCTTTCTCCGCCATCGTGGTGTATGCTTGACTCCACTTCTCGCCATGTCATCTCAAAAGACTTTCAGGATTATGCAATTCCCAGCCAAAAAGCAAAATCGTCCCATTCCCCAGTGGATTAGGATGAAAACTGGTAATAAAACCAGGTACAACTCCAAAAGGAGACAATGGAAAAGAACCAAGTTGGTTCTATAGGGAATTCCACATGAGATGGCACGCATATTTATGCCGTCTGAAGGTCACAATCATGTTATCATATCAAGCTGAAAATGTCACCACTATTTGGAGAGTTGGACATGTTTTATTGGGATTATATTTTTTCTCTCTGAAGCTGTTATGAATGTATTGGTTGACTGGGTTTAGTAATAAATATGTGAGACATTTCCAAAAAAAAAAAAAAAAAAAAAAAAAAGAATTCACATTCCTCTATGTACTTACACATTTTAACAATGATTTTTATATAAAAAGCAAAGGAAAGCAGCAAGTTTAAGCCAAAAAATAATAATCAATTTTCTCTAAAAATATAATTAAGTTTCAGAAGGCCTTTCTTTTAAAATACTGAAATATAAAATTTATTCAAAAGCAAAATAACAGCTTCTATGAAGCAAGAGCTACATATAATAAGTAAACACAGCACAGTACCAAAAATTCCATTTTTTTCATCACATCAGTATCTTCTTTTAATCACACATTTTCTCCCTGGAATAAGGTAAATAACAGATTAATATTTGAAATATTCCTAAACTGATTTAGCATTAAAAGTCTACTATAACAACAGGAGCACTTAAAGCAAGAGGGAGAAATATTTAGTCTACTGAAAAATATGAATCACAAAAAGTCAATAATGAACCAAATGAATATAAAAAGCAGGCCGGGTGCAGTGGCTCACGTCTGTAATCCCAGCACTTTGGGAGGCTGAGGTAAGTGGATCACCTGAGGTCAGGAGTTCGAGACCAGTCTGACCAACATGGTGAAACCCCGTCTCTACTAAAAAATAAAAAAATTAGCTGGGCATGGTGGTGAGCGCCTGTAATTCCAGCTACTCGGGAGGCTGAGTCAGGAGAATCACTTGAATCTGGGAGGGGGAGGTTGCAGTGAGCCGAGAATGCGCTACTGCACTCCAGCCTGGGTGACAAGAATGAAACTCCGTCAAGAATGAAACTCCGTCTCAAAAAAAAAAAAAAAAAAAAAAAAAAATTCTGGCTTGGTGAGTTGGGTGTGAATGTGAGGTTAAACAAATTTTAAAACTCAAAAAAAGGAACATAAAAATAACATATTTAGACATCAGTGTCACATTATGGTTTGATTGAGAGCACAATAAACAAGGATGAATAGCTATGTGAAAAAAGTCAATGAAAAGAAGCAAAAAATACCAAAAAAGGAACAAGACAAAAGATAACTGTTTACATATAAAAGCAGTTCTCAACATAAAGAAGAAAAATGGAGGGGAAAAGCCCAGGGATTTAAAAAAATATGGGCCAAATTTTCTTGTCATACCTTCAACTTTACTGGGGGTGTGAATTTGAAAATATCATGTCTCTAGGTATTACCTGTACTCCTGTTTAATATTGTTTTTTTCCATCTGTGTTTTCCCTATAGCTAATTTCCTAAATTATTTTTGCTCTTACTGCATGATATATGTACCATATCTTGAAAAATACAAATAAGAGGGATAAAAGTAATAACTTCTTATAAATTCCTAATAAACCATGAATTAGCTCATTAATCAGTATTCACAGCACTTCCATTGCTCTAATCCAAAACAGGATTAGAGTAAGAGTTAATATGAAGTCTCTGAACTCCCTGATATTGTGTTCTAAATTGTGTACATGTATAATTTTTTGAGTTCTGAAGCTTTAGTTAAGTCTAAAAGCAGAACACTGCTGTGTTAAGAAGGCTTTACTCTCAACAAAGTGCCAATGTAGTTAACCATTAGGAAAATAGTATTTGGGCTGCAACACAAGAAAGGGAGCTAACACTTATTAAACACTTCTTATGTATCAATTTCCACATTCTTTTCATTGTACCAGTGGACTTTAAGACTGCACTTTATGGAACAGAGCTGGATTTAGGCCAGCTGATACCCTCTGCACAGCCCAACAATGGTGCTCCCTGGCCCTACCACTGCTTTAAAAAATTGCTTAAGAATCTTTTAGACAAATCAGCTGATGAGTCAAATGCTATCCACACCCAGCTAGCTGGTTTTGAAACTTACACCACATGTAAAGAAACAAATGTAATATCTGATGACACTTTCAAATCAAACTTTTAAACTTTAGTCACTTACCATACCATAGAAAATGATTATTTAACAGTGCAGATTAAATTTGAACATGGCAGATAAAGACAGTTATTAAAATTCTACTAAAGTCAAATGTGGCAGTGAACAAATTAACAGCATGATAGCTAGGGCAAACAACTCTATGACATTCCCCTTCCCTTAGTCCCCTATGTTCCTGCTTATTTTCTTTAGTGGTTACTC
Organism: Sapajus apella; assembly: GCF_009761245.1. Lineage (NCBI taxonomy): Eukaryota > Metazoa > Chordata > Mammalia > Primates > Cebidae > Sapajus > Sapajus apella. The sequence goes on along the minus strand of NW_022437004.1, from coordinate 6,523,102 downwards.
CAGTGCTGCTCTGGAGCTTTTGCATGAGCAGCCATGAGACGATTTAAGTAACTGGGTAGAGGTCAGACATATTCTACCCACAGTCAGACAACTACCTCTGTATGTTTTTGACATACTGGATTTCTCTCCTTTTTTCTTTTTCAGATGGAGTCTTGCTCTATCGCCCAGGCTGGTGTGCAGTGGCACGATCTTGGATCACCGCAACCTCCGCCTTCCAGGTTCAAGCGATTCCTCTGACTCAGCCTCCCGAATAGCTGGGACTTCAGGTGCACGCTACCATGCACAGCTAATTTTTGTATTTTTAGTAGAGACGGGGTTTCACCATATTGGCCATGCTGGTCTCGAACTCCTGACCTCATGATCTACCCACCTCGGCTTCCCAAAGTACTGGGATTACAGGCATGAGCCACCATGCCTGGCCTGGATTTCTTTGTAACATTTTTTATTTAAATAATAATTTCTTTGGCTTAAAAGACGTTAAAAATCCTGCTTTTAAATTGCAGACCAATGCAATGTCATACTGAAGCGGTGAGTGAAAAATAAGCTGAGGAACTGAACTATGCTACAAAGGAAGGCTCTACATTCCAATTTAAAATATCTCTTTCAGGCTGGGTGTGGTGGCTCACGCCTGTAATCTCAGCACTTCCGGAAGTGGGTAGATCACTTGGGGCCAGGAGTTTGAGACCAGGCTGGCCAACATGGTGAAACCCCGTCTGTACTAAAAAATACAAAAATTAGTTAGGTGTGGTGACACATGCCTGTAATCCCAGCTACTTGGGTGGCCAAGGTACAAGAATTGCTTGAACCTGGGAAGAGAAGGTTGTAGTGAGCTGAGATTGTACCACTGCACTCCAGCATCGGTGACAGAGCGAGACTTTATCTCAAAAAAATAAATATCTTTTTCATTAAATTTCACAGAGTAGCATACATTTACTAATGCAACAAAATGTAAATGACTATGAGGTGGTCACCACCACAGGTAATACAACTGAGGCCCATGAGCTGTAAGAGTTCCCTGTGAGCTTAAAGTTGTGAGTATTGATTGTGGTCAATGCATTTAAAACTCAGCAGAGTATCACTGACAACCAAGAAAACTATGTGTGTACAGAGTATAACTTCGACAGGATTGTAAGAATCCAGTCTTTTAAGTTTAACAATAGCCTACAGCATTTTTGTTTGTTTTGCTTAGAGATGGGTTCTTGCTCTGCTGCCAAGGCTACAGTGGATTATAATAGGTCACTGCAGCCCCGAACTGGGCTCAAGCAATCCTCCTACCTCAGCCTCCAAGTAGCTAGGACTACAGATGTGTACCACCATGCCTAGCTAATTTTTAATTTTATTTTTCTGTAGAGACAGGGTCTTGCTATGTTGCCCAGGCTGGCCTTGAAATCCTAGTCTCAAGTAATCCTCCTGTTTGGCCTCCCAAAGTGTTGGGATTAAAGGAGTGAGGCACCTTGCCTGGCTAGTAATTGAATATTTTAACTTGGCATTGATCTTCAATGATAATTGAATAAATAAGATGACTTGAAAAATTCAAATATATATTGTAAAAACCTACAGAATAAGAAATAATTCTATTAGTTATGTAGTAACTTTTAACTCCTACTCTTAATCCTTAGCCTACTAAGCAACTGCAAGACCAAACTATGTAATTAGACAGTATTGAAGAAAATACAAACACAATTATGTAAATATTATATATAGTGGTTAAGGGCAGGGACTCAGTTGCCTCATCTACTATAATAAGGATAACAGTACCACTACAATAGAACTATTAGGTACCATTATTTGGTACTATTCAGATAATAGCATCTATCAGAGGGTTGTTATAGGATTAAATGAGTTAATTTATGTAAAGCATTTGCTTGACATACAGTAAAGGCTATGTATTATTATGGCCACAGTCTTTCACTGTACTTATAAGATTTATTCTGCATAGATTAGGAGCTATTTTTATAAAAAAAAAAAAAAAAAGGCGGGGGGGGGGGGCTTGCACATCTATGACTGCAAGAGTCACTGGAGTAGAGCAGAGGTTCTTAAAGGGTGCAGTACCATCCTCCACAGAACATTCTAAAATTTGTGAGGGTACTTTTTGGTTGTCACTGTGATAGGGGAGAAAGGGACATGCTGACTGCTGACATACAACAGGCAGGGACAAATGATGCCAGATGTCCTATATGTTGTACAGCTGTTCTATATGACGGAACTATCTGGCTGGCTGGCAATTCTACTACACTTTGCTAGTCTATTTATGCTTTCCTATTCTCCAAAGTAACCATTTCATATACCTTCCCTGTTCTTAAATTTCCAATATTATCGTGCCTTAGCTAATAACCCTGCTTCTTATTTCACTAAGAAACTAAAAGCAATCAATAAAGAAAGTTGTCTCTCACTACTAAACTTTCCTTCCATGTGTTTCTGTGCTCCCATATTCTGCCTTCCTTCCCACTACAGTGAATGAACTGCCCCTTCTTTTATCCAAGACCAACTCCTCTACTGCTGTCCTGTATCCCATCTCCTTAAGCCTACTTTAAGGATTTTACTCCTTCTACTCCCTGTCTTGAATTGCTGTTTCCCTGTCTACTTGATCATTCCCATCAATATCCAACAGCTGTTTTCTCCCTTACGTTAAAAAGCAAATGAAAAACTCTCCCTTGACATCACATCTTCCTCATTTCTCTGCTTTAGTCTTTATCCAAAGAGTTGTCCATTCTTGGTGTTTCTATTTCCTCTTTTTCCATTCTATGCTAAATCCACTCTACATCAGGCTTTTGTTCTGTTACCTAAAGCCAGTCTTATGAAGGTCACAAAGACCTCAACGTTACCAAATATGATAGCCGATTATCAATCAACTTTATTTAGCAACATTGGATACAATTGATCTCACCCTCCTTGAAATACTTTGTAAAATATTACACTCTTCTCATTTCTCCTCTATTTCACTGATTACTTCTCAGTTACCTTTACTGAATCTTTAACTTCTTGGGTACTAAAAATAATATGCTAAAACTAAAATTTTGGCCAGCACAGACTGATAAAAGCTAGCATTTAAAACTACAGTTGCATTTACTGTATAGAATTTATTAGCCATTTGATTCATTTATATTTATTCAGCATCTATTATATACCAGGCACTGGAAATATAGAAATAAGCAAAATGACCAATAATCTGCCCACAGAGAACTTATACTTTAGTGGAGAAACAGTCAATAAACAAGCAGATAGACATATACTTGAATGCCAGGCAAAAACAAGTGTTATGAAGAAAAACTCATTCAACAAGTTTTCTTTGTTTTGATCTACTCTGAAAATTTTTTGTAATTGTTCATTCAGGCCACCAAAGGTATCTTGATGTGTTTGAAAATGATGTTAGGCACTTTAAAAAGCTGGCATTATCAAAAATGAAAGAAAGAAAGAAGAAAGAAAAAAAGAAAGAAAGAAAGAGAAAGAAAGAAAAGAAAAGAAAAAGAAAGAAAGAAAGAAAGAAAAAAAAAGCTGACATTATCTAAAGGAGATTCCTTATATATATATGCAAACTACAGATTAAATCCTATAGTATGGAACATAAGGAATACGAGGAGCAGAAAAGTGACAAAGTAGTTCTTTCAAAATAAAAGGAGGACCAGAAAAATGTTAAATTATAAAAGTCAAGACAAGAGAAAATATCAAGGGGGAATCGACAGTTAAATCTACAAAAGCTGAAGAAAAAGATGACACTAAATTTGTTTATATAAGTTTTTTGTAACTTTCAAGAAAACAATAAATGTAATATTCAAGAGACAAATACATTAAGTTACAGAGTGGGAAGGGTAGTAAGGAGGTAGCAACAATGGACAAATAGAATTAATTAAAAAAGAAATTTTTTTGAGATGGGGTCTCGCCATGTTGTTCATACTGGTCTCAAACTCCTGGGCTCAAATAATCCTCCTGTCTCAGCTTCCTGAGTAGCTGGGATTGCAGGCATGTGCCACTGTGCCCAGTTTAGAATGGGTATGAATTTAAGATGTCTGGAAATGGAAGGAAGAGGGAAATAAAGAAGCCTGAAGATACGGATTAAATCAGGAAGTAGAAAAGCAAAACAGGCAAGAGTATTAAAGGCTTGAAGGTACATGTTTAAGAGGTTCTCTCTAAAAAAGAAGAGGGACATATCTTTCTTTTAGAGAAAAGGAATAAAGGAAAGATTAACATAAATATCTTATGGTGAAAAATGAAAAGGATGAAGGCAGTTGGCCTTATTCATGCTTAATAATGCCTAGTCAGTAAATCAACTTTCCAAAGATCAGTAATAGCCAGTAATAACTTATGCTGACATAAGAGCCCTAGTGAACAGTAAATTATGATGAAGTTATGAGAACATTCACCTCAGAACCTACTTTCTCTGTATTCCTCTTATTGCATATTTCTTCTTGTCATTTTTCTTTTTTTCGTTTTTTATTTTTAAGTACTTTCATGTCTATCTTCCTATTTTTCATTCTACATCCTTTACGGTCTCCCTCTGCCTCTCTCTTTTCCCCTATTATCTCACACTATGACCTAGAGAAAATTTCTTTTGGTATTAACTTTACTTAATGTATAAAATGTAAAATCTTCCTTTTTCAATTAGTTTTTCATTTAAATATATGAATTTTTTTCCAAGTAATAAAATGATATTCTCCGGAAACAAATCATTACAACTTACAATGTCTGAAATACGTACCTGAGTTAAACCTGTTTGCATAGAAGACTTTTTTAATAGTCTTACTTCTTTGTTTATGTATCTTAGCATCCCACTAAGTGTGCTAAAGTCATTACTCTCAGAACTATCATCTTCTAGGTTATACGTGAGAGGTTTAAATGAGTCTGGCTGGGTGTAAGTCAGATTCTTATGGCTTTCTTCTAATGTTGCAGGCTGTTCGAATTGCATTTTCTTTAAGTCCTGTAGTAATTCTTCAGAAAGATCTTCATCACCATGAGTTTTGAAAGTAAGATCACTGGCACTAATAGAGCGACGTAGTTTTGTACACTTGGAAAAAGATGTGTGAAAATGTTTAGCAAATTTTGGGTCTTGAACATCAGGCATAATTTCTGTTGGAGATGTAAATGGGGCTGGTAGAAACTTGATGTTTTCTGCCTTTTCATGTCCAGAAATTTTGGCTTGTAATCTGGTTAATTCTGATTCCTGTAGAAAAATTGGTACATAGTAGGTGCTCAATACATTTTTGTTATACGAATGAACTACTTAGCAAATCATAGACTTTTAAAAAGGCAACCTTTGTCCCAGTATAGCTGTTTATAATTCTTGAGAGTTTTCCAAGCTCTGTTTAAACTCTTTACTTATTTAAGATAGGTTCACTTTGGGGAAATTACATATGTTCATTTGAAAAACGCTTATTCTAAGAAATTCCATTAAAACCAGATTATCCTTATATAACTTTTTTTTGTTAATGACAGTATCAATTTCTATTCAAGATTGAAATCTTACACCTAAAAATTTATCTGCAAAGGTGTAGAGGTACACTATCTTTTAATTTACGACACAAAAACACTCCTTTCAGAATTTCTAATAGGGAATAAATGGATATAAGCTATTCTGCTTTTTGTGTTCTCATTACAAGAAAGCTTTATGACACTAGAAATCTTTCAAAAACTTAAGGTGATTAATAATTTTTAATAAATCAATCCTTGTTAAATAAACTTTTCATTTCTATTTTTTTCATTTCTTTCATTTGGGTCTTCTCACTGAACTTTGGGATCCTAGAAATGGGACTACATCACTAAAAAACAAAAAAGCCTAAAAAAAGAGATGATATTTTAATTTCAAAAGATTAATAAAATAAATATAGTAGTCTCCTCTTCAAATACATTCTCCTTTTCTTAAAGGTATCCATAGATATATTTTTCTAAATCCTGTCAGTTTTAATCTGATAGTTTCTATTCTTAAATTAGCTTTCTAAAAATACTGTGTTCATAACTAAAACTGTCATAATCACAGACTGCATTACAAAATAAAAGTTTAACATGCATATTTCTGTTCTTTCCTACTACTTTATCTAAAATTGATTTATATGATTTTTAAGTGGCTAGAGTGCCAATTTTTTGTTGTAAACCTAACATTCACATTCTTATAATCATAATTAACAAAACAGTTGTAGAGCTGGCACAGAATAGGACTGTACACAGCTGGAGATTTTTTCTTTTTCCTCTTCTGCATTACCTAGACATAATTGAGATATGTGGTATCTCAGATAAGCAGGATTTCATTTAACTTACAGTTTAACACATAACTTTTACAATTAAATACAGTGCACTGAATACATTAAATTAGTTCAACTTTTTCTTAAGACTCAAAGAAGGTCACTGTTGTGAACATAATCGTAGTGAGCCATAATATAATGATGCCTTCATGGCTCTCAAAAAATCATCTTTTCCTTGTTCTAATTGCCCTCAAATATTAGGGTACTAGTTAGGATACTAGAGAAAGTGAGCTGGAAAAACCAGTTGCCTTAAACACTGATCTTTCTTTTCTTCTCCCTTATTTCTGATTTTCTTCCCTGTCATTTACTTATGTTGTCAATGGAACAGCTTTCTATTATTTTTAGTTACAGTTATGCCTGCTTCTGCCATTCTATTAGACTTTCTTCTTTATTTCTTAGTTTTATTCTCAACTTCTCTTCAGTCTAGACTTTAGAGCAAGCTGAGGTTGACTTTGAGAGCTACCGCCAGCCAACATGGGAATTCTCTTTTTCTGACTGGTGTACTGACTAATCACAGTATCTAGTCTAAGAGCTCTATATCTATGGTTCATTTAAGAATTGTCGGTCAGGCGTGGCAGCTCATGCCTGTAACCCTAGAACTTTGGGAGGCCAATCTGGGATTATCGCTTAAGCTCACGAGTTTGAGAAAAGCCTGGGCAACATAAGGAGACTCTCACTCTACAAAAAAAAAGCTAAACATTAGCTGGGCATGGTGGCATATTCCTGTAGTCTAAGCTACTCAGGAGCTGAGGTGGGAAAACTGCTTGAGGCCAGTAGGTCAAGGCTGAAGTGAGCTGTGATCGTGCCACTGCACTCCACCCTGGGCAAAGGAGCAAGACTTCGTCTGAAAAAAAAAATAAATGTTGCTACATAGCCAATATTTTGGTAACTTCCTAAATAGTTGAACTTAAAATCATCTGAATAACTGATACATGCAATCTAATTGTATTTATCTCATTGGTAATACTTAGTAGTGAGCTGTAGGGATAATACTGTGACAAGCAAAACAACACAGAAATTTTTTAGGGTCAATTTTTCATAATGAAGCTAATAATTCTGTGTAAGTGTGTATTACAGAACATTAGGAATATTAACAAAAGCATTAATAGAGTGTTCAACCTAAATCTTGTTTTAATATTTTAGATTATGTCTGTTTAGCTTTCCTCTAGTACTGTGAATATCAACTCTGTTATAAATGGAATTAAGTATTCAGCTTAGTAACTAGAAATACTTCTAAGGTATTATTTGGCTAAGGTTTTTTCCTTTTCGGTAACTTTCATTTTGCTATAAAATCATTTATTGCTTCATAACTATCAGTATGTTCTTTTTTAAGACCTTCACTAAGAATTTTACCCTATATATTGGAAGGTTTGAACCAACGTAAATTTTTTAATATCTATGCATCAATGCTGATATTAATTTTAAATTCCAGAAGAAACTGCCATGATTAATGAAGATGATTAAGAAGCAAAAGCTATTTTTAAAAAAAAAAATTTGCAGAGACAGGATCTTGCTATGTTGTCTAGGCTGGACTTCAACTCCTGGGCTCAATCATTCTCCTGCCTTGGCCAAAGAACTGGGATAGTTTTTTTAAATGATGTCTATATTTAAATCTAGAAAAAAACTCTGAATATAATCTTGGATTTTCTACTTTATGATTTTTTCTTTTTTTGAGATGGAGTTGCACTCTGTCACCCAGGCTGGAGTGCAATGGCATGATCTTGGCTCACTGCAACCTCCACCTCCTGGGCTCAAGCAATTCTCCTGCCTCAGCTTCCTGAGTAGCTGGGATTACAGGCACTGGCCACCACATCCCACTAATTTTTGTATTCTGAGTAGAGACAGAGTTTTACCACATTGGCCAGGCTGGTCTCAAACTTCTAACCTCAAGTGATCCGCTTGCTGCGGCCTCCCAAAGTGCTGTGATTACAGGAGTGAGCCACTGTACCCAGCCAACTCTATGATTAAAAAAAAAAACTTTACTGATTTTGAAAAATGCTTCTACTTTTTTTTTTTTAAGGTACATCAAGTATAAAACCCTCTACTGTAAACATTATGATTAGATGAGTTTATATTTGAACATGTATAAATTATATCTTCTATGGTAATAAGATGTACATCACATAAATAATTTCCTAAATTCAGCATCTTCTAAATAAAATGCTTTTTATTCAAACAGGCCAACATTTGGCCATAAGGTCCTCTATAAACTACAAGGACAGGTAAGTACTTTTTCATAGGTATGCTTTATTACTTTTATATGCTTACTTACTTTAATAAGTAATGCTTCATTTGCAGCTTCAATTACTTCATTCCTATCTTGGACTTGCTGATGCAAATTGCTTACAGTATCCTGAGCTTCTTCTAATTCCAATTTTGCCTTCTCTAATTGTTCATTTAGTTGCTGAACAGAAGTCTTTTGAGAGTCAGCAGAAATCTTCCACTTTGCATGGTTCTCTTGATGTGAAATCATCTACATAGCCCCAGAATTGGAAAAAGTAAAATAAACAAAAAATAGAATGGAACTGGATTCAACAACAATCTAATACTTTCTATTTCTATTTACTTTTTCTTTTAAAAAAAAGTAAATTCTGTTTATAGCTACAAATATCTGCTTTCTTAACAAATAAAATATTAGAGGAAAAAGGGATAAAAGGAATCTATAATCTTCAATTTACTTAAGAACTTAACCAAATGCAATGGTCTCTATTTGGGTATTGATGTGACCAAATAAACTATAAAGACATTTTTGAGACAATTGCGGAAATCTGAACAATGACTGGATATTTGATGATATTAAGGAGTTACTGTCAATTTTTAGGTGTGATAATGGTATTATGGTTCTGTTCCAAAAAATAGCCCTTATCTTTTAGAGCTATGATATGGTTTGGTTCCATATCCTTATGCAGGTTTCATCTTGAATTGTAATCCCCACGTGTTGAAGAAGCAACCTGGTGGGAGGTGATTGGATCATGGGGATGGTTTCCCCCATGCTGTTCTCATGATAGTGAGTTCTCATAAGATCTGATGGTTTAAAAGTGTGACACTTCCCCTCTTGATCTCTTTCTCTACAACCACCAGGTAAGACATGTCTTACTTCCCCTTCTGCCATAATTCTAAGTTTCCTGTGGCCTCCCCAGCCATGTGGAACTGTGAGTCAATTAAACCTCTTTTCTTTATAAATTACCCTGAAACTGTCGCCATTCTTCAGACACCAGAAGGATAGATCCAGTAACAGCTTGCACCTGTACCTGGAAAAGCCTCAGGCACTCATGGCAGCCGTAGGACTGTGTAATTTATAAAGAAAAGAGGTTTAATTGGCTCATAGTTGTTTATAGCAGTGTGAAAATGGACTAATAAAGAAAACTGGTATCAGGGTAGTGGGGTACTACTATAAAGATAACCTGAAAATGTAGAAGCAACTTTGGAACTGGGTAATAGGCAGAGGTTAGAACAGTTTGGAAGAATCAGAAGACAGGAAGATGTGAGAAAGTTTGGAACTTCCTAGAGACTTGTCGAATGATTCTGACCAAAATGCTGATAGTGACATGGACAATGAAGTCCAAGCAGAGGTGGTTTCAGATGGTGATGAGAAACTTAATAGAAACTAGAGTAAAGGTCACTCTTGCTATGTTTTAGCAGAGAGACCGGTGGCATTTTGCCCCCACCCTAGAGATCTGTGGAACTTTGAGAGAGATGATTTAGGGTGTCTGGAAGAAGAAATTTCTAAGGATTCAAGAGGTGATCTGGCTTTTCTGAAAGTGTACAGTCACATCCATTCACAAAGAGATGATCTGAAATTAGAACTTATGTTTAAAAGGGAAGCAGAGCATAAAAGTTAAAAAAAAAATTGCAGCTTGACCATGTGGTAGAAAAGAAAAATCCATTTTATGGGGAGATGTTCAAGCTGGCTGCAGAAATTTTCTTAAGTAATGAGGAGCTAAATGTTAATTGCCAAGAAAATGAGGAAAATGTCTCCAGGGCATTTCAGAGATCTTCAAGGCAGCACCTCCCATCACAGGCCTGGATGTCTAGGAAGAAAAAAATGGCTTGGTGGGCCAGGCCCAGAGTCCCACTGCTCTGTGCAGCCTTAACACACGGTGACCTGCATCCTAGTTGCTTCAGCTCTACCCATGGCTAAAATGGGTCAAAGTACAGCTCAGACTGATGCTTCAGAGGGTGCAAGCCCAAAGTCTTGGCAGCCTCCATGTGGTGTTGGGCCTGCAGGTGCACAGAAGACAAGAGTTGAGCTTTGGGAGCCTCTGCCTAGATTTCAGAGAATGTGTGGAAATGCCTGGATGCCTAAGCAAAAGTCTGCTGCAGAGGTGGAGCCCTCATAGAGAACCTCTATTAAGGCAGTGCAGAGGAGAAATGTAGGGTTGGAGCCCCCACACAGAATCCCCACTGGGGCACTGTGTAGTGGAGCTGTGAGAAGAGGGCCACCATTCTCCAGACCCCAGAATGGTGGATCCACCAACAGCTTGTACCATGTACCTGGAAAAGCCCCAGGCACTCAACACCAGCCCAGGGCTGTACCCTGCAGGGCTACAGGGGTGGAGCTTCCTGAAGCTCTGGGAGCCCACCCTTGCATCAACGTGCCCTGGATGTGAGACATGGAGTCAAGGGAGATTATTTTGGAGCTTTAAGATTTAATGACTGCCTCACTAGTTTCAGATTTGCATGGGCTCTACAGCTTGTTTTGGTCAATTTCTCCCTTTGGAAGGAGAACATTTACCCAATGCCTGTACCCCCATTGTATCTTGGAAGTAACTAACTTGTTTTTGATTTTACAGACTCATAGGCAGAAGCAAGTTGGCTTGTCTCAGATGAGACTTTGAACTTGGACTTTTGGGTTAATGCTGGAATGAGTTAAGACTCTGGGGGACTGTTGGGAAGGCATAATTGTTTTGAAATGTGAGAAGAACATGAGATCTGGGAGGGGCCAGAGCTGCAATATGGTTTGGCTCTGTGTCCCCACCCAAATCTCATCTTGAATTGTAATCTCCACTTGTTGAGGAAGGTACCTGGTAGGAGCTGACTGGATCATGGGGTTGGTTCCCCATGTTGTTCTCATGATAGTGAGTTTGTTCTCATGAGATATGATGGCATTTCCACACACTCTCTCTCTCCTGCTGCCATGTAAGACATGCCTTGCTTTCCCTTAACCTTCTGCCATGATTGTAAGTTTCCTGAGGCATCCCCAGCCATATGAAACTGTGAATTAATTAAATCTCTTTTCTTTACAAATTACCTAATCTCTGGTATTTCTTTACAGCAGTGTGAAAATGAACTAATACAAAATACTTACTGAAATGTATACAGATGAAATAATGATATCTAAAATTTGCTTCAAATATAATGTGAATATGGGGGACAGGTTGGGAATGAGTTTAACATTTATGTTAAACTCCATTCAAGGGAGTTTGTAACGTTTTTGTGGGTGATTGGCAGGGCTTGTGGAGGCCATGTTTTGCTTAAATACATTTAGAATCATATCACTTTGAAAGCATTGTGTTTTCAAATGTTAAAGGCACGTTGACACACTTCCAAGTACGCTTAGGATGTCTGGGTTTTATGCCTGGTGTCCTCATGTAATTACTATAGCATTACTTTTCATTCTCAAAAGTATTCGTTTTAGATAAAAGAAAATGGTCGATGTATTTATGGATGAAATAAATTGGCCATGCATTGATAATTATTAATGTTCAAAAATAAATATAAGGGATTTATACTATTTATACTATTCTATTTTTAAATATATTTAAAATTTTCACAATTAAATGTTAAAACAATCTCATTCTCATCCAAAAAATCAGGAGCTTTGTACTTATTATTAAGTGACTTTTCTGACAATTTAGAAACCTGTATATTAAAAAATACTGGTAAAGATTATTGATCCTATTTTCTAGCTCTCTATTACTTTAATGCCATATGCTCTCATTTTTATATTCAAACAACATATATACTTTAAAAGTAAATTTCTGTCAACTCCAAAGAGGTGAAAATATATACTTCAATATTATACACAAAATATTAGTATCAAATATTAAATAGCAATATTAAATATTAACATGCAGTAACATGTACTTACTTTTTTTTGAGACAAGTTTCAGTCTTCTTGCGCAATCTGGATTGCAATGGCGCCATCTTGGCTCACTGCAACCTCTGCCATCTGGGTTCGGGCAATTCTCCTGCCTCAGCCTCCCGAGTAGCTGTGATTACAGGCACGTGCCATAATGCCTAACTAATTTTTGTATTTTTAGTAGAGATGGTGTTTGCCATATTGCTCAGGCTGGTCCTGAACTCCTAACCTCAAGTTATCCACCTGCCTCAGCCTCCCAAAGTGCTGGGATTACAGGCTTAAGCCACTGCCCTGGCCGGCATGTGCTTTTACTCCCAGCTACTTGGGAGGCTGAGGAGGGAGGGTTATCTGAACTCTGGAATTTGAGCAACACAGAGAGACCCCATCTCTTTTTTAAAAAGATAGCAATACTCAACTCATTTACAATTTATTTTATGTGCTATCTATTTATAATTTCACATGGCTTATAAAACTAAAATAAAAATTGCATAATTATACTTAAAAACAGAACAAAGGCCATACAATGAAAGTGTAATGAGTCATTAAGGGCAAACACTTGAGATGGCCTAATTATTACTGACTATTACTAAGTTGAGCTGCTAATAACAATTAGAAAATTATGCTAAGTCCAACAACATTCATTTACGTTTGTCTCTAAGGATCAAAGGTTGCAAATTCTTGCCCTTAGGATTAGATTCAGCTTGCAAATAAGTTTTCTTTGGCAGGTACAATGCTTTCAAAGAGATATGATTCTAAATGTATTTAAGCAAGACATGGTCCCCATAAGTCCCACCAATCACCCACAAAAATGTTAATAAACTCTCTTGGAGTTTAATGTAAATGTATTCGCAACTTTGCCATATTTGAAAAACGCTTTATTAGCACTAAACACAGTAAGTAATTTATTTAAACATATACAAAGATTTTGGGTAATACCTTCAAGGGTAGTTTTTAAAAAGATGTGATATTCTAGTTAATAATACTGCCCATTTCTGTGAAGGCTCAAGACATGCTGACAGATAAAAAGGCTCTAGTATTACCTCTCTAGCTAAGTTACTATAAGAAGAAATGTTGAAAATTTTAAAGCATTATAGATTCACATCACATGAAACTGTTTTTATCAGTTATTAAATATCTTCAGTTTGTCTTTTACAAATGCTAATTTGTAATTTAATTATTAATTCATTTAATATTCACCACAGTTCTATGAGGTAGATACTGTTATTATATCCATTTTGGACAGAGATTAAGTTACTTCCCAAGGGTGACACAGGTGGCCTCGTGGTGAGCCAGGGTTTGGAACCAGGTTGCCTGGCAGGAATTCAAGCTCTTAGCCCCACAGAATAGTAACGTGAAAGTTGTATGTTTAGGATACCAGAAATGAAGACCACAATGTATTATTCAATAATGAACACTTAAGAGCTGGATTCATACTTTTGTCCTGATAGGTCAAGCTCCACTTTAGTGGGCATAACCAAAACAAATTAAATTTTTCTTCACCTCCATATGATAAGCTTCTTTGAGAGATTCTACTTCTGCTGACAATTTCTTGATTTCTGCTTGCATTCTTGCTTCTAAATGAGCTTCACGTACTTTAGAAGCCCCCAATTCTTCAGCTAAATGGTTCCCATGAGCATCCTAAAAAATAACATATTGAGTAAAAGCTATAAAACTTCTTTACTTGGTTATTATAGCTAAACCAATCCAGTGCATTAATGGAAGTAGTTTAACTTTTATATTATATAAACACAGAAACAAAGTTAACTTATTAAATGGTATGCTTTAAAATCTAGACATTTCAGAGACTACTAATGGGAGAGTATTAATGTAATTGTTTGCTGTCATAATAAAATAGATGTTCGCTAACCAATGCTTTCTATAAAATGAATTATTAATAACCACAGGACACTAAACTCTGGCCAGTAACTGTCTACTGTCAGGTATGCCTATACATTTTTGCTCACTATATATATTTTCTGTTTATCAAGAATCAGTTGTGTTTTTATTCAAACTTATTTGTACTAATTTAGCTAACTGTGCTTGCAATTTTAATTAGTGATTTTATTATAGATTATGAACATGATAAAATAAGCAAATGAAAAGTTTTTATCCAAAAACTAAGTTATATGTTTTGAAATAGCTCAGTGAATAAGTCATGAACATTTTGCTATCCAATTAGAAACACTCAAAATAGTTATAAAATATTGTAGGAGGTCCCATAAAAATATAACATGTTATATTCTGATTCACTTACAAATGTCTTTTAATTAATTCTTCCTTCACTTTAAAGAAAGCAAAGTTGGAAACTACAGATGATGATATCTAGTGTGGTAAAAGATCAGGTAGGATTCTAGTTATGTGAGAAAGACTAGGTAGAATTCTAATCAAATGACTCATACAAAAAGAACCATGGTTTGCCCCTACATCAAAGGAGAAACATATCAATATATATATATTAGTTTTGGGTTAAAATATTTAAAACACTGTCAATTAAAAAATTCCTCACTTTAACTCACTTTTTAAAGCGAGTTTAGCTTATCAAATAACAACCAATTGTACTATACTTAGATACTATTGATAAAGGCAGAAACGAGATAAAAGTTCCCTTTTCCTAGTAGAACCAGAAATGTACAATCTATCTCTAATAAACATTCTCTATGTATGCCTTACTGGTCTACCATCCAGAAATGTGAATAACAACATAGGTAGGTTTAACCAAAATTAAAGGTAAAAATATTTTAACTCAATTCCTATGTTAAATTAGTAACCACAATGGAAAGCAGAATATTTTTGCAAAATGAATAAACACATTTTTTCTTAAAGCCTAAATAATTAACCCAAGTATACCAATCTAAACAGTTTCAAGCCAAGTAGTTAACTTCCTACCAAATACTAGGAAGATAAAATTTATATTAGTACTCTTGCTTTTTAAAAGCACTTTACCTCCCCAATAATTCTGAACTACAGGTTTCCCAAAAGTTACAAATTTAGATAGCTTTCATTTTTAAAAGTCACTAATTTTTACTCAAAAGAGATTTACTTTATTTTTTCAAGTAAGAGCTCAAACTCACTTAAAAGTCTAAAAGTGCTCTATAACTCAATTTACTGAGAACTAGTTAGCCAAAACTCAGTTCTGAATGAATTTCTAGTTATATTACAAAGTTATCTATATATGTAGCACAGTTCATTATTTTCTAAAATTGTGGTAAAATATACACAAAATTGACCATTTTAACCATTTTAAGTGTGTAATTCAGTGGGATTAAGTACATTCACACTGTTGTGCAACAGTTCATTTTTGCAAGTACGATATTCTACAGTTCAAAAAAGCGAATGCTAAAATTTGTAGATTTCAGAAACATAAGATTATTTAAAATAGGGATTACTTTCTCTTTAGAGAGTTGCTTTATATCCTCCAGTTCACTAGAGAGCCTTTCTATTTCTCTCTGTGCTTGGACTTGTTGACGACGAGCCTCCACCAATTCTGTATGAGAGTTCTGCATCTGCTCCCGGGTTAGCCTCAATTCTTGCCCCAAATCTATAGTCTCCTTGTACTGAGTAGCAATGTACTGTTCCTGCTCTTTCATAACCTGAAAAGCACAAGGTAGTTGTAGGTTTCAGAATGAAATATACAGATTACCTATTTCTTATTCTGATTTAATAAGTAAATTTCCCCCTTCCAACTAAATTCTTATAAAATTTAACATATAATGAGTATCACACACTGTGAAACTGATATTAAAAAAAAAAAAAATTCTAATAAGAAAATGACAAAAATACCATAATAAAATTGGGACTGTTATTGATATATATTACATGACTATAACATATACAAGCCATATAATCTTTTATCATTTTGAATGTAACATTTACAACAGAAAAGAAAAAGAGAAAAAAGAAGTTAACATTTGATTATCTATGTGAAAGACAGAGAATACAGAGAATATATTGATATAAATATATACTTCCTCCTCCTCCCCCTCCCCCTCCCCCTTCTCCTTCTTTTTTTTTGATACAGGCTCTTGCTCTGTTGCATATATTGGAGTACAGTGGTGTGATCACAAATCACTGCAGCCTTGACCTCTCAGGCATAAGCAATCCTCCCACCTCAGCCTCCCAAGTAGCTGGGACCACAGGCATGTAACACCACACTTAGCTAGTTTTTTAATGTTTTTGCAGAGACATGGGTTTCATTGCTATGTTGCCCAGGCTGATCTTGAATTTCTGGGCTCAAGTGATCCTGCCAACTCAGCCTCCTAAAGTGCTGGGATTAGAGGTGTGAGGCACTGTGCCTGACCCTAAATTCACTTTTTAAAAAGGCAAGTGGTAGAATGAATTCACCAGTCAACACACATGCATACTAATGATAAGAAGTCATCAAACTTCATCTGGCAATTCCATGGACTTGGTCTCAATAATGTACAATTATTTATTTACCCATTCTTTTGATGGAGTTCCTAACAGACAAAACACTGTATCTTATTGATAGCTGACTCTTCAATTCTATTACATAGTAGGTTCTCAATAAATATTTGTCAACTAAATAAGCATATGTTGTAGATTTACTATATGAGAGATACCAGAGGCCTGTATATAGAGATAAATAAGACATTGTCCTTGCCTATTCTTAGACCATCAGAAAAATATTTTATTTATTTATTGTTTTTTTGAGAAAAATATTTTAAAAGGTCAAAGAAACTAACAGGTCTTTGGCACAAATAACTAGACTAAAAACAGTTATGGCACAGTTTCTGTATATTTTAAAACCAAACAGTTTAAAACATAAAGATTCATTTCACCCAACAGAGACTACCACTTGTTCCTTAGGTAGAAATAATTTGCTTACACTCTCTGTTTCTTTCATCCTTTGTTGTGTTCTTTCAATTTCTTTTTTCAGTTGACTTATCTCCTGTTCGTTCTGTAGCATTATAAACTCTTTTTCTCGAAGCTGTTCTTTAGCATTTTGTAATTTGTCATTCAAACTTTCTATCTGAATTTTAAACAGATAAGCAGTATTAGTAAAACTAATGAAAAATAATTTAATCATAGCTGTGTTCCAAGTAGTCAAGTTTTAAACACTCATATCTAAAAGCAAAATATAAACATGTATATTTCTTAAGACAATCATATCTTGGAAATAAGCCAGGAATTCTTGTTCTTGGACACTACCAGGATGGCGGAAGAGAAGGTAACCCACTCATATTCCTCCACAACAACAAGAATCTTGCACCCTCTCAGACTTCACCACTATACAATGTATCTATGTAACCAAAAACTACCTGTATCCCAAAAGTGACTGAAATTTTAAAAATTAAAGTAGAAGTTGTATTCTACCATTATATTAAATAGAGAAGACTTTTTTGTTTTTGTTTTAGCTTATAGAAGTCTGTAAATTACAAAATGAAAATTGTGTCTTCACTCCAGGCTCTCAATAATACCTAGAGATAAATAAACACTGTTAATTTAAAATTAAAAAAATAAAGAATCCTGCACTTATCCATAGTCAAAAGTCTCTTTGCAGGAGCCTCAGGATTCAGGTAGGAGTTTGCAAAACCTGGTAGAGATGAAGATCTAGCAGGGTTATTTTGAGAGCACAGACAGAAAGCTAGGTGGCTGATATGCCAAGCTTGCTTCTGTGTTCAAGTCTGGAAACAGTCCAGTTTCCCAAGGAACTTGGCTGCAGCTCCATTTGGCCTTGAGCTTATAAGCATAACCATCTGCAAAGGGGTCCATAAGGAATCGTGCATTCTAGCGCTTTAGCAGAACGGCTCTCTGCTTGCTGACATGTCTCACCAGTGAACCGGAAAGTTGCCTGGCGACTCTGCTCCAACTCCCTTCAGCTGAGGTCTCAGCTCAGAGCTGCTCACACACAGACCCAAAGGGAGACTTGTCCTAATCCTGCAGCTAGAAGTCTAAGCCTCCTTGAAAGGCTTGCCAACCTCTGTCCCACAGCAGATCCCAAGGGGACCCAGTCTCAGCTCCAACTCTTCTGCTGCAATCAGGGAACTATCCCTGTCTATGCAGGGACTTGCTGGGAGACACATGCCCCTCTGAAATAATGAGACAGGCTCTCCAGCCTCTGTCCCACAGCAGATGCTAAGGGGATACAATCTCAGCTCCAGCAGCTCCCACTGCAGACAGGGACCTATTCCATGTAAGCTGAGACTGCTGGCCCTGTCTGGGCTAACAAGATAGGTTCTCCAGCCTCCATCCCACAGCAGATGCCAACGGGGCCCAGTCTCAACTCTAGCTCTTCACACAGTTGTTGGGGAAATATCCTGTGAAGAAACTTGGTGGGCTACCCCTCTGAGCTGAGACTGGGTTCTCCAGGGCCCACTCCACAATATATCCCAAGATGGCCAGTCTCAACTCCAGCCCCTCTCATTGCAACTAGAGACTCATCCCACCTGTAAAATGATCTGCTGGGAAACATGCCCTTCTGGGCCACCAGGACAGCCTTCTGGGCCTACGTCCCTGGCAAGCATTCCCACAGCCTTAGTATGCAACTTGAGTCTTTCCCAGGTCCATGTGGGCTGGAAAGCCATGTCAACCTTGGAGCCCTCATAAGACTTGCAGCAAGCCTGGATGTAGATCATCCTCTAGCGTTCAACAGCTGCAGTGATCACAGCCTCAGGGAACACAAAAGCCAGTTTGCTTAGAATTCCTGAGGGCCTCCCAAAAAGGACAAGCACATACAAAGCCAGACTGCAAAGACTAAAATAAATACCCAGTCCCTGAATATGCAGATGTCATTGCATGTCTATAAGCATCAAGAACATTCAAGGAAATGCAACCTCACCAGATGAACAAAATCAGGCACCAAAGAGTAACCCTAAAGTGATGAAGATGTGTGATTTCTCAAAGAACTAAAATAGCTATTTTAAGGGAGTTCAACAAACTATAAGAAGACACAGAGAATCAACTGAGAAATTTACCAGAGAAATTTAACAGTGAATAATTTTTAAAAAATCAAACAAAAATTTTGGAGCTAAAAAATACAACAAATGAAGTAAAAAATGAAATAAAGAGCATCAATAGCAGAATGGGTCAAAAAGAATCAGTGAGCTTGAAGGCGGACTATTTGAAAGTATATAGTCAGAGCTGAGGATGGTGGCTCACACCTGTAGTCCAGGTACTCAGTATGCTAGAAGGATTGCTTGAGCCCAGGAATATGAGACCAGACTGAGTCACATAGTGAAACTCCATCACTAAAAAAAAAAATTACTTTTAACTAACCAGGTGTGGTGGCATGCACCTGTAGTCCCAGCTACTCATGAGGCGGAAGTGTGAGGATCCTTTGAGCCCAGGTGGTCAAGGCTACACTTAGCTATAATTGTGCCACCTCAGTCCATCTCTGGGTAACAGAGGCCCCATGTTTGATAAATAATAAATAAATAGAATATATAGTGAGAGGAGGGAAAAAAGAATAAACAGGAATGAACAAAGCATATAGGATCTTTGAGACAACATCAAAAGAGCAAATATTTGAATTATTGGAGTTAAAGAGGGAACTGAGAAAGACAAAGGGGTAGAAAACTTTTTTAAAGAAACAACAGAAAATTTTCCAAACCTGAAGATATCAAGTAGGCAGGTATAAGGAGGTCAAAGATCGCTAATAGATTCAACCCAAATAATAATACCCTAAGACTTATTATAATAAAACTCTCAAAGATCAAAGACAAAGACAGGGTCCTGAAAGCAGTAAGAGCAAAGCAGCATATAATATATGAGGAAGATCCAATATGCCTGGTAGCAGACTTCTCAGCAGAAATCTTACAGACCAGGAAGGAGTAAGATGGTATACTCAGTGTTGAACAAAAAAAAACCTGTCAACTATGAATACTGTGCCAAGCAGAATTATCCTTCAGAAATGAAGAGACACTTTCCCAAACAAAAGCTGAGGAAGCTTATCACTACTAGACCTATCCTACAAGAAATGCTAAAGGGAGTACTTCAAACTTAAAGAAAAATAGACACTAATGTGACTGTTATAATAATACTGAAATCATGGTGTGTAAACCACTTATATCTTTAGTAGGAAGACTAAAAGACAAAATTATTAAATAACAATTACAACAATTTATTAAGAGATAGGCAATATAAAAATTTAACTGGAACACCAAAAATTCAAAATGTGGATGGAGGAGATTAAAGTATACAGGTTTTTAATTTTTTTTTTTTTTTGCTATCAAAGTTAAGTTGATATCAGTTTTCAATAACTTGTTAATAACAATAGGATGTTTTGTATATGTCTCACCACAAAGCAAAAACCTGTGAGAGATATACTAAATATAAAAAGTAACCAATTAATCACACTACCAGAAAAAAATCATTTAACCACAATGAAAGACAGTAAGTGGGAAAAAAGGGGGGGTTACAAAACACCTAAAAGACAAGTAACAAAAAGGCACAGATCCTTACCTATCAATAACAACACCGAATGTAACCAGACTAAATTTTCCATTTAAAACATATAAAGCAGGTGAATGGATTAAAAAAACAAATCCAACTATATGCTTCCTAAAATAAATTCACTTCATAAAGACACACATAGACTGAAAGTAAAAGAATGTAAATAGATATTCCATTCAAATTGGAAATCAAAAAAGTAGAAATAGCTATACTTAGACAAAACAGACTTCAGATCAAAGACAGTAAAAAGAAATAAAGACCAATATATAATGATAAATGTCATGTTATCATTATATAACAGGATTATGTAAGATTATATATATTATCATTATATGAGGATATAAAAATTATAAATATCTATGCACCCAGGCATATAGCGCTCCCAAGTATATAGAGCAATCATGAACAGATCTAAAGCAACAAATAGGTGGTTGCAATAAAACAATAGTAGGGGACTTCAATACTCCACTCTCAGTAATGGACAGATTGTCCAGATTTAAAAAATCAACAAAGAAACATCAGAGTTCAACTACAAACTAGGCCAAAGAGGCATTTTGTAACTGACATTTACAGAACACTTCATCCAACTGTCACTGAATATACATTCTTTTTTTTCTTTCTTTTTTTGACAGGGTCTCACTGTATTGCTCAGGCTGGAGTGCAGTGGCACAATCATAGCTCACTGCAGCCTTGACCTCCTGAGTTCAAGTGATCCTCCCACTTTAGCCTCCCAAGTAGCTGGGACTACAAGTACATATCATCACACCTGGCTATTTTTTTTTTTTTTTTTACTTTTTGTAGAGACAAGGTCCCACTATGTTGCCCAGGCTCACATTCTTATCAGCACATGGACTATTATCCAGAATACATAAATATGTTAGGCCACAAAATAAGTCTCATCAAATTTTAAAAGACAGAGAACCTATCAAGTATATTATCTAACCACTATGGAATAAAACTAGAAATCAATAACAAGAGGAACTTTGGAAATTATACAAATACGTGAAATTTAAACAACATTTTCCTGAATGAACAAAAGGTGAATGAAGAATTTTTTTTAAACGTAATGTCTTGAAACAAATAAAATATGCACCTAAAGGTGCATATTAAAATTAAAAGCATTACTGAAAATATTATGATATTAATATTATTAAATAATATTACTGAAAATAATGTTTTTAGAATTGCATTGAGAATACATTTGATAGGATTTCTACTTTTAAAAATTTGATGAGACTTATTTTGTGGCCTAACATATATTCTCGATAATATGTCATATTTTTATGTATTCTGAATAATTCCATGTGCTGATAAGAATATGAGCCTGAGCAACATAGTGGGACCCTGTCTCTACAAAAGAAGTTCAAGTTGGTCTTGAACTGCTTTTCCCACACTAGAATAGGAACAGCCAAACCCAATATTATTAGAAGGAAAGCAATAATAAAGATCAGAGCAAAAAATAAATGAAATCGAGACTATAAAACAATACAGAGGATAAATGAAACAATGAGTTGATTTCTTGAAAAGATAAACAAAATTTACAAACACTTTTAGATGACTAAGAGGAGAGAAGACCTAAATAAATAAAATGACATGAAAAAGGAAACATTACAACTGATACCACAGAAATACAAAGGCTCATTAGAGACTATTATGAACAACTATACACCCACAAATTGGAAAACCTAGAATAAATAGGATAAACTTCTGGGCCCACACAACCTACTGAGACTGAACCATGAAGAAACGGAAAACTTGAATAGAACAATAACAAGTAATGAGATAAATGCAGTAATAAAAAGTCTCCCATCAAAGAAATGCCCAGGACCTGATGGATTCACTGCTGAATTCTACCAAACATTTAAAGAAAAATGAATACCCATTCTACTCAAACGACTTCAAAAAACTGAAGAGGAGGGACTTTTGAGATAGAGTTTCACTCTGGTGCCCAGGCTGGAGTGCAGTTGAATACTCATGGCTCAACACAGCAGCCTCTACTTCCCAGGCTCAAGAAATTCTTCCATCTCAATGTCCTGAGTAGCTGGGACTATAGGCACAGGCCACCACACCTGGCTAATTTTTGTATTTTCTGTAGAGGCAGGATCTCACCAGGTTGCCCAGGCTGGTCTTGAACTGAGCTCAAGCAATCTGCCCACCTCGACCTCCCAAAGTGCTGGGAATATAGGCATGCGCCACTCTGCCTGGCCCACTTCTAAACTCATTCTACAAGGCCAGCATTGTCCTAATACCAAAACCAGACAAGGACATAACAGAAACAGAAAACAACAGGCTAATATCCCTGATGAACACAGACGTAGAATCCACAACAAAATACTATCAAACTGAATTCAAAAACATTTTTTAAAAGATCATTTACCATAACCAAATGGAATTCACCATCACCAAGTGGAATTCATGCCAGGGACGAAAAGATGGTCCAATACACACAAATCATTAAACATGATACATCGCATCAACAGAATCAAGGACAAAAAACATATAATAATTTCATATTAAAATTAAAAGCGTTATTGAAAAGCATCAGATAAAATTCAACATCTTTTCATGATAAAATCTCTCAACAAATTGGGTATAGAAGGAAAATAACACAATAATGACCATTTATAACAAACCCATAGTTAATATTATTCCTATGAAGGAATAGAGAAAAACTGAAAGTCTTTCCACTAAGATATATAACAAGCCAAGTATGCCCACTTTCACCACTATTATTCAATATAGTACTGGAATTCCGAATACAGAAACTAGAAAAGAGAAAGAAAGGGCATCCAAATTGGAAGAGAGAAGTTAAATTATCCTTGTTTGCAGATGATATAATATTATATTTGGAAAAACCTGAAAACTCCACGAAAAAAACTATTAGAACTGATAAACAAGGCTGGGCGTGTTGTAGCATACCTGTATTCCCAGCAATTTGGGAGGCTAAGGTGGTCAGACAGCTTGAGCCCAGGAGTTTGAGACCTACCTGGGCAACATGGCAAAACCCCATCTCTACATAAAATTTAAAAACTAGCCAAGCATGGTGTGCACGCTTGTAGTTCCAGCTACTTGGGAGACTGAGGTGGGAGGATCACCCGAGCTTGGGATGTTGAGGCTGTAGTGAGCTATCACAACACTGCACTCCAGCCTGGATGACAGAGTGAGATCTTGTCTCAAAGCAGAAAACAAAAACAAAAACAAAAAAAACTGATAAATTCAGTCAAGTTGCAAGACACAAAATTAACATACAAAAATCAATAGGATTTCTATACACTAAAATCAATCAATCTGAAAAAGAAATCAAGAAAGCAATCCTATTTAAAGCAGCTACAAAAAAATAGGAAGAAATTTAATCAAAGAAGCGAAAGATCCACCAACTGCGATAGCTCACACCTGTAATCCCAATGCTTTGGTAGACCAAGGCAGGAGGACTGCTTGAGCCCAGGAACTTGAGGCTGTAGTGAGGTATGATCACATGCCACTGCACTCCAGCCTGGGCAACACAGCGAGACTCTGCCTCCAAAACAAACAAACAAAAACACCCACTATGAAATGGGTGTTTTTATAGTTTGAATTAAAAAAAAAATTTTAAATATGTAATTTTAAAATAATTTACCTGTTTGTTACATTCTTTAAGTTCCAATTCTGATTTCTCCAGAGTACCTTCTAATTTAATTATTTTTTGTTCCATTTCTCCTCTGTGCTCACGAATAGTCATATCCAAATGTGTAACCTAAAAAATAACAAACTGTTGTTCAATTTTATTCTGATATAGAAACTTGTGTGCTCAGAATAGGCTTTGTCATTGTTTATAGCAAGTATAACAAGTATAAACTCATCTCAAATTATTTTTTAAATGGGAAAAATAATCATTGTTTACTAATGGTTCATGAGCCTCATATACCTTTTTTAAAAATACATAATGACATTCAATTCCATATACATTATAGAAACTTAAAATATAGTTGTGTTCATAAATAACAAATGAAATAATTCAGACTCATCTTATGCTGGATAAAAAGTGCTAAATAATGCCTTCCAAATATTTTTGTTCCTTTAAAACTTAGCTTCTTCTGATATGGGTTAATATAAGAGATCAAAAGGCTCAGATACTAAGCTAATCCTCATTTTCAAAATCTACTTGCTAGAAAAATATCAAGGTAAAGAGAGATGACATATCTCTAATTTATTAAACCCTATGTGCAGAGAAAAGATATGCTATAAAAATACTCATTTTACCAAAAATTGGTGACCTCTCAAATCCTGTGTGACTGTGTCATAACAGAAAACTTCATTTAATATAATGAAGGAAAATCAACCTGAGCTGCTCTTTGCTTTAGTTCCCAATTTCTCTCCTTAAGTGCCTGATCCATTTCAAGGAGCTCCTGCTTTTTGTCTTCAATCTCCATCTTGCATTCTCTACAATTTATCAAAGGAAAAATATCAAAGCAGATAGTAGGAATATTATAATTTTAAAAAGTTAGGTCGACCAGGTTATCTTTTCTATAAATTAAAAGCAAAAGAATATATGCAATTAACTCAGATTGAACGGGTCAAACTAAAGGAATAATCAAGAAAAATATAGACAGGCCGGGTGCAGTGGCTCATGCCTGTAATCCCAGCACTTTGGGAGGCTGAGGTGGGCAGATCACAAGATGAGGAGTTCGGGACCAGCCTGGTCAATATGGTGAAACACCATCTCTACTAAAAATACAAAAATTAGCTGGGTATGGTGGCGGGTGCCTATAGTCCCAGCTGCTCGGAGGCTGAGGCAGGAGAATCACTTGAACTCAGGAGGTGGAGGTTGCAGTGAGCCGAGATCGCGCCATTGCACTCCAGCCTGGGCAATAGAGTAAGACTCCATCTCCAAAAAGAAAAAAAAAAAGAAAGAAAAAGATTGACATCAATATAATTAATTTAATAAGGGGTATTCTAAAAAGGTAAGTTATTCATTTAATTAATTCATTCACTTATTGATTTAGCAAATATTTACTGTTTCCTATATGCCAGGGTTCTAAGCGCTGTGGATTTAATAGTAAAAAAGATGTCTGTGATCTGAGTTTACATTCTAATAGGACTAGCAGAAAAGACAGACTATAAACACCTAAGTTAAAAAATATATAATAAGGGCTAAGTTACAGCATTAACTGCATGATGAGGTAGTGAGGTGGCTGGTCAGAGAAGGCTTCTCTCTGAAGTAATATGAAGGACAAGAAGCTGACCATTTAACTGTCATCCCAATAAAAACAAACAGCTATGCTCAAGGTTCCATGGTAGAGGCAAACTTGGTAAGTGTGAAGTATAAGAAAAAAGCCAGGAGCAAGGAGAGTTGTATAAAAAGAGGCCAGAGAAGTAGACAGGAACGTGACCACATAAGGCTTTGTATTCCAAGATGAGGAGCATGGATTCTTTTTTAACTGTGGTAAACTACATATAACATAAAATTTACCACTTCAATCATTTTTAAAGTGTACAGTTCTGAGGCATTAAGTATATTCATAATGTTGTGTAATCATCACCACTATGTCCAGTATTTTTTCATTGGTCCCCCCATAGAACGTCATACCCGTTAGCACTTATTTTCCATTCTCCCTTCCCTCAGTCCCTGGCAACCACTAATCTTTCTCTATGAATTTTCCAATTCTGAATATTTCATAAATTGAATTATGCATCATATATCTGGCTTATTTCACTTAGCACAATGTTTTCAAGGTTCATGCACATTGTACCATGCATCAGTATTTTATTCCTTTTATGACTGAATAATATTCTTTGTATGGATACACTATATGATACAGTTTGGCTGTGTTCCCACCCAAATCTCATCTTGAATTCCCACGTGTTGTGGGAGAGACCCAGTGGGAGGTAACTGAATCATGTGATCATGTGGGCAGGTCTTCCCTGTGCTATTCTTGTGACAGTGAATAAGTCTCATGAGATCTGATGGTTTTAAAAATGAAAGTTTCCCGCACAAGCTCTCTTCTCTTATCTGCCGCCATGTGAGACATGCCTTTCACCTTCCAGGTGAGGCCTCCCCAGCCATGTGGGAACTGTGAGCCCAAAAAACCTTGTTCTAAATTGCCCA
This sequence comes from Sapajus apella, assembly GCF_009761245.1. NCBI lineage: Eukaryota > Metazoa > Chordata > Mammalia > Primates > Cebidae > Sapajus > Sapajus apella. Next base: position 6,496,290 of record NW_022437004.1, on the reverse strand, counting down.
GTATTGGGTATGTCTTTATCAGCAGTGTGAAAACTCACTAATACAGTAAACTGGTACCAGTAGAGTGGGGTGCTACTTTAGAGACCCAAAAATGTGAAACTGACTTCGAAACTGGGTAACAGCCAAGGGCTGGAACAGTTTGGAGAACTCAGAAGAATACAGGAAAATATGGGAAAGTTTGGAACTTCCTAGAGACTTGTTCAGTGGCTTTGACCAAAATGCTGATAGCAATATGGACAATAAAGTTCAGAATGAGGTGGTTTTGGAGAGAAATGAGGAACTTGTTGGTAACCAGAGCAAAGGTGACTCGTTAAGTTTTAGCAAAGAGACTGGTGGCATTTTGTCCCTGCCCTAGAGATTTGGGGAACTTTGAACTTGAAAGAGACGATTTAGGTTATCTGGGGGAAGAAATTTCTAAGCAACAAAGCACTCAAGAGGTGACTTGGGTGCTGTTAAAGGCATTCAATTTTATAAGGGAAGCAGAACATAAAAATCTGGAAAATTTGCAGACTGACAATGCAATAGTAAAGAAAATCCCATTTTCTGAGGAGAAATTCAAGTTGGCTGCAGAAATTCGCATAAGTAACGGAGAGTTGAATGTTAATCCCCAGGACGATGGGGAAAATATCTCAAGGGCATGTCAGAGGTCTTTGCAACAGCCTCTCCTATCACAGGCTCTGAGGCCTAGGAGGAAAAAAACGTTTATGGGCAGGGTTCAGGGTCACTGTGCTATATGCAGCCTAGGGACTTGGTGCCCTGCATCCCAGCCACTCCAGTTGTGGCTAAAAAAGGTCAACACAGAGCTCAGACAGTGGCTTCAGATGGTGCTAGCCCCAAGCCTTGGCAGCTTCTACCCAGTGTTGAGCCTGTGGGGTATAGAGAAGTCATGAATTGAGGTTTGGGAACCTCCACCTAGATTTCAGAGGATGTATAGGAAGGCCTGGTTGTCCAGGCAGAAGTTTGCTGTTGAGGCAGGGACTTCATGGAGAACCTCTGCTAGGGCAGTGCAGAAGGGAAATGTGAGATGGGCACCCCCATACAGAGTCCCTGACTAAAGCACTGCCTGGTAGAGCCATGAGAAGAGGGAGGACTACCATCCTCCAGACCCCAGAATAACAGATGCACTGACAGCTTGCATCGTGTACCTGGAAAAGCCACAGACAACACCAGCCGTGAAAGCAGCCATAAGAAAGGCTGTACCCTAAAAAGCCACAGGGCAGAGCTGCCCAAAACATGGAAACCTACCTCTTGTGTCAGTGTGACCTGGATGTGAGACATGGAGTCAAATGAGATCATTTTGGAGCTTTAAGATTTTACTGCCCTGCTGGCTTTCAGACTTGCATGGGGCCTGTAGCCCCCTTGTTTTGGCCAATTTCTACTATTTGGAATGGGTGTATTTACCCAACATCTGTATCCCCATTGTATCGAGGAAGCAACTAACTTGCTTTTGATTTTACAGGCTTATAGGCAGAAGGGATTTACCTTGTCTCAGATGAGAGTTTGGACTGTGGATTTCTCAGTTAATGCTCAAATGAATTAAGATTTTGGAGGACTGTTGGGAAGGCATGATTTGTTTTGAAATGTGAGGACATGAGATTTGGGAGGGGCCAGGGGCAGAATGATATAGTTTGGCTGTATTCCCACCTAAATCTCATCTTGAATTGCCATGTGTTGTGGGAGAGACCCAGTGGGAAGTAACTGAATCATGGGGCGGGTCTTTCCTATGCTGTTCTCATGATAGTGAATAGGTCTCAAGAGATCTGATGCTTTCATAAAGGGGAGTTTCCCACACAAGCTCTCTTCTCTGGTCTGCCACCATGTGACATGTGTCTTTCACTTTCTGCCATGATTGTGAGGCCTCCCCAGCCATGTGGAACTGTTGAGTCCTCTTTTGTAAATTGCCCAGTCTTGGGTATGTCTTTATCAGAAGCATGAAATAGACTAATACACTATATTTTGTTTATCCATTCATCTGTTAATGAGTATTTGGGTTGTTTTCACTTTTTGGTTTACTTTGTAAACATTTGTATACAATTTTTGTTTAGATACTTGTTTTCAACCCTTTTGGGTACCAAACTAGGAATGGAATTACTGGGTCGTATGGTAATTCTATGTTCAACTTATTGAGGAATGCTAAACTATTTTCTATACTGGCTGCAACATTTTAGATTCCCACCAGCAATGAATGAGGGTTCCATTTTCTCCACACTTGCTAACACTTGCTCTTTTCTGTTTTTTAAAAATGACCATCCTTAGTGGGTATGAAGTGATATATCAATGTCGCTTTTATTTTCATTTCTGAAGGAGTTTGGATTTTATTCTGAAGGTTTTAGAAAGCCATTAGAACGTTTAAGTAGTGAAGCACTATGATTTTTTTTTTGATGGAGTCTTACTTGTTCTGTTGTCCACACTGGAGTACAGTGGCGTGATCTTGGCTCACTTCAACCTCCACCTCCCAGATTCAAGCAATTCTCCTGTCTCAGCCTCCTGAGTAGCTGGGACTATAGATGCCTGCTACCATGCCTGGCTAATATCATATTTTTAGTAGAGATGGGGTTTCACCATATTGGCCAGGGTGGTCTCAAAATCCTCACCTTGTGATCTGCCTGCCTCAACCTCCCAAAGTGCTGGGATTACAGGTGTAAGCCACCACTCCCGGCCTAATTTATGTCTTAAATAATAAACTTAAATCTATTTTCAGAAAAATGGATTGTTGGGACGGAGTCAAGAACGTAAGCAGAGAGCCTGGTTAGGAAGCTATAGCAATGGATCAGGTGAGAAATGACGCTTTGTGCTAAGGATAATAGAAAAGAGGCCAGGAAATCAATGGATTTAAGAATATGTTTTGGGACTGGGTGTAGTGACTCATGCCTGTAATCCCAGCACTTTGGGAGGCTCAGGATGGTGGAGCACCTGAGGTCAAGAGTTCAAGACCAGTCTGGCCAATATGGCAAGACCCCGCCTCTACTAACAATACAAAAATTAGCTGGGCATGGTGGTGGGCGCCTGTAATTCCAGCTACTTGGTGGCTGAGGCAGAATTGCTTGAACCCGGGAGCAGAGGCTGCAATGAGCTAACATCACGCCACTGCACTCCAACCTGTGTTGAGCGAGACTCTGTCTCAAAAAAAAAAAAAGAATACGTTTTGGAAATAAAATTGACATGGCTTGCTAATACACTGGATGAAAAAAGGGATGGAATGCGAGAACAAGAAAAATCTTACATATTTTTGGTTTGAGCAACTGCATCATGCTAAGTTAGAGGAAGCGCAGGGTTATGAGGAAATATATGAGTCCTATTTTGGCCAAGTTTGAGATGCTTTTTAAAAATATCCAAATGGAGACAACAGTAAGTAGTTGGATATTGAATCTGGAATTACAGGAAAAGGTAAATACTGGAGTTTGTGGATACAGAAGAGAAGGGGCCCTACACTGAATTCTGTGGTATAACATCTAAGGTTCTGGGTTATCTTGCTGCTCCTTATCCTGTTCATTTCACATTTTACATCCTAATTTGTAACTGTTTTCCTTTTCTGAATCTATTTCCCATACTTTGGCTCTGATCTGGCTGTCCACCTCCACTCACTATACATGTGTGTTGTCATAGCAGTTAATGCTATACTGCTAATCTAAGATCCCAGACTTTAGAGTTGGACTTGTGTTTTAACTTCCTTCTCTAGACTCTGCTACCTGTATTACTTGGAGCATTTTATTTTTCTCAAGGCCTCAGGTTTCTCAACTATTAAAAAGGTGATAATACGTTTCTATTAGGTGTGTTGCAAGGAAATGAGTGAGATAATATGTGAAGTCCCTGGTAGAGTCCTGGCATAAAATAAGGACTTAATATAAAGAACAATATTACCAATATTATATCCTTCTGCTGTTTGCCACTGCTGTATGCTGGCCCCATCTTTTTTTTTTTTTTTTTTTTTTTTTTTTTACCACTAGGGCCAGTATAAAATAGTCTAATGACTGAGGATGAGAGCTCTGGCAGCCAACAACAGCTGAATTAGTTAGATAAGGCATGGGATAGGCTTGCTGGGAAGAGCCAAAGTGAGTCAAAGGCAGTTGAGAAGTTTAGACATCTAGAACGCAATGACACATTTAACTGTATGATTCAAGGACTCAGTAATAAAATGAAATACCAATAACTGTAATATCATTTCTTATTATTAACTCACCTAAGTTCAGCTGTGAGATCCTTTATTGTAGTGTATTTTTCCTCTAATGATAACTGAGCCTTCTGTAGTACATCTCTCAATTCCTGGAGTTGCCTTAAAGTACTTTTTAATTCTCCATGAGCATTTTGTAGTTCAGACTCTAGTGCTTCCCGTTTTTGCAAGGCTTCTGTTAGTTCAGTTTCGGTATTATGCTGCAACTTTTCTAACTCCTTTACTATTAAGAGGAGAGAATGATTTTATAACTATATATAAACCATTTCTCATTACAAATTTTGTTTAGAATATTCAATTTTATTCGTCTACATGGGGCAAAATACTACTTATTGTCCCTTCCAGCCCCACCATCTCAAATTCTCACATTATTTCACTTCGTAAGTACAAATACATAAGCAACTAAACTCATGTAACCTCTTGCTTACCAGCATTTGTTTTCTTTTCTAGCTCTGTCTTTGTCTGATCTAAGATCATATCTAATTGAGAGAGGTGCATTGCTTTATTTTCTCCATCTCGTTTTAGGTGCATTATTTCTTTTTCCATTTTAGACAGCTCTTCTTTGTACTGATCCATCTCAAGTTTTACTTGCCTAATTAAAAACAATAAAACAGGTAATTTAGAAACTTAAAAAACTAACTGATTTGTCACAGACTAAAGAAAGCCTGAAAGTTATATGAGGATAATCAGCAAAATATCTAGTAAGAATTTTAAATCACCTGTTTTAAAAAATTCTCCAACTAAAAACTATTGCTTGATACTTTACATACCACTAAATACAACTTTACTACTACCTGGTAATATTTAACAAGCCTAGTATTCTTTTCAGTCTAACTCCGTTTAACTTTAGCTCTGCATTTATTGAAAACATCCAAGGACCTCATTCATCTATAATTTTTGTTATTAGCAACAAAGACAATAAATAAGCCAAACAATCAAATTATTCATCATAAAAGTCATACTACTCCCAGGAGAGCCAAGTCAGTTGTTTTTACTCAGAGTTTATTGGTTCTATCCTTTCTTTAGCTTTAAAAGGGACTACAGATTCCTAGACTAGTGCAACTTCCCTGCTTAACAGAAGAGAAAACTGGAAGACTAGGTGAATTGTCTGAGAAAATACAACTAGTTGTTCATAGTGATACGGCCAGGCTTACTAACTTTGTCAGTTTTGAGCTTATTCTAATATGGCAGCTCCTCTACAGACAAATCAACATACTAAGAGCCAGTTCTGAGTCCCTTTGTTGGTAATTCCAAAGTGATATTCACTAATTAAACAATTGTTAATGTTATCCTCAATGGTAGGAAGAGTTCATTTTTCCTTGTGTCAACACTGTTTCTGTTGATCTCTGAAATTTTCTAAATTGAGTTTGCAACTAGGAGCATTTCTTTTCTAAATAAAACTTCAACAAATTTGGATTTGTTCAAGAATTTTTTAATCAGAAATCCATTAGTCAACTTAAGAAAAACTATAAAACCCCTGAAACAATATGCAAAATTATACATGTATAATGTACATGTGTACATCTATGTATAGAGGACAAGCTATAGCTTTTTACCAGATCCTCAAATATGTCCATAGACCAACTAACTTAAGAACTACTAGATTAGACAAGTGCCAATGACACTTTTACATTTCTAAAATCCCAAGTAAAGAATTTTTACCTTGACCAATTAGCTCTATTATTAAAGTAGATGTAAAACAGATTATAAAAGAATAATCAAAAGAAGTTGGCATACAGAGCTATGAACAGACAGCTTGTCAGCAAAGGAATTAGGGGAAAATTATAGAAAATATATACAAGGACTCAAAAAGCATTAGTAGCCTACAGACATTTTATAAAAAATAGAACTGTATATGCCTCAAAAGTTTCATTAGGGTATGACTACATTTTAGCAAGATATATATAATGATAACCCTGAGATACCCAGGGAAAGTAAAAATGCCAAGAAAATATGTATTTTAGAAATTTTCCACCAAAAAGTTTTTTGTTTGGTTTTGATTTAAATTTTCAGCACTTGATAAATCCCACGGGACAAAGTCGCTGGGGTTATGTTAAAGATCAGGATCATTAGAGTACAGAAACCGTTATAATTGAGAAGCCAAGGTGTCAGAAGGATCAAACTTCAGATGTATATTGAAATCACCAGGAAGAGTGACAGAAGTGATGCTGGAGAAAGCAACAGTAAGTCAGGTGGTCTACAGAAATCAGGACAAGTGAGGGTTCTGATGGCATGAGGTTCACAGAGAATAGTATATACTTCACACGTAGCCTGAACCCTGTGGTACAAGAGCTATATAGGGAAAAGTTTTTTACTTCAGAAGTTTACAGGGGAAGAAGTAATGTCCTTAAGGGAGGGTCAGGTTTCTATTACAGCAAGAAAAAAGAAAAAGTAGTAATATAGAGAAAGAATTATGAAGTTCAAAAGGCACAGTAGAAGTCTTTCAGAAGTTGGGATGGGGTTGGAGAAAGAAACAGAATGTGTGGAGAGCCTTTTGGGAATTTGTGTGAGATATGAGGGCTGACCTGGAAATCTAGGGCTTCTTGTGGTATCTGGCATAAACAAGGATAAAGTGATAATGTAATCAGTCTTCACAGACTCAAGGTGGACATTAGTGGTGAGGCCATGTTAGTGAATAGAACATCTGTCAATGGAAGAAAGAAGATCTGAAAAATTTTGGTCTTAGCCTTAAACATGGGATGCCCTCAACTCTGTTGAGAGGGTGACGGACATCTGAGGAAGCAAGTTGGTCCTTTGAGCACAAAGGACCCCTGTCAATGGAGGATAGGGAACCTGGGAACATGTGGTTTTAGTTCCAGTGCAAAAGTTCACTTTTGACTCCTGTTGGTAGAAGGGTGGGTTGATTATATTATAAATTATGTCAATTCTTCATGACAAAGTAGAAGAGATCTGAAGAGGCTAGGTACAGATTTCAGCTCATGAGTTCCTCTCTTGATCAATTAAATATCGATGCCTGGGACCAGCCTAGCCAAATTAAATCAGAATCTTTAGGTTTTATTTAATCTAAAAGTGGGAGCCAGGCATCAGTATTTTTTTTTTTTTTTACAAACTCCTGAGGTGATTTTAATATTCACTAAAGGCTGAGAACCACTTTTATATTGTCACTCTTCCCCTATATAATTGGATCACCTAAAAGTTTCCTCTATGCGAGTACATTTACATTTTTGCTTACTACTTTTAATGATATTCACAATTAACATTTGCTGAGTGCCTATGAGGTATAAAGAACTGTGCCAGTTGTTGTGTAAGACTCTAAAATAAACCAGATATGATCCTTGTCTTAAGAAACTTATAGTAGGAAGGTTAAAAGTATTAAACTATAATACAGAAAAAGCATAATGAGAGATGTGAGGGAAATACAAACAAAATACAAAAGGAACACAGACTATGGAGACATTAATTCCTCAAGCAAATGCTCCACTGAACATTATTTGATTTTGAAACTCAGATACCACTGAATTGAAATGGGAAGGTAAATAAAATATATTGACATTTTACCTGGCAGTGCCAGTAAGCTCAATCACTTTTTGCCTTTTCAAATCTGCTTCATGTGCAGCTGATTCACATTTCTCCTCCATTTTTCTCAACTTTTCAGCTGAAGTTTCCCTTTGTTTTTGAAGTTCTTGTTCCAGTTTTGACACCTTTTAAAGCAGTTTTCAGTAAACATTTTAAATTCAGAAGAAAAATACCTTTATAAATATGTAACCTAGCCTAGCTTATCAGTTTCAAGATGTATCATAAAAATCAACATACAAACCAAGAAGTAATATTTTGAAAATATAAAAGCAAGGCTTACTTTCTAATAATAAAGATACTTTACATACATATTACTATGTAGGGAAGTAGCCACATCATAACACTAAAGTGCTATAATAATTGAACAAAATGACAGTAAATGTTCCTCTTTTCGTTATCCCCATTTGAAATGCTCTTTCTTCTCTTACCAAACTGCTCCTTTCTTTTCTTCACAAATTGGCTCATTCAACACATTCCTAGATTTCCACATGATCTCAAATGTTACAATTTATATTTGCTGCCATCGTAACTCGAATTTGTTCCTATTCATTCTTTCTCTACTCTACTATAATAAAGGAGGTATTTTTCCTCCTATGTAAGCCAAACTACTTCATAGGTGTTCTGGATTTAATTCCTACCAATTTTTTCAGGAACTTCCTACGATTATCTCCTCTTTCCATCTATCTTCAGTCTCTCTATTTTTTTTTTAATATTAGCACTTAAACATGTTCAAGACTTTCCCAACTGTAAAAAGCTTTTCTTCAGACCTCAACCTCCCTTTACCTACCATCCTTTATTTCCTCCCATGTATAGTCCAAATTCTCAAAGTTTTCTATGCTTGTTGTATCACTGTCTCACTTCTCATTCAACCCATAGCCAGAGGCCATTCCACAGAAATAGGGATTACATCACCAGTGACTTCCAAGTTGCTAATTCCAATGGACATTTCCCAACCCTCATTTTACTTGACATTAATTCTAACAGCCCAAGACACCAACATTCCTTCCTTCCTTAATGAAATACTTACTTCGGCTTCCATGTATCACATCCCTCAGGGATCTGCCCAAGTCAATCTTCTTCCTTCTCATTCTATATTCTCTCCCTAGGTAATCTCAGTCACTCCATGTCTTCATGAATATTTATATGGCTGTGGTCTCAAAGTTAAGCTCTCAATTGTAACCTGAATATTCCTCCTGCTCTTCTAAAATCCCTCACTGAAGAACTAAATATACATTACAAGCCATTAATATCTTGCCAGGTGTGGTGGTTCACGCCTATAATCCCAGCACTTTGGGAGGCCAAGGAGGGCGGATCACTTAAGCCCAGGAGTTCGAGACCAGCCTGGGCAACATGGTTAAACTTTGTCTTTACAAAAAAAAAAAAAATTAGCTGGGCATGGTGGCACACACTCAGAAGGTTGAAATGGGAGAATCACCTGAGCCCAGGGAAGTCGAGGCTGTACTCAGCTGTGATCATGTCACTGTACTCCAGCCTGGGTGACAGAGTAAGACCCTGTCTCAAACAAAACAAAACAAAACAAAAAAAACCCCATTAATATCCACCCCTCCACCTCAAGTTCCAAGAAAAAAATTAAAACACTACTCAGGTAAAAACAGAAAGGAGCCAAGGAAAATCTACCTACTCAATTATTAATTAAATAAAGAAATCTAAAGATGCAAAATGGAACCTATACATAGTGGAATATGAATGAAAGGCAGAAAGAGAATAAGTAGTCAAAAAATTTACTTCAAATAATGAAGAAATTTTTAGACATAAACTTCCATAGACATCAGTGAAGCTAATGAGAACACAAAATCTTTTAAAACAAAGATCACGAAGAAATAAAATCACCAAATAAAAAATACAATTGAACTGGTAACAGAAAAAAAAAAAAAAGGAAAAAAAAAAAAACCCCAAAAATACAACCATTATAGAAATGAAAACCACCTTAAAAGGAACAAGAATCATAATCCTGCAAGAAACAGAGTCAATGACAAAAGATGTAGGAAGTGGGAATCAAACATAAATGAGAAAAGAAACGCTTCAGGATGAAGCATTTAGCTGTATAGCAGGCACAGTAAGCAGTAGGTCTAAATTTTAACAAAAGGGAAGAAGAGTCACAAGGAGATGTCTCCTAAAAAAAAAATACAGAATACCTGCCTGATGTGTTTAAATGCAGTGAAAAGAAGATTGTTTAGTTCCACTGGACAGGCTGAGGATGAATTCAGAACAAGTAGATAAAAGACCATACAAATGACAAAAAAGGAAAATACAGTAAGATTACAGGGGACGATCATTTTCTAATTTAAACATTACTGTAAATTTGATTTCTTTTGAAAGAGAAAAAATAAAAATGTAAAATATCTAAAGAATTCAGATAAATTCAGTAATAAATTAAAGGAAAAAGATTAGATTCTAGTATAAAATTATCTAGGATTCTTACAATCAAGTAAGCAATAATTTTTCGTTTTACAACTTTCAGGGGTATTTTCCCTTGGGATTTTTCTTTTAGTGCACTGCTTTGCCATTTCTCTAAGGAATATCATACACTATGTCTTGATCCAAAAAGGAAAAATTATAGGTATTCAGATTAGGTAAAGGAAGACAAGAAGACAGACTGAATAAAGAAGTATGAATTATAAATTGTATGTAATGGCAAACATATAAGAGTTGTTATAAGAGTTGGAGGGCAGATTACATAGGAATAGAACTTTATTTTACAATATTAATATAGAATACTTCTTATAAGGCAAAATCCTTGAGGTTAAACAGCAGTTTTTTGTTTTCTGTTTTTTTCAGATGGAGTCTCACACCGTCTCCCAGGCTGGAGTATAGTGGTGTGATCTTGACTCACTGCAACCTCCGCCTCCTGGGTTCAAGCAATTCTCATGTCTCAGTCTCTCGAGTAGCTGGGGTTACAGGCATGTGCCACCATAGCTGGCTAATTTCTGTATTTTTAGTAGAAATGAGTTTTGGCCATGCTGGCCAGGCTGGTCTCAAACTACTGACCTCAAGTGATCTGCCTGCCTCAGCCTCCCAAAGTGTTGGAATTATAAGCATGAGTCATAGTATCCAGCCAAACAGCAATTTAAAAAACTAACTGAAAGTCTATTTGTGATTTTAAAAATTTCTCTTTCATACAAGTAAAACAATCTTGGGCTAATTATATATACCTGTTTTTCAAGTTTAGTTTGAATATCTTCTAGCTCTCCATTTCTAATTGTCTCTTGTTGTAACATTTGCTGCTGTTGCTGAAGAGTATGCTGTAGAATACTGTTTTGCTCCGAAGTCTCCTGAAGACTGTGATTTTTTATCTTTAGCTCTTTCTGTAAACAATATACCTACAAATACACACACACACACACACACACACACACACACACACACACGTATATCTCAATACAATGCAAAGTTTCAAATAAAAGGCAATAAAATATCAAAGCTGTCTTCCTTATCAGATAACCATCTTTGTCATATGGGACAATTGTATTCATGTCTATAGTTTGTCATTGGAAGGGCAGCTTTCATTTTTCTCATGGGGAGATGTATTAGAAGGACCTGCTTATAGGATTGGCTCTTGGTTGGGTATCTGGAAATTTGGCTTTTAAAATTTTCCTAAATGATGAGGTTGTTTTGCCTGCCTGGGGAACTGAAACATGGTTTCCTTTCGAATTCTGGAATTTTTGATACTTGTAGGCTGGTCATTGATCCTATGCAACAAGTCCCTATTAAAAACTCTGAACTGGCCGGGTGTGGTGGCTCATACCTGTAATCCCAGGACTTTGGGAGGCCCAGGCGGGCAGATCATCTGAGGTCAGGAGTTCAAGACCAGCCTGACCAACATGGAGAAACCTCGTCTCTACTAAAAATACAAAATTAGCTGGGCGTGGTGGCATGCATCTGTAATCCTAGCTACTCAGGAGGCTGAGGCAGGAGAATCACTTGAATCCAGGGGGCAGAGGTTGCACTGAGCTGAGATCATGCCATTGCACTCCAGCCTGGGCAACAGGAGTGTAACTTCAACTCAAAAATCAAACAAACAGACAAAACCAGGCGCGGTGGCTCACACCTGTAATCCCAGCACTTTGGGAGGCCCAGGCAGGCGGATTACCTGAGGTCAGGAGTTTGAAACCAGTCTGGCCAACATGGTGAAACCCTGTCTCTACTAAAAATAAAAAAAAATTAGCCAGGCATGGTGGCATGCACCTGTAATCCCAGCTACTTGGGAGGCTGAGGCAGGGGAATTGCTTGAACCAGGGAGGTAGAGGTTGCAGTGAGCCGAGATCGCATCACTGCACTCCAGTCTGGGCTACAGAAAGACTCCATCTCAAAAAAAAAAAAAAAAAAAAAAAATCGCCGGGCACGGTGGCTCAAGCCTGTAATCCCAGCACTTTGGGAGGCTGAGGCGGGTGGATCAAGAGGTCAAGAGATCGAGACCATCCTGGTCAACATGGTGAAACCCCGTCTCTACTAAAAATACAAAAAATTAGCTGGGCATGGTGGCGCGTGCCTGTAATCCCAGCTACTCAGGAGGCTGAGGCAGGAGAATTGCCTGAACCCAGGAGACGGAGGTTGCGGTGAGCCGAGATCGGGCCATTGCCCCCCAGCCCGGGTAAAAAAAGCAAAACCCCCCCCCCTAAAAAAAAAAAAAAAAAAAAGAAAAAAAAAAAATCCTGAACTTTGAGTCATAAATAGGCTTCCCGAGGTGGAAACAGATGTTGCTACATTTCATTGCTATAAAAAGTATAAAAAGGAGCATGTTCTGTTTGATCTTTCCCAGAAGTAGTGAAGAGCATAGGCAGCCATGGTTTTATCTGCATTCCACCTGATTCTTTCACGCTTACTAATAATAAACTATAGCCATAAAAGCGTTATATAATGTTTGATGCTACTGTTATTGTTTATTAAATAATATCCCAGCAAAGCACTGCTGAATATTTATGCTCCAAAAAACACATAAAGGAATGACACTAGTTACTAAAGAAATTTCACTAATTACTCGAAATATTTAGGACTCGAATATGATGGTCTCCAAAATTGCTTTAAAAGATACTTTTAAAGTTATCCAAGAGCACCTATTAAGAAGAAAAATAGGCTGGGCAAGGTGGCTCATGCCTGTAATCCCAATACTTTGGGAGGCCAAGGTAGGTGGATCACCTGAGGTCAGGAGTCCGAGACCAACCTGACCAACATGAAGAAACCCTGTCTCTACTGAAAATACAAAATTAGCCGAGCATGGTGGCATATGCCTGTCATCCCAGCTACTCGGGAGGCTGAGACTGGAGAATTGCTTGAATCCGAGAGGCAGAGGTTGCAGTGAGCTGAGATTATTCTGTGGCACTCAAGCCTGGGCAACAAGAGCGAAACTCTGTCTCAAAAAAAAAAAAAAAAAAATGTACATCATTATACCTGTGGAGAGCAGCCTGTGTTGATGTCCTCTAATAAATATACAAGCAGAAATTATTTTAAAAATAGTATCAACAATAAAACACGATTTAAAATATATTTTATAATTCTTCATCTACCACAGTGAATGGAAGATTTAATAACATCAAGATGTAATAATCATCCCTTGATGATTGTCAATGTGATTAAAAATGATGCAACCATTTAAATAATTAAAAACAGTTAACATACAAAAATTTATAAAGTTAAAAAATCACATTTCATTAATATAATTTTGAAAAATATAAATGTAAATAGAAAAATGAAAACTGAAGTATTAGAGAATGGGCTGTAGGTAAATGTTCTTTAAAAGTTTTCTTGTTGTTGCTTATGTAATAAAATTTTTAAATGAAGGAAAATAAAGCCATTCCTTTAAAGCAAACAATCTTTCCAATAATTATCATTCCAAAAGGAATTTAAAACTCATTATAGTAAATAGTGGAAGAGAATCATAATTTGCTTTTTTTTTTTTTCCTAACTATCCCAGCAGGTGAACATTAAGGCCTTCAGAGCCAAATATTCTTTGCTCATGATGAGAAGCTCCTAGTTTTCAGATTTCTTCATTATATGATGATGTAAACTAGAAGTAACCCTGGATATAACAGGCAACTAACTGATCTCTAATCCTGTTATTACAATCCCTTTTCATGCAAATCTGTTTTGCTTAATTCTGTCTGTATGAAAATAATTTAGTGTAAATATGTATCAGTATCACCTGTTCTGTTTTCTCTCTTAGCTCCTGAAAAAACCTGCAGATCACACTTCTGCAGTGGTTTATTTTATATAGAACTGACTTGCCTGCAAGATAGGTTTAAATACTATTTTTTTCTTTATTGGAACATCCTGTCTCATACTTACCTATTCAGAGAAAAAAAATGAACAAGACATTAAAATAAGACAAAACAGAAGAAAAAATAAGATCTAACCAAAACACAAAGCCTTACCACATAATAACAACAAAATTTTATTTCAGTAATCTAGCCACTGACAAAATTTCAGTTACATATATTGAAATACCTAATATTAGTTAACACAAATATTTATAAAATATAACCTATATCTATCAATCTTATACTGACATTTCATTGCACTGTCCTTTAACTTCCAGTTGGCTTTAGTTTAAAAGTAAATATAGAACAAATTGCTTTTATATTATATTCTCTACTAATGTATTATTATATTCCCAGAGTACTTACTATTTTTAATTGGAGTAAATAAGAAAGAATTTAGATAAAATCTACCTTACACTTAACTTTATCTAGTATCACTAGATAATTGTTGCTTAATTGTTGCTTAAAAGTAAAATATAATGCAGAATTGTTGCTTAAAAGCAAAATATAATGCAGAAATATATGATGTCAGCTTCTCAAAATCTAAGTCCATCCATTTAAATGAAGATATTTATCAATGAAATAACTGATTTTATTGAATAAATTCTGTATGCAGAAAACACGGCTTATTCGCATCTACTTTGTATCTACTTTCTTTTATCATGTTGACAACGTAATTTTGCATGAACATATGACTTTATCATTTTAAAAGCACTGTTAAAAACATTTTAATATGAAATTAAATGTCTTTCAAAAATTCAGAATCCCAAAGTATTATTTTCATCATAAATATATTTAAGCATCTGGAAAAGAGTATGTGGCTGAGGCAAAAGCTCAGAGGAATATATATTAGCTTTTTGCAACATGTAATCAACATGTAGTTTTTGCAGCTGGCTAAATTACTACCAATATGCCATAGGGTCACTTAATTATTCAGTGAGTTATATGATTGGGGCATATTCCCTGATTTAAAAGATAAAAATATCTTTATAATGTCACCTATTATTAACAGAATGGATGCACTATTAATGAAATGAGTTTCTAAAATATAGCTATATATAATGAAAATTTCACAACTCTGCTGTTATAAGGTGTTAATTACATTAACCAACATTAGAAAGAATTTTCTCTGTAAGACATAATTTGCTGTAAAGACAAATAAGTCAATAGTAAGTAGTACTTAGATTCTTCTCCATGTTTTTTATCAATACACATGAACATGTGACATATGATCTTTTAAGTAAGCAAGCCAATGCATGTGCAGTTGAGCTAATGATTGGCAATAAATGCGCTTGTAAATCTTTTTAAATTACTTACTCTCTAGTCTGGACAAATATACCTGATTACTGCTTCTGGTTTCTAATTCAATTTGAGCCTAGATATATATCCAGCTGTTTTAAAAATCATTCTAAATGAGCCAGGCATGGTGGCACATGCCTGTAATCCTAGCTGCTGGAAAGGCTAAGCCACAAGAATTGCTTGAACCTGGGAGGCTGAGGTTGCAGTGAGCCAAGATCGCACCACTGCACTCCAGCCTGGGCAACAAAGCAAGATCCCATCTCAAAAAAAAAAAAAAAAAAAAAGAATTGTTCTATTTATTGTGTGTGTAAATATCTGTTATCCACCATAGTCTATGATGTTTCTATGAGTGCAAAGTCTAAAGCTCAACAAATTCTCCTATTACAAATGTTGCCTACCTCTAGGTAGATCCCATCTCTGCCAAGTCTATTCACTCTGAAGTATAATGTGAGCATGGGCAGTAGAATAAATGCCAAAATAACATATTTTGTACACTACTTTAAAGAAGATCATAGTAAAAAAACTGACATTCCTATTTTAAAAAATCAAAGTACATACAGTTTAGATGATTTAGTTTCTATGTATTGGAGTAGAAAAATAGATGCCTGTCAAAGATGCTATAAAAACCTTCGTAAGGGAAGGTGGAGGGAAGAAGACATGACTGTATAAAATCTGAAGTTTTTTTTTTTTAAATTTCTAAGACTATATAATTACTTGGTCACCTAAGTCTGGAGTGCTGGTCAACTACATATTTACTCTTAGATCTACCTATACCTTTCCCCTGCTCTGCTCTATGTATTGCAGGAAACTGCATTTTTTGGCCTCCTTTGCCCTCTAGATTACAAATAGGTTTGGCCAATTGGAATGGCTAGTAGCTGCAGTGCTCCTCCTCTATTACCCCAGGTCCCATTAGAAAGACCCTTTTTCTTTGGCCCCAGCTCCAGTTCTAGACTATGATCACATCATCTTTTCCTGACGTTCCTCTAACCTTAAAAATGGTAGCAGTTCCTGGCTTATAATAATCTCTGAGTCGCTGTGGTATACTTTTTGGCTTCTCTACCCTTTCATCACCTGTGTATCTAATTCTCTGTATAAATTCACTCTATTTAAAAGATATAAGGGCTTCTGTTTTTCTCATTGGACCTTTCTGATATATTCAAGTCAATCTTGATAATTATTAATTTTTTTTTTGAGATAGGGTCTTACTGTGTTGCCCAGGCTGGAGTGCAGTGGTACAATCATGGCTCACTGCAGCCTTAACCTCCTAGACTCAAGTGATCCTCCCACCTCAGCTTCCTGAGTAGCTGGGACCACGAGCAAGCACCACCACACCTAGCTAATGTTTCTATTTTTTTGTAGAGGTGGGGTTGTGCCATGTTGCCCAAACTGGTCTTGAAATCCCAGCATCAAGTAATCCACCCACTTTGGTCTCCCAAAGTGCTGGGCTTACAGGCGTGAGCAACAAGTGGCCAAAAGTCAACCTTGATTAAGATTCATTGGGAACCATTTCTAAAAATAAATTTTCTTTTTTTTTTTTTTTTTTTGTTTTTGAGACAGAGTTTCGCTCTTGTTACCCAGGCTGGAGTGCAATGGCGCAATCTCGGCTCACAGCAACCTCCGCCTCCTGGGTTCAGGCAATTCTCCTGCCTCAGCCTCCTCAGTAGCTGGGATTACAGGCACGCGCCACCATGCCCAGCTAATTTTTTGTAGTTTTAGTAGAGACGGGGTTTCACCATGTTGACCAGGATGGTCTCGATCTCTTGACCTCGTGATCCACCCGCCTCGACCTCCCAAAGTGCTGGAATTATAGGCGTGAGCCACCGCGCCCGGCCTCTAAAAATAAATTTTAAGCTTAAAATACACACATCATAAATTCTAACAAAGAAATAAATAAATTCTTCATTACAATTATCCATTTGAGCAAATGTTTAGTGAGTGCCTAACCAAAGTGCTACAAATTGAGCATACAAAGATGAGTTAGATGTTCAAGAAAAGTTTTCAATCCAGTATTTGAGAAACTTCTCAAAAAAGTTGAAATTCTAAAGTTAATTCTCAATCCTACAGATAACTAGAAAGAACAAAAACAAAATGAAAAATTCTTGAAGAGTTTAAACCTCTAAATCTAAAACAATGTTTGAAGTGTTATGTAATTTTATATTGAAATGACTGTAATATTAATAATTTATTCTTCTGATTCCTTAAAATAATAAATAAAAGAATTAGAATTTTAAGGTATATCTTATTTTGCACTGAAATAATGTTTGCTCCTTAAAGAAAATAAAATTGGAATTTACATTTTATTAGAAATATTTTTTTATATCAGATACATAAAAGATATACTTTTGGCCAGGCACAGTGGCTCACACCTGCAATCCCAGCACTTTGGGAGGCCCAGGTGGGTGGATCACTTGAGGCCAGGAGTTCAAGGCCAGCTGGCCAACAAAATGAAATCTCATCTCTACTAAAAATGCAAAAATTAGTCAGGCATGGTAGTGCACGCCTGTAGTCCTAGCTGCACAGGCTGAGGCACAAGAATTACTTGAACTCAGGAGGCGGAGAGGTTCAAGTGAGCCAAGATTGTGACACTTCCCTTCAGCCTGGGTGACAGAGGGAGACTATGTCTCAAAAGAAAGAAAACAAAAACAAAAACATATATATATATATATATATATATATATATATCCTAGGTTTCATGCTTCTTAAAAAGAAAATCACTTGAAATATATGCTACATATAAAGTAAATATTAATTTACCTCTTCAGATTTCTTCTTTAACTGTTTTTCAAACTTTTCCTTATTTCCTTCCAATTGATTCAAATGCAAGACAAGTTCTTCCTTACAAATTTCCAATGCTGAATCTAGTTGTCTAACCTAAGCAGGAAAAAAAAGGAAAAAAAAAAAAAAAAAAAACCACAACCAATATACTCAATATTTTACAGATTATCTCCTAATGTTACCTCACTGCTTCGAAGAGTGAATATACATTCCCATTTAAGATATAAAATGCCATTATAGAAGATATTTATTGAGAAAACTAATTCTTCATTGCAAATGAGGAAACCAAAGAAAAAACCAGGGGATAGAATCCTGAAGAATAAACAAAAGTTGGACAAGTTGAGAAGGGATTCCCAGAACAGGGAGTAGTATCCTCAGAAACAAGGCCCTGTAAAAGGAAATGGTGAGAAGTAGGCAAGAGCTTAGGATAGTAAGAAGATGAATTTGTAGGAAATAGTTATTTGGGAGCCACAACAGACAAGACAAACTGGGACCAACTGTCAAGAATCTGTAGGCCAAACACTCTAAAACCTTTTCTTTAAAGGAAGTACTATTGAAGCCTACTTCTTAAGTCTCCTTGAATAGGAAAAATAGGAAAGTGAGTACAAACTAGCATACTGTTAATGATGCTTACGTGAGAATTCTTTTTTCTTGGAGACAAAGTCTTGCTCTGTCACCCATGCTGGAGTACAGTGGTGTGATCTTGGCTCACTCCAACCTCCACCTCCCAAGTTCAAATGATTCTCCTGCCTCAGCCTCCTGAATAGATGGGATTACAGGTATGTA
Source organism: Sapajus apella (assembly GCF_009761245.1). NCBI lineage: Eukaryota > Metazoa > Chordata > Mammalia > Primates > Cebidae > Sapajus > Sapajus apella. Next base: position 6,477,447 of record NW_022437004.1, on the reverse strand, counting down.
CCACCACACCTGGCTGATTTTTGTATTTTTAGTAGCGACCGGGTTTTGCCATGTTGGCCAGGCTAGTTTTGAACTCCTGTCCACCCGCCTTGGCTTCCCAAAGTGCTGGAATTACAGGCATGAGCCACAGTGACTGGCCTTAAGTGAGAATATTTTTAAATGATGAAGTTACTAAGAAAAGAGAACTTTTTGTCAGCTAGGAAAAAAGGAGTGAAACCTTCTTTGCTTTGAAACTGTGAAAATATTTTCAGAAAGGCAGCAATTTAACTTGGTCCAAGTGTTCATATAGTTGCCACTGCTTTACTACCTTAATACCAAAGAGCAACTCAAATTCCGTACTTTTAGTTCATGGCCCACATATTGCATACATGCCCCACATCCCATATTAATAAGATTCTTGTCTAGCTCTTTGTTTTCCTTATTGTAAATTTGAGCTTCTCCATGGTGTTTTCCCTTTTAATACTAATAATGTTCTAGTAGGCAGTCTTGAAAAAGTGAAAGAAATCTCCGATTTCTTAGCAGATGAAAAAATGAGAAAAACATTCTCTCTTGCAGATTCTATTCTACATTCAGAAATTATCTTTGCCACTCTTATTTCTAAGAAGGAAATCTTATAAGATACAGTTTTTGAACACCCTTTTAGTCTGTGTATGAAACCAATAACAGCTAAAAAATCTGTAACTCTGAATGACTATCTTTGTTAATAAACTGTTGCCTTAGTAATCATTTTTAATTAACATTTGTTTTGTGAAAATTATAAGTACTTATAAATTATTTTTTATGAAAGAGAATGGGCATTGGGACTTGTATCATCCTCCATACAGAGAAAAAAATAAATAAAAATCTATGATTCTGTCAGAATATCACTACCTGATAGTTAACGTGTAATAACTCATTCAGGCAAGATTCATCATTTAGATATTAAAACCATTTATTATAAGGTTATTGAGGGACAGGACATTCACATGGCCTCAAAGACTCACCCCAGTTTGTTTGCTAATTATCAATGAAAATATATGCCCTTAAAATAATGAGATCTGGCAGTTATCACCTTACATAAGGTATATCATCTTGAGTATCTCATTAAATTTTGTGTCATCTTACTTGGTTCACTTTAGTCCCAGTTCTAGGGTATGGCTAGATATTGTGCAAATGTCCCAAGCTTCTAGGTGATGCTGATGCTGCTAGTTCACAGACCATGCTTTGAATAGCAAGGCTATAAAGGACATTTTTAAGTAACTGGGGAAATCATAGTACGGACAGTGTTGAATGATATTACCGAATTAATGTTGACTTTCTCTGTAGTGTAGTGGTGGTGTGGCCACATAGGAGAAATTTTCTGTTCAAAGGAGATACATATTAAGTATTAAAGGGGTAAAGCATTATGACATCAGTAGCCTTCTCTCAGGTGGTTTGGGAAAAAGGAAGTAGGTTGGTAGGTATACACACAAGCATGCATGCATGTGTATGTGTAGAGAGAGATAAAGTAAGTGTACCTAGAATTTAACAGAGAGTGAATCTAGGTGAGGAGTACACTATTCTTTCAATATTTTGTGGGTCTAAAATTTTAAAAAATAAATTAGAAATTAATTAATTATAGCTAATAAACAATAAAAACCCAAAGCATCCACTACTCTGCTGAATTTCTTATTTGAACAGAGCTTGAAAGACTGAATCTCATACAGATAAGCATCCATTACTCTGTTCAATTTCTTATTTGAACAGAGTTTGAAAGTCTGAATCTCATACAGATAAACATCACAAGAATGTCTCCAAAAAGAAATAAATAATTAACCAGGCATGTTGGAGCACGCTTGTCCTAGCTACTCAGGAGGCTGATGTGGGAGGATTACTTGAGCTCAGAAGTTCAAGGCTGCAGTGAGCTACTGTCATGCTACTACACTCCAGCCTAGGCAAATGAGAGATTCTGTCTGTTAAAAAAAAAAGGAAATAAAGAAAAATAAATTAAAATATTAGCATACTAGCCTTGATTGTTTCTTCAGATACTTGATTCTGTAATGCTTTTAAAGCTTCATCTTTCTTCATATTTTCCTTTTCCATTTCCTGACAACATACAGATCAGTAAGAAAAATGTAAGTATGCAAATATTAGCATTAGTAACAGACTGTTAACTGATGTGATTAGATTTAAAGGCAAGTTATAGAAATATAAAATATTAGTCAACTTTTAAATAGCACGTTTATAAGGATGATTTTACCCCTTTGCTTTCCGTCAAGAGTCTATCTAGTGATTCAAGATGATGCTGTTTGCATATTATATCTTGTTGCAACATGGACATGGTCTTTTCTTGTTCTTTAAATTGTTGGTCCTTTTTCTCTAGTTGAGCTTCAAGCTAAACATGAAAACAGAATTTTCATATTAAATATTTTAAAATTTTGAAACATTTTAAATATTAAATACATGTGAAACTACAACTGAAATTATGTAATTTCTGTATTTTGCCAAATTGTCTTCAGCTTCTCTCTTTTTAAGGAAGAAATGAAATCACATGCCTATCTCTTCTCCCTTTCCTCCCTCACCCATGCTATGCTGAAAGTCTGTAGCATCCTCATACATGTTTTGTGTGCTTTTACAAAATATTCTTGAACAATATGTAGTTTTCCATCTTGAAGTTTTACATAGATATCAACACCTCTAAGTTTTGGCAATCTGCTTTTTCCAATCAATATTGTTATAGACATTCATCCATGTTGATATATGTGGATCTAGTTCATTTACTTTAATGTAAGTACATTATTCTATTGTAAAAATAAAGTGTCTACTCTTATACTCAGGAACAGTTAGATATTATAACTACATACCATTACAATAGTGCTATAATAATATATGTCTTTATATATGTCTTTTTATGTACATGTGTAAGAATTCCTCTAAAACACACCACCTAGAAATAAACTTCCTAGTTGTAAGATATGTACATTTCCAACTTCATTAGGTATTTTTCTTCAAAGTGCCCCATTAGAAATAAAAGAATTCTCATTCCTCATAACTTCACCAATAGTTGGTGTTGACACTGTCAAAAAAAGTTTGTGAAGACAAAATAGGAAATTACTGAGTATGTATGTATATATTATATAAACAGAAGTATAAAATTAATGTTTTATCTTTTGATCTGTATCACACATACATACTCCCATATAACAAGAGTATGACAGAAACAGGGATAACTAAAAAATATTAAAATAGGCAGGGTGCAGGCTCATGCCTGTAATCTTAATACTTTGGGAAGCTGAGGCAGGTGGATCACTTCAGCACAGGAATTTGACATTAGCCTGGGCAACATGGCGAAACCCTGTCGCTACGAAAATTAGCTAGGTATGGCGGCATTTGCCTGTAGTCCCAACTACTAGGGAAGTTGAGGCAGGAGGATCGCCTGGCTTGGGAGGTTGAGGCTGTAGTGAGCCATGATAGTGCCACTGCCCTCTAGCCTGGGTGACAGAGCAAGATCCTGTCTCAAAAAATATTTATATATATTAAAAGAAAGGAGGCCGGGCGCGGTGGCTCAAGCCTGTAATCCCAGCACTTTGGTAGGCCGAGGCAGGTGGATCACGAGGTCAAGAGATCGAGACCATCCTGGTCAACATGGTGAAACCCCGTCTCTACTAAAAATACAAAAAATTAGCTGGGCATGGTGGTGCGTGCCTGTAATCCCAGCTACTCAGGAGGCTGAGGCAGGAGAATTGCCTGAACCCAGGAGGTGGAGGTTGCGGTGAGTCGAGATCGCGCCATTGCACTCCAGCCTGGGTAACATGAGTGAAACTCCGTCTCAAAAAAAAAAAAAAGAAAGGAACTCTGAAAACAATCAAATAACACATCAAAAATTAGAGGGCTTTAAAGCAACTTAAGATATTCTAGAAAAAGGAACATTTGCAAGTTAACCTTTCCACCATAATGAAAAAAATAAATTTTGGAATTCTGAGTTCTATTAAACAAAGGAAAAAAATTTAAGGTATGGAGATGAAGTCCAATAGAAAAAATCATTAAAAAGACGGTTTAGTAACTTCAGAAATTTCTCCGAAGACACGACTACATTAAAAGAAATTTTATTAGTAAACAAGATTAAATTATGTTATGACCATAGATTTTCATAGGATCTGACTCATCAATTATCAGGGAGGTCCTTTGACAGACACATCTTGCCAATTCTCTGCAGGTCTTCAATATTTGACATTTCAAATACAGTATCTTCCTAGAATTTCTGCCACCCTCATTAATCCTGGTAGAATTCATCAGGAAAAAAAAAAAGTTGAAAAAAAATTTTTTGTTGTTGTTTTTTGTTTTTTTTTTGGTTTTTGAGACGGAGTTTCACTCGTTACCCAGGCTGGAGTGCCATGGCGCGATCTCGGCTCACCGCAACCTCCGCCTCCTGGGTTCAGGCAATTCTCCTGCCTCAGCCTCCTGAGTAGCTGGGATTACAGGCACGTGCCACCATGCCCAGCTAATGTTTCGTATTTTTAGTAGAGACAGGGTTTCACCATGTTGACCAGGATGGTCTCGATCACAATCTTGACCTCGTGATCCACCCGCCTTGGCCTCCCAAAGTGCTGGGATTACAGGCTTGAGCCACCGCACCCAGCGAAAAAAATTTTTTATCTTATAAATCAGTAATATCACTTTTGAAAGTCTATCATAAAATAATCTAAAATATGAAAAAATACCTTTATAAAATCAAAAAAAAAATTAGTCATTATTCTGAAAAACAGGAGTAACTCAAATGATAACCATCTGTGAAAATCAGCTACTAAAAATTATGTTTATGTGTGTTTGTGGATATATGTGTATTATATACATGTAAAACTGCAAAGATAGTGGGAAACCAGAAGATATATAGCAAGATTTTAACAATAATTCTAGGTTGCAGGGTTTTTAAAAAATTAATTTATATACAGTACATGTTTTTTCTTTTTCTTCTGCTCTCCAAATGATAGCTTTTAACTTTTTCAGAATGCCACAGAAATGAACAGTAGATGGATGGTATAAAATGGACAGCTATACAGTATATAACATTTTGAAATTGGCTTTCTTTCACTTGGCATACTTTGGAGATTCACCCATGTTTTTGCCTGTATCAACAAATTCCTTGTTATTACTGAGCAGTATTCCATTGTACAAAGGTACCATAGTTTGTTTATCCATTCACCAAATGAAGAACACTGGGTTGTTTCCAGTTATTGGCAATTATGAGAAATGCTACTACAAACATTTGCATATGAGTTTTAGTGTAAACTAAGTTTCATCTGTCTAGAATAAATATTTAGAATTAATGGGCCGTATGCTAAGTGTATGTTGAACTTTATAAGAAAACATCAAATTGTTTTCTAGAGTAGTTGTACCATTTGGCATTCCTGGTAGTTTATGGGAATTCCAATTGATTTGCATCCTGGCCAACGTTTGCTATTCCTAGTTTCTGTCTCAGTGTTCTAATAGGAATGCGGTGGTATTTCACTGTACTTCCAAATCACATTTCCCAAATGACCATGTTTATCATATTTTCACATGCTTATTTTCTATTCATATATCTTTTTTGACAATAAATAATCAAGATCAGAGATTAACTGAAGGAGACAGAGACATGAAAAACCCTACAATAAAAACTCAATGAATCCAGGAGCTGTTTTTTTTGAAAAAATTAATAAAACAGACCACTAGCTTGACTAATATAGAAGAAAAGAGAGAAGAATCAAACACACACAATCAGAAATAAGGGGGATATCACCACTGACCCCATAGAAATACAAACAACCACCAGAGGATACTTATAAACACCTCTATGAACATAAACTAGAACATCTAAAATAAATGGATAAATTCCTGGACACAGACACCCTCCCAAGACTGAACCAGGAAGAAATTTAATCTCTGAATAGACCAATAATGAGTTCTAAAATAAAGGCAGTTATAAATAGCCTACCAACCAAAAAAAAGCCCAAGACCAGACCAACGACAGCAGAACTCTACCAGAGGCACAAAGAAGAGCTGGAATCATTTCTACTGAAACCATTCCAAATAATTGAAAAGGTGGAATTCCTCCCTAACTCATTCTATGACGCCAGCATCATCCTCATACCAAAACCTGGCAGAGATACAACAAAAAGAGAAAACTTCAGGCCAGTATCTTTGATGAACATCAATGCAAAAATCTTCAATAAAATACTGGCAAATCAAATCTAGCAGCACATCAAAAAGCTTATCCACCACAATCAAGTTGACTTCATCCCCAGGATGCAAGGTTGGTTCAACATACACAAATCAATAAATGTGATTCATCACATAAACAGAACCAAATCAAGAGTCTACAATGAACTTAAACAAACTCACAAGAAAAAAACAAACAACCCCATTGAAAAGTGAGCAAAGGATAAGTACAGACACTTCTCTAAAGAAGACATACATGTGGACAACAAACATACAAAAAAAAAATAAAAAAAGCTCAACATCGCTGATCATTCAAGAAATGCAAATTGAAACCACAATGAGATACCGTCTCAAAAAACAACAGACAATGGAGAGGTTACAGAGAAAAGTAACATTTTTACCACTGCTGATGGAAGTGTAAATTCGTTCAACCATTGTGGAAGACAGTGTGGTGTTTCCTCAAAGACCTAGAGGCAGAAATACAATTTAACCCAGCAATCCCATAACTGGGAATATACTCAAAGGAATGTAAATCATTCTATTATAAAGATACATGCATGTGTATGTTCACTGCAGCACTATTCACAATAGCAAAGATATGGAATCAACCTAAATGCCCATAGGTAGGCTGGATAAACAAAATGTGGTACATACACACTATGGAGTACTATGTAGCCACAAAAAGGAATGAGATTATGTCCTTTCCAGTGACACAGATGGAGTTAGAAGCCACTATCCTCAGCAAACTAACACAGGAACAGAAAACCAAATACCAGATGTTCTCACTTATAAGTGGGAGATGAATGATGAGAACATATGAACACATGGGAGGAACAACACACACTGAGGCCTATCAGGGAGTGGGATGAGAGAGGGGGTGTATCTGGAAGAACAGCTAATGGATGCTAGGCTCAATATCTAAGTGATGGGATGGATGATATGTGCAGCAAACCACCATGGCACACGTTTACCTATGGAACAAACCTGCACATGTACCCCTTAAGTTAAAAGCTGAAGAAAAAAACCAAAATGTAGAAACTAAAAATATAGGCCCCTTTACCCCTCCCTCTTTACTCTGTAGTTGTCACACGTATTATATCAACATACCTCACCAGTAAATTTTATAAATTTCTTCTTTCAACTCCCATAGAGATTATAAAAATCCTATATTTACCAAATATTTACTGCTTTTGTTGCACTTCCTTTATTCCTGAGGTCCCAAGTTACCCACAGGTATTAGTTTTTTGTTTTTGTTTTTTTTTTCCCCGTGAGGAACTTTATCATTTCTTTTAGAACAAGTCTGCTGGTGACAAATTCTCTATGATGTCCTTCATCTAAGAATGTCTTTATTTGACCTTCATTCCTAGAGAATATTTTTGCTGGATATAAAATAGACAGTTTTTTTCTCTTTCAGCATTTAAAAAATGTTGTTCTATCCATACTTTTTGATGAGAAATCTGCAGTAATTTTAACATTTGTTCCCTTAAATGCAGTGTCATTTATCTCTGGGTGCTTTCAAAGTTTTTCGTTTTAGTTTTTGGCAAGGATTTTGATGTGTCTAGAAGTAGTTTTCTTCAATGTTATCCTCATAGTTTTTCTTTTTTTAAATTTTGTTGATTTCCTTAATTTTGTAAGTTTAGTTCCTTCATCAAATTTGTAAAATTTTCAGACATTATTCCTTCAAATATTTTCCTGCACCAATCTCATCCTCTCCTTTGACTCTGAAGACAAGAATATCAGACCTTCTGATAGGTCCTTCCCCATATGTCCCTGAGGCTTTGATCATTTTTTTAATAAATCTTTTTACTTCTTGGAAAGAAATATTTTCTCTCTGTTGCTCAGACTGAGTAATATCCATTAATCTACATTCAAGTTCACTGTCTTTTTCCTCTTGTCTATTCCATTCTCTTCCAAACTACTTCTAGACACATCAAAATCCTTGCCAAAAACTAAAACGAAAAACTTTGAAAGCACCCAGAGATAAATGATACTACATTTAAGGGAACAAATGTTAAAATTACTGCAGATTTCTCATCAAAAAGTATGGATGTAAGAAGACAGAACAACATTTTTTAAATGCTGAAAGAGAAAAAAACTGTCTATTTTATATCCAGCAAAAATATTCTCTAAGCCCATCCAAATTACAGCAGCCTCTGTGGTATGTGTGGTTTCACTTTCCACAGTTCAGCTACCTACAGCCGACCCTGGTCTGAAAATACTAAATGGAAAATTCCACAAATAAACAATTCATACATTTTGAATTGCATGCTGTTCTGAGTAGTGTGATTAAATCTCATGACGTCCCACTGTGTCCAGCTCTGAACAAGAATGATCAATTTTCCAGCATATCCACGCTGTATATAAGCTACCTGCTTGTTAGTCTCTTAGTAGCCATCTTGGTTATCATATCAACTGCCATGGTATCATAGTGCTGTGTTCAAGAAACTCTTATTTTACTTAATAATGGCCCCAAAGCAAAAGAGTAGTGATGCTATCAATTTCGATATGTCAAAGAGAAGACATAGCATGCTTCCTTTAAGTGAAATGGGGAAGGCTCTTGGCTTAATAAGGAAAGAAAAAAACTGCATGCTGAAGTTGCTAAGATCTACAATAAGAACAAATCTATCCATGAAACTGTGAAGAAAGAAAAATAAATTCATGCAAGTATGGCAGTTGCACCTCAGACTACAAAAATTACAACCACAATGCATAATAAGTGTTTAGGTAAAATAGAAAAGGCATTAAATTTGTAGGTAGAAGACATTAGCAGAAAACATGTTACAACTGACTACAATGTGTTACACTATAAAGTATTGAGTATATATTAAGACTTCAGCAAGGATCCCCTGAAAAAAGTGATACCAAGTCATTTACTGCAAATAAGGGATGATTACACAGATTCAAGAACAGGTTTAGACTGAAAAATACTAAAATCACTGGAGAAGCTGTGTCTGTTCATGAGTCAGCTGCTGCCACATTTCCAGCAGAGATGAAGAAGCTGACTAAGGAGAAAAGATACTATCCAAAGCAAGTCTTCATTGGAGCAAAACTAGGCTGTTCTAAAAGAAGATGACCCATAGAACTTACAATCATAAAAGTGCAAAGGAGGCACTAGGCATAAGAGAGAACACACTTTTATAAGAACAAGTTTTCACATAACTTTTATGACAGTATTTTGTTACAATTGTTCTATTTTATTAGTATGTTTCTAATCTCTTACTGTGCCTAAAATTAAGCTTTATAATAGGTATGTATATATAGGTAAAAATATATAGGATTCAGTACTATCTATGGTTTCAGGCAGCCAATGAAGGTCTTAGAATGTGCCTCCCATGAATAACCGGGGATTACTGTATTTATTTTTTTTCTTTTACTTTGTCTTGCATTTTTGGTCTTACATTTTCTTTTCTACATTTAAGCCAAGGTCAAGAGTGCTTCTATTATTTTGCTTTTTCCTCTCAATCTTCAAGCAACCGATATTTTTAGGGAAATGGAGACTACAGAATTACTCTTACTTTAATAATGTCAAAAATAATGATTACAGCTGAAACAGAAGGCATACTATATTTGTTTAAAGCATTGAAAAATTATTCAGAAAGACTGGGATCCTAATTACAACTATTGCCGCTAACTTTTGTGTGTCTTTGTGTCCTCATCAACAAAATTAAAAGTGCTAGGCTAGTAATGTTTAAGTTTCTTTTCAGTACTCATATTCTAAATATGTATTACTTACTCTTTCAATCTGCTTTTCCATTTCTTTATGCTGTTCCAAGTGAATTTTCTTTGCTTTTTCAAAGGCTAAACAAATTTTCTCATGCTCAGTATTGATATTGGTTTCTAGACTTCTTATCTTTTCATTCTTTTCCTAGAAACACAAAACACTTTAAGAGTGTAATTGATTTGAAAGGCCAAGGCAGGTAGATCGCTTGAGCCAAGGAGTTCAAGACCAGCCTGGGCAACATGGCAAAGACCCCATCTCACAAAAAATACAAAAAATTAGCTAGGTAGGTGTGGTGGCATGCACCTGTGGTCATAGCTTCTGGGGAGGCTCAGGTGGGAGCCTTGGAGGCCAAGGCTGTAGTGAGCCATGATTGTGCCACTGCACTGCAGCCTGAACGACGGAGTGAGACTTTGTCTCAAAAAAAGCATAACTGAAAAGCAGTTTTAAATAAAAGTACATTAGTCAAGCATTAAATATGTCATAATGCATTCTTCAAAGACCACAGTAGTTTATACTTCAAATTTTAACAAAATAGTTAAAAGTATTTTATCGAGATGAGAAGATTAAACTATTTTAAATATGAAGAAGCATATTAAAGAACTACCATTATCTTCAATTCGATTAGGACAAAAATGAGAAAACTTGGATAATGACTTGCCATATAAGCCTATTAACTTAAAAATATAAACAAGAAATGATCAGGGAAGAGTTTAGTAGAATTTATACTTTCCTATATGGTATTTAGTAATAACAATGCTAAAACAAATATGCTGTCACAAATTAAGTGCTTAAAAGTCACAGTAAATTTGTAGTAACAAAGATAAGTTTTACCATAAGCTCCTGTTCTAGTTCGGCATTTTTTGCAGCAATAGAAGAATAAGCAACTATTTTTTCTTCCAGCTGTTTCTCAAGAGTTAAAAGTTGAGAACATTTCTTTGTCATCTGAAAACACATTGAAATAAATGTAAAATTATTTTTTAAAGGTAATGCCTTTACATCCTAAACTCAAACACCTGCTCCTCTTTTCAAAGTTCAAATACATTGTGTCTAGATAAATTGGGCAAACTTAAAGTTACAAACATTTAGGATGCAAAGCGAATAACTTTTTAATCCACATAAGTACTTAAAAAAATAAACAACAATTTAGAAGAAAAACAAAGTGAAAACAAAGAATCACTTCTAATACCTATGTAAAATATAAGTAATTTAACTCAGACCCCATACCAAAAAGGACAATACCCTAATCTAATTTTTAAAGTAGCTGTTAAAGACTGAAATAAGTATAGTAGAATGTTATCAGCAGTTATTTCTGGTGGTAGAATTACCAATGGTTCATTTTCTCCTTTTCCCCTTTTATATTAACAAGACTGTGTAATTTTTATAATTTAAAAAAGTTATTAATCCCAATATTTCGCAATTTTCTAAGTAAGCTGGTAGCTATAATTGTAGACTGTCTAAATCTCCATCTCCATTATTAACACAAGTTCCTATCTTACAGCTCTTTTCCTCAGCCTTGACTACAGACTTTTAGCTGAGAAAGCAGGTATTTAAAAAGTATACCTATAGAAGACTGCAGCCTCTGGTTTGAAAGTTGAGCAGAAGATACACACATGCGGCCCTGGGCACTCTTATCCTAATGAGACACCCTCATCCTGTCCTCAGTGAAAATGAAGACAAGATATTCACAAACCACTCATTATCCCCTTTTCAGAATGTAATTCCTTGTGTATTTGTATCAGGTTTACATGCGGTTGTTTAAAAATACAGATTCTTTAAACAGTAGAAATATACAAAAAATAAAACTACAGATTCTGGCTAGGTGTGGTGGCTCACACCTGTAAACCCAGCATTTTGGGCTACTGAGATGGGGATTGCCTGAGACAGGAGTTCAAGACCAGCCTGGGCAACACAGTGAAACTGTCTCTACAAAAAAAAAAAAAAATAGCTGGACATAGTGACACATGCCTGCAGTCCCAGCTACTTGGAAGACTAAGGTGGGAGAATGGCTTCAGCCCAGAAGTTCAAACTTACAGTGTGATATGATCATAACACTGTACTCCAAACTGGGCAACAGAACAATAACAAAAAAAAAAAGAAAAAGGAATAAAAAAGCAGACTCTTGTGCCCATATATACTGAATCAGACTTGCTGGAACAGGACCCAGAAACATGCATATTAAACAGGCTTCCTAGAAAGTTTGGGGTTTGCTAAAATTTTAAATCCTTTATTATCACTCTTTTTCTTCCAACTGCATAATCCAAAGTTTTTATTTGGAAATGTGTATTAACTATATTAATTTATCCTATGGAAGAAATAATAGGCTGCAACGCAATATTATTTCCACCAAATTTGAGATCTTTTACCCACTACAGAGTTTTTCCTACTTTTAACATAAGTTAAAACACAAAGGTTTCCAAATATAATCTTAAAATAATTTATAACTTACATACTACCATTTTTAAAAAACTTTAAATCTGTATGTAAACATATAATTTTTATAAAACCCTAAAATAATACTCTTTGCTCTAGCTCAAAAGTTAATACATATATCCAGTTAATTCCAAGCTTACTTCACTTTCCAGTTTGCTGGAGTTCGAAGCTTTCTCTAGTAGCTCCTCTTGAATCAGCTGAAACTGACTAGTTCTGTGAGCCATGTTAACCCTCAAATCAGAGTTTTCAGCTTCTATTTGTATCAGTTTAGTACGCAGTTCTTCTATTCCAGTAACAAGTCTTTGCCTCTCTTTTTCATATTGCTTGTTCACAGTATGTTGATTTTGATCTTTTATACTTTCCACTAATACACATAAAAGGAAAATTGTTCTGAATAAGACTTCAAGAATAAAAACCTACTTAAATAGTTGAAAGACTTAATCATAAACAAAGTTCAGTTTCTGATCTAAAGAGTACTAAAATGAACAGAGAATAAGACACTCAATAAGGAAATCAAGGAATAAGTAAAGTACTTTCTAAATTAAATACATAACAAAGAGGAAAAGAGTTCTGAATCACTCACTTTTCTAGATAGCTAAGACTATTCCTTTGTACCAGAGATGTTGAGTCTTTCTCTACCTTTTAAATTCCAATTTTTAATAGAAATGATTGTAAAAAAACTTTTTTTAAGTTGTCCTGTTTCCTTAAACTGAAGTTAATCATAAAATTTATTTGGACAATTTGAGATCATTAAGAACATTTTTATGTACTACATATATAGATGCAGGTTCGAAAGCTACAAAGAGTGAATTCTTCCTGACCCCACTGTCTTTCTCTTCAAATCAGCTGATGAGAATTCAGTGATGCTTTTTAAAAAACTACTGAGGGTAGCCAGGCACAGTGGCAAGCACCTGTAATCTGAGCTATCCCCAGGCTGAGGTGGGAGGATCACTTGAGCACAGGAATTCAAGACCATTCTGGGCAACATAGCAAGATCCTGTCTCAAAAAAACTACTGAGCATTATCAGAAGTAGTTGTTTGACCATGCTCCTTCTCCACTATAAACATATACATTTCTTACTCCAAGGTAAGTAAGCCTTCAGGAGTGCTTTTAAAAAGCATAATATAGATGATTACATGAGAACACACATAGATGTAGAAACAAGAAAAGATACACTTTGTTTCAAGATTTGCATAAGTAGCCATTTCTAATAAATTCTCTACATCCATAATATTTCACTTTCTAGGCTATCTACCTTTTATTGGTTCTGTTCTTGAGGTAAGAGAATCTATAACATATTATATTTATTACCACCTCTAATTACTACTATTCCCAATTTGGAACACTCATCAAGATAGATCATATGTCGGCCAATAAACCAAGTCTCAAAACACTCTTAAAAATGAAGTCCTAGCCAGGCACGGTGGCTCATGCCTGTAATCCCAGAACTTTCGGAGGCTGAGGCAGGCGGGTCACAAGGTCAGGGGTTTGAGACCAGCTTGACCAACATGGTGAAACCCCATCTCTCCTTAAAAATACGAAAATTAGCCAGGCGTGGTGGTGCACACCTGTAATCCCAGCTACTTAGGAGGCTGAGGCAGGAGAGTTGCTTGAACCCAGGAGGCGGAGGTTCTGTTGAGCCAAGAGTGTACCACCGCATTCCAGCCTGGGCAACAGAGCAAGACTTCATCTCAAAAAAGAAAAGAAAAAGAAAAAAGAAAAAAAAAACGAAGTTCTATAGTGTATGTTCTCTGATCGTCAATAATGACACAAAAATATCTGGAAAAACCTCCAAATATTTAGAAATAAAACACATATAGCATGAGTCAAACATAAAATCATAAGCAATAACTATATTTTGAACTGAATGAAAATGAAAATACAACACATTTTTTTTTTTTTTTTGAGACGGAGTTTCGCTCTTGTTACCCAGGCTGGAGTGCAATGGCGCGATCTCGGCTCACCGCAACCTCCGTCTCCTGGGTTCAGGCAATTCTCCTGCCTCAGCCTCCTGAGTAGCTGGGATTACAGGCACGCGCCACCATGCCCAGCTAATTTTTTGTATTTTTAGTAGAGACGGTGTTTCACCATGTTGACCAGGATGGTCTCGATCTCTTGACCTCGTGATCCACCCGCCTCGGCCTCCCAAAGTGCTGGGATTACAGGCTTGAGCCACCGCGCCCGGCCCGAAAATACAACACATTTTAAAAAGTAGTGGAATATAGCCAAAGCACTGCTTAAGGGAAGTTTCTATCCTTAAATACCTAGATGAGAAAAGAAAACAGGTCTAAGATCAATAATCTAAACTGTTACTTTAAGAAAAGGTGTTTTTATTTTTGTTTCATAGAAAAAAGAACAGAAAATTAAACCTAAAAGTAAACTGGGTAGGAGTATAAGGGATCTTGACGGAAATGTCTTATGTCTTGATTGTGGTGATGGTAACAAGAGTTAAACATTAAAACACAAACACCTGACAAAACTTATCAAACTGTATATTAAAATTAGTGCATCTTAATTGCAAGGGTCCCCAACCCCTGGGCCACAGACTGGTACCAGTCCATGGCCTATTAGGAACCAGGCCACATAGCACGAGGTGAATGGTGGGCAAATCAGCAAAGCTTCATCTGTATTTACACACACTCCCAATTGCTCACATTACTGCTTGAGCTCTACCTCCTGTCAGATTAGCGGCAGCATTAGATTCTCATAGGAACACAAACCCTATTATGAACTGCACATGCACAGGATCGAGATCACACTCTCCTTATGAGAATCTCCTGCCATAAGGAGTGTGGCATAAGATGATCTGTCACTGTTTCCCACGACCCCGAGACGGAGCCGTCTAGTCACAGGAAATCAAGGTCAGGGCTCCCACTGATTCTATATTATGATGAGTTGTATAATTATTTTGTCATATATTACAATGTAATAATAATATAAAGTGGACAATAAATGTCATGCATTTGAATCATCCTGAAACCACCCCTGCACCCACACCTTGTCCATGGAAAAATGGTCTTCCAAAAAACCAGGCCCTAGTGCCAAAAAGGTTGGGACCACTGTCTTATCGGATGTCAATTTTACTTCATTAAAGAATAATACAAAGTCTAATAATTCTTTTTTTTTTTTTTTTTTTGAGACGGAGTTTCACTCATGTTACCCAGGCTGGAGTGCAATGGCACGATCTCGGCTCACCGCAACCTCTGCTTCCTGGGTTCAGGCAATTCTCCTGCCTCAGCCTCCTGAGTAGCTGGGATTACAGGCACGCGCCACCATGCCCAGCTAATTTTTTGTATTTTTAGTAGAGACGGGGTTTCACCATGTTGACCAGGGTGGTCTCGATCTCTTGACCTCGTGATCCACCCGCCTCGGCCTCCCAAAGTGCTGGGATTACAAGCTTGAGCCACCGCGCCTGGCCCAAAGTCTAATAATTCTTAAGTAACTTTTGCTATCTTATCATACCACAACTAGTAACGGATTATCCTAAGTATGTTTGATAATAGAAACCAAACAGTTGATAAATCTGTTCTTTAAAAACCATCATCTGAGAACACATGGACACATAGAGGGGAACAACACACACTGGGATCTATCAGAGGGTGGAGGGTGGAAGGAGCAAGTGGATCAGGAAAAATAATTAAGGGGTACTAGGCTTAATACCTGGGTGATGAAGTAATCTGTAAAACAAACTTCCAGGCCACAAGCTTACCTATGTAACAAATCTGCACATGTATCCCTGAATTTAAGTTAAATTAAAAAAAAAAAAAAATTTAAATAAAGTTTTTTTTAAAAAAAAATATCATCCAAAACTCTGAATATAATTTATTAAAATAACTCAATATAATATACTTACCTACTCGATGACCACCTAGCTTTACAGGTTCTGTTTCTAAACTACTTAATTTGCCACTTTCTTGGCTGTCATTGCAAGTAATAAGACTCTGAGATAACTGATTTGCAGTTAGGTTTGCATGAAGCTTTTGAATTTCTGCCTCTTTTATTGCAAGCTTAATCCTGGCACAAAAGAAAAGAAGTGAAAAGTTATTAAAAGATTCTATAAAAATATTTCATACTGTACTATTTTTCACCTTTCAAGTTGATTTAAAAAATTAGAATTCTGATATTCATCAACTCTTTAGGTAGGACATGAAAACTCCTATATACCACTGTAGGATTACAAATTGGTTCAGCTGTTTTACAAACTTGATGGTATATGGTAAAACTGAAAATGTACATACTCTATAACCCAGCAATTTCACTTTTAGGAATATATAATACAGAAACTCTCATATGTATGTATAAGAAAACATGTATAAGGATGTCCTTTGCAGCACTGTTTGTAGCAGAAAATAGAAACAAGATACCTATAAAGGAATGGATAAATTATGACACTGTTATAGGACAAAATCCTATACTGCTATTAAAAGTAACTAACCACATAAATCCATTCATTAATCTATCTCAATATGAGTGACTTTTTAAAATACTGCTGAGTGAAAAAGTAAAATGGTACACAATATACAGTACACTTATATTTGTGTATATGAGTATAAACATACAAAAATAAATAGAGAAATACATATCCAATTCACAATGGCGGATACTTTGGGGAAAAATGGGACTAGTCATAAGGATCAGAGGGTATTATCCATCCTGTAATGTTTTATTTTCTATTTAGAGAAACAGATTTAAAACAAATACTACAAATTTTAGGGAGAATCAATGCTAGTTAAGAAGATTTAATTCTTAGTTGTGGAATCACAGGTATCTATTAAAATACTCTCTGAGCTCTTCTGTATATTTTTTTAAGTCCTCAATTAAGGGTCTTAATCACCGATAAAAAACATTCTCTTTGCTGTAACTGCAGAATCTGAAAACTGTACCTCAATTCTGAAATCACCAGTTTACTTCCCTCACAGCAGCCGACGCAACTGTCTTCCTTGTTTGACAAGCTACTCATCTGGTATTTAGAAAGAGATGATTTAAAGCCAAATATTTCTCTTTTTAACTGCAAGTTTAAAAACAAACACATGTAAACTTATGTACATGGGATACAGCTGCTTTTTAATTAAGAACTCCAAATTTTAAAAACCATGAATTTAATGGAAACAAGTTAATGTCCATCAATAGAATAAATAAATACATTAAGAAATATTGAGAGAAAAAAAAGAAAAAATAAGAAATATTAAGATAATTGGAAAACTATAATAGTTAAAAGAAATAAGCCTGAGTCACATAAATCAATATGGACACATCTCATAACAATATTGAGTGAAAAACAAATTATAATTGCAAACAGTATTTTCATAAAAACACTAAGCAATATATATATATATATTTCTAAATGCATCTATATGTGACAATATTTAAAACAGAGATGAGAAGGATACACATGAAATTTCAGAATAATTGCCATTTCTGAATGGCAGAGAGGAGAGAGGAAGAGAATAGGGATCTGACAAGGTATATAAAGAAGTTTTACCTGTAAAGTTTTATTCTAAAAAAATATAAAATTGATAAGGCAATATGTGTCCCAGATTTTACAAAGTTGATACACTGGCACATGGACCTTTTTGCACATTTGGATAATACAGAATTTTAAAAGACTGTTATTATAAAAAGGAGCAAGGTAAGCACTTAATGACTTCTACCTTCAAACTATAACCAAATCATACCACTTTTTCTAATCATATCATTCGTAGCACTACATGAAACACACAATCAAGCATACATTACCACATTTGGAACCATATCTCAAATGATTCTGTTTTTAGATTTCTTTTTCTTAAAAGACAGAGTCTCACTCTGTCACCCAGGCTGGAGCTATGATCATAGCTCACTGTAGCCTCGAATTCCTGGATGCAAGCAATCCTCCTACCTCTGCTTCTTGAGTAGCTGGGACCATAGGCATGCGCACCATGCCCAGCTAATTTTTGTATTTTTGTAGAGTTGGGGTCTTGCTATTTTGCCTAGGCTGTTCTTAAACTCTTAGCTTCAAGAGATCCTCTCACTTCGGCCTGCCAAAGTGCTAAGATTACAAGCATGTGCCATATATTTCATATATGAAATAATTCTTATACACAAATGAGAATGCCAATTTAAAATTGTCATCTGCGCCAGGCGCGATAGCTCACGTCTGTAATCCCAGCACTTTGGGAGGCCAAGACGCGTGGATCACCTGAGGTCGGGAATTCGACACCAGCCTGACCAATATGGAGAAACCCTGCCTCTACTAAAAATACAAAAACTTAGCCAGGAGTGGTAGTGCATACCTGTAATCCCAGCTACTTGGGAGGCTGAGGCAGGAAAATCGCTTGAACCTGGGAGGTGGAGGTTGTGGTGAGCACAACCAAACTGGGCAACAAGAGTGAAACTCTGTCTCAAAAATAAAAAAAAAAAAAAAATAATATCAGGGATACTAAGTTCACACAGTTAGAAAAAAAGAAAGAAAAAAATATAATAAAAATAAAATTGTTATCTGTATATGATTACTTTCTAATTTCAAAAGCAAATAGTATATTAAAAATCTAAGCAACCCCAAAACCTAAAATGCAATAAAATAAATAAATGGGAAAAAAAAAATCTAAGCAAATAAACAGCATCCTGGGAAAGCAGATATAACAGGAGTTAAGAGCTTATGTTCTAGCAGATGGCCGAATAGGAACAGCTCCGGAGTGCAGTTCCCAGCAAGAACAACGCAGAGGGTGGTGAGTGGCCACCGCATTTCCGGACAAATTTTCACTGCCCACAGACCAGGAGATTCCCAGGCCAAAAAGCACCACAAGTTTTCAGCATAGCGGCTTCAGCTGGTGCTGGGTTGGTGCCCAGAAACTCACAGAAATCTGGGTGGCCATTTCAACTGGCACCTGGAACACTGGGAGACAGAGCCACCCATTCAACTAAAAGGGAGGGGGCAGAGAAAGGGAGCTAGGCGATCTGGCTCGGCCAGTACCACCCCACAAAACAAGCAATCTGAAACGCTCTGGATTGAGAGTTTTGCAGCAAGCGCAGCTGGACCCAGGATAGTCCAGCTCAGTTGGGGGAACGGCGACCACCACTACCGAGGCAGTTCACACAGCAGCTGGGCAGAACCTGCGGCAGCACGTCAAGAACTTATAAATAAAGCTGATCTTCCTAGGACAGAGCACCTGGGAAAAGGGGCAGTTATGAGTTCCGCTGCAGTAGACTTAAAAGTACCTGCCCAGCATCTCTGCACGGAAAAACAGAGCTCCCAGCACAGCACTTGAGCTCCTATAAGGGACAGGCTGTCTCCTCAGGCAGCTCCCCGACCCCCGTATACCCAAAGAGACACCTCATAAAGGCAAGCTCAAGCTGACATCTGGCAGGTACCCTTCTGGGTTGAAGATAACAGAATAAGAAACTGGCAGCAACCCTTACTGTTCTGCAGCCCCCGCAGGTGATCCCCAGGCAAGCAGGGTCTGGAGTGGACCTCCAGTGGTCCTGCAGCAGAGGGGCCTGTGTTGTTGGAAGGAAAACTAAGAAACGGAAAGAAGTATCTTCATCATCAACAAAAAGGACGTCCACTCAGAGAACCCATCCGAAAGTTAGCAACTACAAAGACCACAGGCACATATATAAAGCCACTAAGATGGGAAGAAACCAGTGCAAAAAGGATGAAAACACCAAAAACCAGAACACCTCTCCTCCTCCAAAGGATCACAACTCCTCACCAGCTAGGGATCAAAGATGGATGGAGAATGAATCTGATGAATTGACAGAAACAGGCTTCAGAAGGTGGGTAATAACAAACTTCTCAGAGCTAAAAGAACATGTGCTAACCCAATGTAAAGAAACTAAGAACCTAGAAAAAAGGTTAGATGAGATGCTAACTAGAATAAACAGCTTAGAGAAGAATATAAACAACTTGATGAAGCTGAAAAACACAGCATGAGAACGTCGTGAAGCATACACAAGTTTCAATAGCTGAATCAAACAAGCAGAAGAATGGATATCAGAGATTGAAGATCAACTCAATGAAATAAAACGAGAAGGCAAGAATAGTGAAAAAAGAGTGAAAAGAAATGAACAACGCCTCCAAGAAATATGGGATTATATGAAAAGACCTAAACTACCTTTGATAGCAGTACCTGAATGTGATGGAGAGAATGAATCCAAGCTGGAAAACACTCTTCAGTATGTCATCCAGAACTTCCCCAACCTAGCAAGGCAGGCCACCATTCAAGTCCAGGAAATACAGAGAACACCACAAAGGTATTCCTCAAGAAGAGCAACCCCAAGGCACATAATCGGCAGATTCACCAGGGTTGATATGAAGGAAAAAATGCTAAGGGCAGCCAGAGAGAAAAGTTGGGTTACCCACAAAGCGAAGCCCATCAGACTCACAGCGGATCTCTTGGCAGAAACCCTACAAGGCAGAAGGGAGTGGGGGACAATATTCAACATCCTGAAAGAACTTTCAACCCAGAATTTCATATCCAGCCAAACTAAGCTTCGTAAGTGACGGAGAAAAAAAATCTTTTATGGACAAGCAATTGCTGAGAGATTTTGTCACCACCAGATGCCTTACAAGAGCTCCTGAAAGAAGCACTAAACAAGGAGAGGAACAACCAGTACCAGCCACTCCAAAAACATACCAAATGGTAAAGACCATCAACACAACGAAAAAAATGTGTCAATTAATGGGCAAAACATCCAGCTAGCTTCAAAATGGTAGGATCAAATTCACACATAACAATATTAACCTTAAATGTAAATGGGCTAAATGCCACAATCAAAAGACACAGACTGGCAAATTGGATAAAAAGTCAAGACCCATTGGTGTGCTGTATTCAGGAAACCCATATCACATGCAAGGACACACATAGGCTCAAAATAAAGGGATGGAGGAAGATTTATCAAGCAAATAGAGAGCAAAAAAAAAAAAAAGCAGGAGTTGCAATCCTAGTCTCTGATAAAATGGACTTTAAACCAACAAAGGTCAAAAGAGACAAAGAAGGGCATTACATAATCGTAAAAGGATCAATGCATCAAGAAGAGCTAACAATCCTTAATATATACACACCCAATACAGGAGCACCCAGGTACATAAACTAAGTTCTTAATGACCTACAAAGAGACTTAAACTCCCACACAATAATAGTGGGAGACTTTAACACTCCACTGTCAATATCAGACAGATCAACGAGACAGAAAATTAACAAGGATATCCAGGACTTGAACTCAGATCTGGAACAAGCGGATCTAATAGACATCTACAGAAATCTCCATCCCAAATCCACAGAATATACATTCTTCTCAGCACTGCATTGCACCTACTCTAAAACTGACCATGTAATTGGAAGTAAATCAATCCTCAGCAAATGCAAAAGAACGGAAATCATAACAGTCTCTCAGACCACAGGGCAATCAAATTAGAACTCAGAATTAAGAAACTAACTCGGAACCACACAGCTTCATGGAAACTGAACAACTGGCTCCTGAATGTCAACTAGATAAACAATGAAATTAAGGCAGAAATAAAGATGTTCTTTGAAACCAAAGAGAATGAAGACGCAACGTACCAGAATCTCTGGGACACATTTAAAGCGGTGTCTAGACGGAAATTCATAACAATAAATGCCCACATGAGAAGCAAGGAAAGATCTAAAATCGACACCCTATCATCAAAATTGAAAGAGTTAGAGGAGCAAGATTTTAAAAAAATTCAAAAGTTAGCAGAAGACAAGAAATAACTAAGATCAGAGCACAGCTGAAGGAGACAGAGACATAAAAAACCCTTCAAAAAAATCAATAAATCCAGGAGCTGGTTCTTTGAAAAGATCAACAAAATAGACCACTAGCCAGATTAATAAAAAGAAAAGGGCGAAGAATCAAATAGATGCAAAAAAATACAATAAATTCCACAGAAATACAAACTGCAATCAGAGATTACTACAAACAACTCTATGTACACAAACCAGTAAACCTGGAAGAAATGGATAAATTCCTGGACATTTTTCACCCTCCCAAACCTAAACCAGGAAGAAGTTGAAATCTTGAATAGACCAATAACAAGGGCTGAAGTTGACACAGAAATTAGTAGCCTACCAACCAAAAAAAGTCCAGGTCCAGAGAGATTCACAGCTGAATTCTACCTGACATACAAAGAGGAGCTGGTACCATTCCTTCTGAAACTACTTCAAACAATACAAAAAGAGGGAATCCTTCCCAAATCATTTTATGAGACCAACATCATCCTGAAACCAAAACCCAGCAGAGACTCAGCAAGAAAAGAAAACTCCAGGCCAATATCCATGATGAACATAGATGCAAAAATCTTTAATAAAATACTGGCAAACTGATTGCAACAGCACATCAAAAAGCTTATCCACCACAATCAAGTAGGCTTCATCCTGGGGATGCAAGGCTGGTTCAACATACACAAATCTATAAATGTAATCCACCAAATAAACGGAACCAAAGACAAAAACCACGATTATCTCAATAGATGCAGAGAAGGCCTTCGACAAAATTCAGCGCCCTTTATGCTAAAAACTCTCAATAAATTAGGTATCAAAGGAACATATCTCAAAACAATAAAAGCTATTTATGACAAACCTACAGCCAATATCATACTGAATGAGCAAAAACTGGAAGCATTCCCTTTGAAATCCAGCAGTAGACAGGGATGCCCTCTCTCACCATTCCTGTTCGATATAGTATTGGAAGTTCTAGCCAGAGCAATTAGGCAAGAAAAAAAAGTAAAAGATATTGAGTGAGGAAAGGAGGAAGTCAAATTGTCTCTATTTGCAGACGACATGATTGTATATTTGGAAGACCCTATCATCTCAGTCCAAAACCTCCTTAAACTGATAAGCAACTTCAGCAAAGAACCAGGATACAAAATCAATGTGCAGAAATCACAAGCATTTCTATACACCAATAACAGACTAACAGAGAGCCAAATCATGAGCAAACTCCCATTCACAATTGCTACAAAGAGAATACCTAGGAATACAACTAACAAAGGATGTAAAGTACCTCTTCAAGGAGAACTACAAACCACTGCTCAGCAAAATAAGAGAGGACACAAACAGATGGAGAAACATTCCACGCTCATGGTTAGGAAGAATCAATATTGTAAAAATGGCCATACTGCCCAAAGTAATTTATAGATTCAACACTATCCCCATCAAGCTACCAATGACCTTCTTCACAGAACTGGAAAAAGCCACTTAAACTTCATATGGAACCAAAAGAGACTGCATGGCCAAGACAATCCTAAGCAAAAAGAACAAAGCTGGAGGCATCACGCTACCTGATTTCAAACTATACTACAAGGCCACAGTAATCAAAACAGCATGGTACTGGTACCAAAACAGAGATATAGAACAGAACTGAGGCCCTGGAGGCAATGCCACACATCTACAACCATCTGATCTTTGACAAACCTGACAAAAACAAGCAATGGGGAAAGGATCCCCTGTTTAATAAATGGTGTTGGGAAAACTGGCTAGCAGTGTGCAGAAAGCAGAAACTGGACCTCTTCCTGACACCTTACACTAAAATTAACTCCAGATGGATTAAAGACTTAAACATAAGACCTAACACCATAAAAACCCTAGAAGAAAGCCTAGGCAAAACCATTCAGGACATAAGCATAGGCAAGGACTTCATGACTAAAACACAAAAAGCATTGGCAACAAAAGCCAAAATAGACAAATGGGACCTGATTAAACTCCAGAGCTCCTGTACAGCAAAAGAAACAATCATTAGAGTGAACTGGCAACCAACAGAATGGGAAAAACATTTTTGCAATCTACACATCTGACAAGGGGCTAATATCCAGAATCTACAAAAAACTAAAACAGATTTACAAGAAAAAAACAAACAAACCCATCCAAAAGTGGGCAAAGGATATGAATAGACACTTTTCAAAAGACATATATGAGGCCAACAAACTGAAAAAATGCTCATCATCACTCATTATTAGAGAAATGCAAATCAAAACCACATTAAGATACCACCTCACGCCAGTTAGAATGGCGATCATTAAAAAATCTGGAGACAACAAATGCTGGAGAGGATGTGGAGAAATAGGAACACTTTTAAATTGTTGGTGGGAGTATAAACTAGTTCAACCATTGTGGAAGACAGTGTGGCGCTTCCTCAAGGACCTAGAAATAGAAATTCCATTTGACCCAGCAATCCCATTACTGGGTATATACCCAAAGGATTACAAATCATTCTATTATAAAGACACATGCACACTTATATTCATAGTAGCACTGTTTACAATAGCAAAGAACTGGAACCAACCCAAATGCCCATCGACGACAGACTGGATAAGGAAAATGTGGTACATATACACCATGGAATACTATGCAGCCATAAAAAATGATGAGTTAGTGTCCTTTTTAGGGACATGGATGAATCTGGAAACCATAATTCTCAGCAAACTGACACAAGAATAGAAAATCAAACACCGCATATTCTCATTCATAGGCAGATGATGAACAATGAGAACACATGGACACAGGAAGGGGAGCATCACACACTGGGGTCTGTTGTCCAGGGCCAAGGGAGGGACATTGGGGAGGTGGGGAGGTCACAGAGGGATAACATGGGGAGAAATGTCAGATGTAGGTGATGGGGGGATGGAGGCAGTAAACCAAATTGCCATGTGTGTACCTGTGCAACAATCCTCCATGATCTGCACATGTACCCCAGAACCTAAAGTGCAATTAAAAAAAAATTTTTTTTAAGATCTTAGGGTCTAGTTTAAATTTGGCTACTTATCAGTTGGGTAATATTTACTTCCTTAGGTCTAGGTTTCTTCACCAATAAAATGATGATATTGCATCAGATGATTTCTAATATTCTTTTTGGTTCATAATTCCATAGTTTGCAATAGTTTAACATGGGTAAGTCTACCATCTAGTTTACCATATATTCATATGTGAAATCAACCATAATATATTTACCTATACTTCCCCCTGACCTTTCCTTCATTTTACACCTATCGATTACAAATTCCTGAATAGGTTTACTTACCTTCTCCCTAATCTTACTTATATATAAGGTCACAAATGTAACTCAAAGCAAAAAGGTGGTAGACTATTATTATAAAAACATTTTAAAGTTCTATGCCATTCTAGTAAGTACATGAAAAGTTGCTCATCATGAGCCATTAAAGAAATGTAAATTAAAACCACAATGTGATACCACTTTACACTCACTAAGATGGTTATAATAAAGACAGACAGACAAGAACAAGTGTTGGGAAGGAAGTAGAGAAACAGGAACCCTCATACGTTGCTGGTGAGAATGTAAAATAGTGTAGACATTTTGGAAAACAGTTTGGCATAAATTTACCATATGACCCAACAATTCTACTCCTAGGTATAACCCAAGAGAAAGAAAACAGGTCTAAAGACTTGTATGCAAATGTTCATAGCAGCATTATTCTTAATATCCAAAAGCGGAAACAATCCAAATGTCCATCAACCAGTGAATGGATAAAATGTAACATATCTATATAATGAAATCTATTTAGCAATAAAAAGAAATGAAATACTGATATCACAACATGAACGACTCTCAAAACATTAAGAATGCAAAAAAACAGATGTAAAAGAGCACATACTGTATGAGTTCATTTATGTGAAATATCCAGAAAAGACAAATCTATCGACGCAAAAACTATTAGTGTCTTCCTAGGGGTAGGAGTGAGTACAGGGACTAATTATAAATGGGTATAAAATATCTTTTGAGGATGATAAAAATGTTTCAAAGCTGGACTGTGGTGATTGTTCCAAAACTTGCAAATTTACTAAAAATCATATATTAGTACACTAAAAACAGGCAAATTTATGGTACGTAAATGATACTTCAAGAAAGCTGTTTAAAAAAATTCTTTGCCATTATACATGGCATCTGAGAAACTAAGAAAAAGTCAACAATGGTAAGTGCAGGAAAAAAAAAGAGATTAGAGAGAAGAAAAATTCACGACTAAAAGTATAAAGGAAAGAAAAAATTAAATGACAGTCTTTTCTAAAACACTTTGGTAAAATTCTTTTCTTCTGTTACGTAATCACATACTTACTGGCAACTGGGATATAATTTTTTCCAAACTTCTTAGTTCTATTCTTGAACTTTCAATTTCTTGTTGACATAAATCTAATCGCTCATTCTGTGCCGCAACACGAACCTTTAATTCTCGGTTTTCATTCATTAAACAAAACTTGTCTCTAAGTATTTCATCTTTGTTCTCTAACTCACTCTCTAGCTTCAGAATACTTTGTCTAGATTCAGTTAATTGTGCTATGACGTCTGAATTTTTCACTGCCATGATCCTTAATTTTTCTTTTCCATTGCTATTTTCTTCTCTTAACTGCCTATGACGAAAAAAGAATAAAAATGAAAATAAAATATATATGCATTCATTTTCAATCATATTTATTTAATCACATTAAAAGTTTTTTAAAGCTTAATTCTAAAATAATACCTGCTCACATTTACTAAATACCTACTTCTGCATGCCAGGCACTTAACTTTATGTGCTTGGCACTATTATTACTTCTTATTTACAGATGAGGTAACTGAGGCACAAAAAGGCTATATAACTTTCCCAGTGTCTCACAGTAAATGGTGGGCTGAAATCTTGAAAGCATTTCTGCTCCCAGTTTAATTGTATAAGACAGGATATCTAACTCCAAAATCCCTGACATAGTAGGGATTTTGTATTACCAACAAAGTTTTGGATTCCTAAAACAGGAGAGAAAAGTAAACTGGCTCTATTTGTAAAACAGGAAGGAAAAGTAAACTGGCTCTACATAATTGTACAATCGGCTTAAGAGCCCAGCATCAGTGACTTTCTGTTCTTACAAGGATTCTTTTAAGAAATACTGCATCAGCTACTCTTTTGAGACGGAATTTCACTTGTTTCCCAGGCTGCAGTGCAGTGGTGCAATCTCGGCTCACTGCAACCACCGCCTCCCAGGTTCAAGTGATTCTCCTGCCATAGCCTCCTGAGTAGCTAGGATTACAGGCACATGCCGCCACATCTGGCTAATTTTTGTATTTTTTTAGTAGAGATGGGGTTTCACCATGTTGGCCAGGCTGGTCTCTATCTCCTGATCTCAGATGATCCACCTGCCTCGGCCTCCCAAAGTGCTGGGGTTACAGGCGTGAGACAACTCACTGGGCCCAGCAACTCTTAATGGCACAGAGGGAAATACTGTGTTGAAAAACTCAGACATTTTAGAAAGGTCAGACTCCAACTGTGAAGCTTTAAAAATATCTTAACCAATTTATTTCACTTATATTTGAAATATGAAAATAATTTTTTTTGAAAAATATGAAAATAATGACTTAAAAATCATATCTAATTAAGTATACAAGAATTCTTTCATTAAGTACAAAAATTTTAAGTGATAGGGGATTCCATCATAGTGTAATTGGCAGCATTTTTCTTTCTTAAAAGTAGATCTTGCAATCGATAACAATAGATTCTAGAAAATATTCTAGTAAAAAGTATCTTTACTCCCTCCTCCTTGGCAAAAATACTAAACACAGTACCTTAAGGGAAGTATGGCAAAATTAGACAAACCAGTTATTCTGATCGCTTTCCACTCCTCCTTTTTAAAAATTAACAGTTTGAAGTGATAAAGACTGTTTAACATTAACCTCTGAAAGTTGATGGGTATTAGTTTTGAGAGGACAATATGATATACTAGAGAGAGTATAGGAGTCAGAAGACTTTATCTTTCTGACCTTAGTAAATTCTGGCTACTCTTGAGGCTTCTGTTTCTTTACTTATAAAATGAGAAGTTTGGACTAGGTAATTTTTTATGATTTGAAAAACATTTTTATTAGAACATCGGATACTATACACATTTTACTAGCTAACTAATATGGTCATCTATCAAGGACATTATGTCTATTAATTTTCTCTAAATATATGCCAAGTAAATGTGTTGATCAGTATCTCTCCGTATTTACAAGTATATTAGCATTAACACATTTTACTTCATTTCTAATTCTATACCTAGAAAACAGTTTGTCATAAAGCCTATCCTTCTATATAACATAAGCCCATAATTACAACATATAAAATATTGTGTTTTAAGATTTTTTTCATTTCCACACAAAAATCCTGTTCTGCAACAGCATACTGTACCTTAATTTCTCTTTCAGAATTTCAAGTTCACTTTTATATAGACCACACTTTTCCTGTAGCCTTTTATTTTCCTTTTCACAGTTAATTAGATTTCTCTCTAATATTTCTTCTTCAGCTTGAACCTAAAACAATAATTTAAGTGGACATACTAATGTGGTTGTAAGCTTTAGGTGTTTCAAGCTAAAAATGTAAGTAGTGCTTTCAGAAATAAGCAGGAAAATAGACTAAGGATTTCATACATTAAGTCCCCAGCCCTGAAGTAAAAAGAAGCAAAGTGAAGTTCCTGAGCAGTAACAAAGGACAGAGAAAAGGATGCTACTATCTGTCCAGAAAACCTGTAACGGATAGGCAATCACATCAACTGAAAGCAAAAGTGCTCTGACCTCACGTGGACAAGGCAAGCAATTCATCTAGGGCTTCTGTGTTCGAGTTACTAAAGGTTAATTTCAGTACAAATGTTCCAGAGAGGTTATTTTTGAAATTTTAGCCACAAAATCTACCAATGAAACCACAGCCCCAAATGCAGAAGATAAAAGCACCCAGGATACAGTGTTGAGAGGAGAAGACTAGGTAGATCTGCCCCAATTCCTTTGTTACCCTATGTTACATCCACCTAACTACAGGGCTTTGCTGAGCGTAGTTTGCAACTGACAATCCTAAGTGTAAAAAGAAAACAAAAACAAAAACCTCTCTCTTAACATTTTTCTCTATAAAGTCCTCCTTCTCCCCAAGAATATTCCTCCTATTAGGTCTTCTACCTCCCCTTACAGATTAACTCATTAAAAATTCCTTCTAAGATATTTCATTCCCACAAGGACCCTCTCCAAGGCTTTCAAAACAGTGATCTGATTAACTAATTTACAGTTAAGATTTCAGTGCCTAGTGAGACCTTAATATTTTACACTGCCAAGTGACATTCACAGTTTTACTGCAAAGGAATGACCTTTTTGTAATCAACTGCAGACCTTTTCCTTGATCTTGGTATTTAATACTGTTGGTAACTTCTCCTCTAAAATATTTTACCATTTAGCTATCATGACAATATTACACTTGTCTCCGGCCACTCTTGTTTTCTTTGCTTCCTTTTATTAACTCTTCATTCCTGACTGCTCTCTTCTTTTTATATATTCTCTTGAAAGTTTACGAATTTCTTAACTTTCCTTATTGCAACTACATTATGAGAAACACTCACCTCAAGTTTCCAAAATCCCTCCTATCTTCCTTATGCTATGAAAATTACTTAAGCAACATCTTAACTTATGAGACCAAAGACATTTAATTCAAAATCCTTCAATTTCTTTCCACCTAAAACTTTTTTCTGTATTTTTTATCCACTTTTTTCTCATAAGGAAAAGAAATGCCCTATTTCATTTAAAAAAAAAAAAAAATCTCACTTCTGATCTTCTTGAATATAGTTCAGACTCTCGTGCCATCTTTTATTCCCTATAATACTAGCACCTTCCATCTCCCCCTTCTAATATGTTGAGGGTACCCTTAGGTACTTTACCACAGCTTCTTCACCTTACCTTAGCTTTCTTCTCCCCTTCCATTTGCTGCCTCCGCAAACCTGCCACACACACTTATTTCCTCTTCACCTACTGTATGTAAAGAATTGTCTGTTAGCTACCTCTACTGCCTCCGTTTCCATTTCTCCCATCTCAGAGATTGTGCCTTCTAATAAATTGCTCCCTACAAAGTATCCAGTGACTCCTTGATTATAAAAAACAATAGCCCTGTCTCGTTCCTCATCTTTCTAAAATTTTTTTCTAATTTTTTACAGACAGGATCTTGCTCTTTCACTTAGGCCTGAGTACAGTGGCATTATCATGGCTTAATGCAGCCTCTAATTCCTGAGTTCAAGCAATCCTTCTACCTCACCTCCTGAGTAGTTGGATTAACAGGTGTGAGCCACCATACCTGGTTCAGTCCTCATTATTCTTGACCAATTTGCAACATCTGGCACTGAAGATAACTACCTTCTTTTTAAAATGTTCGGCCAGGCACAGTGGCTCACTCCTGCAATCTCAGCACTTAGGGAGGCTAAGGTAGGTGGATCACCTGAGGTCAGGAGTTTGGGACCAGCCTGACCAACACAGAGAAATCCCGACTCTACTAAAAATACAAAATTAGTTGGGCGTAGTGGTGCAAGCCTGTAATCCCAGCTACTCGGGAGGCTGAGGCAGGAGAATCACTTGAATTCAGGAGGCGGAGGTTGCAGTGAGCCAAGATAGCGCCATTGCACTCCAGCCTGGGCAACAAGAGCAAAACTCCATCTCAAAATAAATAAATAAATAAATAAAATAAAATATTCTATTGCCTTGACTTTTCTTACTATACTTTCCTGATTCTCTAATATTTTTTAAGTCACTTCTCAATATCTTTCAAAAGCTAATCTACCTGTTCTTTATCTCCCAGGGTATCTTTCATCTTGTTCTCACTCTATATAAACTCTGTCAATGTACAGGGTTTGTACACCTTAATCAGTACTGTCAATTCTCAAAACTACAGCCCTAGTATGGATTTCAGTGTCTAAATCCAGACCTATAGATACAAAAGCCTACCAGAAACCTATGCCTGGATATTCTATGACATTTCCAAAACAAAAATTAAGTTTTTTTCCTAAATTGTCAATTTTGATTCATAATGCAATCATCCAGCAGTCACTCAAACCAGCAACCTAAAAATAGCCTGTATTTTTCTCTTTCTCATACTGCCCACTTCTAATGCTTCGAGTGGTCACTAGATCCCAGATTCTCCAATTTTAACATCCCTCATATCTATCTACTCAGCTCCTTCATCTTCAATATCTCTTGCCTTGTCTTTTAAAGTCTCTTTGACTTTAAAAGTCTCTCACTTCTCAAATGCATCTTCACATGACATCAGAGTGAGCTTCCTGCAACATAGATTTTGATAATTTTCCCTGTTTAACATTATTCGGTGATATACCACAATCTTGGATATACCCTAGCAGCTCAAGCACTGCCTACTCTGTGAAGCTTTCTTTGGGCCCACCAGAGTTTATTAACTGCCCCCACCTTCACCCTGGCCTACCATACCTACCTCTTATTTCCATAATATTATGCTTCTTATTCCAAAATACTGAAATTATTTGTTTATATATTTGTCAATCTTACTAGACAGTGAGCTCTTTAGGGTAGGTATCATGTGTTACGTATCACTGAATCTCCCAGATACTGGCATAGTACCTGGCATGTAAAAGGAATTTCATAATTGTTTAATAAATGAACACCTATCTTTGGGAGAGAGATCCAAGATGGCTGACTAGCAGCAGCTCAGGATTGCAGCTCCCAGTGAAGGTGCAGGGAGTGAGGGGATGCCAGACTTCCAGAAGAATTTTTGTTGCCTACGGACCAGGAGATTCCCAGCGGAGGGGCCCCACAGGTCTCCAGAGCTACTCTTTTGGCCGGCGCAGCTGTTTAGCTGGTGTCCCGGCATGGCGGTTCTCAGTGCGGAGTATGCGGGACTGCGTGCCCTTTTGCTTGGCGTTTGGAGCTCCGGGGAGGCAGAGTCACCCATTCGGCTGATTGAAAGGGGAACTGAAGCCAGGAGCCAGACCGGGAGATTCCCAGGCAGAAAAACGCCACGAATCTCAGCAGTGCTGTTTCAGCCGGCGCGGTTGCTGCAGGGAAATTGATAGATCCCGGCACCTTTTCGGAGGGTGACTGGGGCACCTGGGAGAGAATCGACCATTCAATTAGGAAAAGAAAAAAAGAGGGCTCCGAGACAGGGAGCCAGGTGATCGGGCTCGGCTGGTCCCACCCCCACAAGAAAACACCAATTGAAAACGCTGACGGCTGAGAGTTTCACAGCAAGCACAGCTGAACCCGGGAAGGTCCACCTCTGTGGGGGAAGGGCATCTGCCAAAGAAAAACAAACAGAAATAACATCACCACCAACAAGCTGGACGTCCACTCAGAGACCCAATCTGAAAGTCAGCAATTACAAAGCCGACAGGTGGATAAATCCACAAAGACGGGAAGAAACCGGCGCAAAAAGGCTGAAAACATCTGAAATCAGAATGCCTCTACTCCTTCAGGGGATTGCAGCTACTCATCAGCAAGGGAACAAGGCCTGATGGAGAATGAGTGTGATGAATTGTCAGAATCAGGCTTCAGAAGGTGGATAATAAGAAACTTCTGTGAGCTAAAAGAACATGTTCTAACCCAATGCAAAAAAACTAACAACCTTGAAAAAAGGTTTGACAAAATGCTAATGAGAATAGACAATTTAGAGAGGAATATAAGTGAATTAATGGAGCTGAAAAACACGAGAACTTCGCGAAGTATGCACAAGTTTTAACAGTTGAATTGATCAAGCAGAGGAAAGGATATCAGAGGTCGAAGACCAACTCAATGAAATAAAATGAGAAGACAAGATTATAGAAAAAAGGGTAAAAAGGAATGAGCAAAGTCTCCAAGAAATATGGGACTATGTGAAAAGACCTAATCTATGTTTGATAGGTGTACCTGAATGTGACAGAGAGAATGAATCCAAGCTGGAAAATATTCTTTAGGATATTATTCAGAAAAACTCTCCCAACCTAGCAAGGCATGACAATATTCAACTCCAGGTAATACAGAGAACACCACAAAGATATTCCTCAAGAAGAGCAACCCCAAGGCACATAATCATAGATTCACCAGGGTTGAAATGAAGGAGAAAATGCTAAGGGCAGCCAGAGAGAAAGGTCAGGTTACCCACAAAGGGAAGCCTATCAGACTCACAGCAGATCTCTCAGCAGAAACCCTACAAGCCAGAAGAGAGTGAGGGCCAATATTCAACATCCTTAAAGAAAAGAACTTGCAACCCAGGATTTCATATCCAGCCAAACTAAGCTTCATAAGTGAAGGAAAAATAAAATCTTTTGTGAACAAGCAAGCACTCAGAAATTTCATTACCACCAGGCCTGCTTTACAAGAGCTTCTGAAAGAAGCACTACACATAGAAAGGAACAACCAGTATCAGACACTCCGAAAATATACCAAAAGGTAAAGAGCATCAACATAATGAAGAATCTATATCAAATAATGGGCAAAACAGCCAGCTAGCATCATATGCCAGGATTAAACTCACATATATTGTTATTAATCCTAAATTTAAATTGACTAAATTCCCTAATCAAAAGACACAGAAAGGCCAATTGAATAAAAAGGCAAAACCCATTGATATGCTGCATCTAGACCCATCTCACATGCAAGGATACACAAAGACTCAAAACAAAGGGATGGAGGAAGATTTACCAACCAAATGGAGAGCAAAAATAAATAAATAAATGAAAAGCAGGAGTTGCAATTCTCACCTCTGATAAAATAGACTTTAAGGCAACCAAGATCAAAAGAGGCAAAGAAGGACATTACACAGTGGTAAAAGAATCAATGCAACAAGAAGAGCTAATGATCCTAAATATATATGCACCCAATACAGGAGCACCCAGATACATAAGGCAAGTTCTTAATGACTTATAAAGAGACTTAGACTCCCACACAATAATAGTGGGAGACTTTAATATCACATTGTCAACATTAGATCAACGAGACAGAAAATTAACAAGGATATCCAGGACTTGAACTCAGACCCGGAACAAGTAAACTTAATAAACATTTATAGAACTCTCCACTCCAAATCCACAAAACATACATTCTTATCAGTACCACATCACACCTACTCTAAAAGTGACTATGTAATTGGAAGTAAATCACTCCTCATAGCATTTCACAGGTTTAAATGAAATATTGGTTGGCTGCTTGTTTGTTATTTTCCTCCCTTATTCCTTCCTGTGTCCATTGCTAAGGACAATTATTGGCACAAAAGAGGTTTTCAATACCCATTTTTAGACTGCATTCTAGCTTGGGCAATAAAGCAAGACTCCCATTCTCTCTCCTTCTTTCTCTTCCTCTTTCTTTCTCTCTTTCATTCTTTTTCTTTTTCTCTTCCTCTTTCTCTCTTTCATTCTTTTTCTTTCTTTAAAAAAAAAAAAATGAACACCCATCTTCTTATTCTACCCTTCTACCTAAACATTCTTTCCTCTGCCTTTATACCTTTCTTTGAACAGAATCATAAACTTCCTCTGCTTTAATTGTTATCTCAAGATGGAAGTCTCCCATATTAGCATCTCTTTACCAGACCTCTCTGTTGAGTTCAATATCTGAATATGCAACTGTGGTGTTTCTCTATACATATTTCATTACCATGTGATATTACTTAGAGATACTAAATGAATGTAATAAATGAATGTAATAAACTCACTATATTTCTATATAGAATCAGTTCAAGAAACTTTCCCTCTCAGAGGTAGAAGCAAGGCCCTCTCAGAGTAGCAGATTGAGGAAGACTAGTAGAAGGGTACCTAATCTGTCTTCATTTTCACTGAAGTGATAAAAATGAATTTCTTTCTTCTACTTCTCTAGCTCCAATCTTTGCTCACACATTCCATCCTTCTCTATATTTTGTTTCTTCTCCTCTCTCTACTCTTTTCCCTCTTTGGATAAAAAAAGTTTCTGCTGATAATAAAAGGATTAGTGAACGTCATCCTTAATATTTATAAATTATTTATTTAAATGATTTTATAAGATCATAAAAGTTACTCTCTGCCTCAACCATAAACATATGCTAATTATTCCTACCTTTATTGTTGGAATATAGACAGTAATACAAAACACTGAATTTGCACAAGTGTCTCTTACCTTTTCCAGTTTTTCAGCCACTTTTTCTTTATATTGTTGGAAAGCTTTACTCAGCTCTTCGGCATTATACAGTGCTTCATTCCTTTGTTGTTCAGCTCTAAAATATAAAGAGATAATAAATAAAGTGAAGAATGCTATGCATTTAAATAGTTAAGTTCCAAAGTAATCTTTAATTATATGGAATAATTAGAGAAAAACAAATTTCTCTGTACTAAAAAGGATATTAGGCTTAAAGTATAAAATGAAGAATGTAGATCATACTACAAAAATTTTCTCACTCTATCAATATGAAAAATAAAATATAACACAAAACAATTATAAACATAAATGTTGAAATATATATAAATTCTTATGTGTTGGCAATTCTTTTTCCCTGTCTGGAAAAGACAGATTAGGGAAATAGCCAAGGCTGGATGATAAATTTTCAAAGGTTAGGTATTATAGAATAAGTCTATTATCTAGAATATTAAATACACTCAGTAAATTCTGTGTCCTTTGCAAAGGTCAAACAAATTTCAAACAGGTATTTCAAAAAATGGTAACTTCTATTGATACCAGATATAAAAATCTAGACAACAAAAAAACACAACCACCACCAAGCATTGTTTAAGCCCAACCTTGTTCCCTCATCTCTTAGTTC
Organism: Sapajus apella; assembly: GCF_009761245.1. Lineage (NCBI taxonomy): Eukaryota > Metazoa > Chordata > Mammalia > Primates > Cebidae > Sapajus > Sapajus apella. Next base: position 6,441,654 of record NW_022437004.1, on the reverse strand, counting down.
CTCATGTTTCTCACGATGAAATGAAAATCTGGGGCACAATACATTGAGAATACTTGGTCAATATCACACTCACACCTAAAAATATTTTAATATTTAAACCTAGTCCCATCAAATTCTTTCTAATGTAAGTGAGGTAATGACCCTCCTCTTATCCAGGGTAAATTATTTATAGTCTGGATCTTAACTCTTAGCCCTTCAGAAATGCACTCTAGCTTCCGTATTTTCATTCTCTCTGTTGGTTATTTCGCCCCAAGTATGAACAAGTTCAAGTAAAAGTACTCCTAACTTCCTGAATCTATGTGGTTAAGTATGTCTATTTGACTGAAAGGTTTCAGATAAAGGAAGGCAAGGACAACAAAGAATTTCTCTGAAAATCTGTAAGAATATAATCCATTTCTGAATGTGCACAGGTGCAGTTCAGAGCAAAAGATACCTGTATTTCTCACTTAAACAAACAAAAGCCTTCCCACATATTGTGCTTCCCTCTATGATCCTTCTTTTCAAGCCAGACTTACCTACTTTACACTTATCTACTCTTCCTCACTTCCATTTTTTAAAAAAGTCATGACATATTTCAGACACACAAAAAAGTGTGGATAAATATTACCATGTACTTCCAATCCTGTTTTAATGAATCTTCACTCTTTGTCTGAAAAGGCTACAGAAGACAAGCAAAATGTTGCAAATAAAGTTGAGGTCCGTATGTGTCCGTTTCAAATCCTATTCCCCTGACTTCTTCCACAGGGGTAACCCTAACATGATTTTGTTTTTTATTTTGTACATTCATATGTTAACTATACCCACAAATGGTATATATCATAGTTCATCTATTCTGAGAGGCACATTGTTTTCACTTTTTGTTGTGTGTGTAGAAATGGGGGTCTTGCTATTTTGTCCAGGTTGGTCTTGAATTCCTGGCCTCAAGTAATACTTCCACTTTGGCCTCCCCAAGTGCTTGAATTACTGGAGTAAGCCACTGTGCCCAGCCTGTTTTTGCTTTTGTTTTCAATAGCCACCTGTAGGCACATCATGCTTCCACATTTTTAACATCTCTAAAATTGTTATGTGCTGAGTGCAGTGGTTCATACCTGTATTCCAAACACTTTAGAAGGCCAGGCTAGGAGGATTGCTTGAAGCCAGAAGTTAGAGGGCAGCCTGGGAAACATAGTGAGATCATCTCTACAAAAAGTTAACTGGGCGTGGTGGTGCACACCTGTAGTCCCACTACTCTAGAGGCTGAGGCAGGAGGATCCCTTGAGCCCAGGGGTTTAAGGCTGCAGTGAGCCATGACTGCAATACTGCATTCTAGCCTGGGTGACAGAGTAAGACCCTGTCTCTAAAAAAGTAAAATAAGATAGTTCCAGGCAGGGATCTATAAAGTGCAATAGCAATGGCCAGCTACCTCAAGCTCAACAACAGTGCCAAGATGCCCATCCTGAGGCTGGGCACCTGCAAGTACCCCTCAGGCCAGGTAACTGAAGCTGTGAAGGTGGCGATCAACATCAGGTCCCACCACATTGACTGTGTCCACATGTACCTGAATGAGAATGACACCCACACCTGCCAAGGGTGAGCTAGGTGCAGAATGGCACAGGGTATATGAACGAATGTAGGGTCTGGCCACTGCTCATAGCCAGGCACACCGTCTGTGGCAGTGTGGGCAGCTCCAGGCACCAGCATGGGCTCCAGTTCCCTGTGAGGCTGTGGCTAGACCAGGCATACCATAAGCAGCTTCCATGGCTGACACCAGGGAATGTGGTGGTGTGCGGAAGCTTGGAGACACCAGGACCCACAGAGCCCTAAAGAGGGTGTCACAGCCCTGACTCGGGAAGCTCATAGGTCTGGGCTTGCTGAAGGGCTGCAGCTCTTCTCTCCTTCTCTTGTCTCTCTTTGTTAATAGCATTTTTAGCCCCACCATTTGGTGGGTTCTGAATTCTTATCCTGCATCCAGGGAGAATGAGGTACACAAACAAATGGAGGATGAGCAAGACAAAGAGAAGCTCTGTTGAGTGACAGAACAGCTCAGAGGTGACCCACAGTGGAGAGTTCCTCTGAATGGCCAACCCCACCTCATTCTCATTTGTAGAGATGATCTCACTATGTTTCCCAAGCTGCTCTCTAACTTCTGGCTTCAAGCAATCCTCCTGTCTGTTTTATATTTTTTGTAGAGATGAGGTTTTGCCATGTTGCCCAGGCTGGTCCTGAACTCATGAGTTCAGGTGATCTGCCCATCTTGGCCCTCACAAAGTGCTAGGATTACAGGTGTTAGCCACCATACCCAGCCTGCTTTCAATTTTTCTGGGTCCTTATGTTTTAGGTAATCTCTTACAAACAGCATAAAGCTAAACAATCTCTCCCTTTACACTGGCTTTTCAATCTATTATGATTAACCTTCTCTACCAAAAAAAATTGTCCCTGCAAAGGTTTTGATCTTTCAAATTCAGAGTGTGTTAATTAGTCCATTTGTGCTGCTAGAACAAATACCATAGTCTGGGTAGTTTATAAAAAACAGAAATGTACCTCACAGTTCTAGAGGCTGGAAAGTCCAAAATCAAGGCACTGACAGGTTGGTAGGGCCTAATCTGTCTGCTTCCAAAATGATGCCTTGAATGTTACATCCTCCAAGGAGGAGGAACACCATATTCTCACATGACAGGCAAAAAGGGACAAACTCCCTCTATCAAGCCCTCTTATAATGGCGTTAATCCATTCATGAAAGCCGAGTCCTTTTAAATGCCCCACATCCCAACAGTGTTGCATTGGGAATAAGTTTTCAATACAAAAAATTTGGGGGACACATTCAGACCATAGCAGAAAGTCAATATTCATTTTAGTTCTTCAGAAAGCTCCAACAATCTTCATGTCATACTGCTACCTAAAAATCTCAATTGGCTATTTATGCTCTCCAGGTTAAAATACAAATCCTTTGGTATAACACAAAAAGGCGTTTACAGTCTGGATCCAGCCTATCTTTCTTATCTCATCTCCCACTACACCTATTTACTTATAAAAACATAAAATTACTTCAGCAGTTCTTCAGCAATGATGCTCTTTTATACTTTTGTGCCTTTGCACATGCTGCCAGAATGTGTCTCTCCCCACTTACTCACTTTGTGAAGCCAAAGTCAATACTTGGCCAGGCACAGTGGCTCACGCCTATAATCCCAGCACTTTGGGAGGCAATATTGCAAATATTGCTTAGTACAGATTGTGACTTTATACTGTATAAAAACTGCTATAATCCTATTTTCTTATAAAATCTTATTAGTTTAAACTCAAAAAATTTAAATCCTTATTAGTTTAAAAGTGAACTGGCCTTCAGAGTTAATGGTTCCTTGGATAGAGCTACCTAGAAGACTTTATCTCAAGATGTAATTTATACAAAATAGGTATTTTTGTACTACCTATATATTTCTAAAGGAAAATTCAACCACACATTCTCATGCATTTTCTTTCTCTATCATATCTATGAGGCAAAATTTTCTTTTTTAAAGAGTTCATTCAACATTTTATTTAGCTTTATTAGAGGTAATATTAATGTTAGTATTTTAAACTCAGTGCACTGGTTTCTTTCCTTTTTTTTTTTTTTGAGATGGAGTCTCACTCTGTTACCCAGGCTAGAATGCAGTGGCACAATCTCAGCTAACTGCAATCTCTGCCTCCCCAAGTTCAAGCAATTCTCTGCCTCAGCCTCCTGAGTAGCTGGGATTACAGTAGCCTGCCACCATGCCTGGCTAATTTTTTGTATTTTTAGTAGAGATGGGGTTTCATCATCTTGGCCAGGCTGGTTTTGAACGCCTAACCTCATGATCCACACGCCTTGGCCTCCCAAAGTGCTAGGATTACAGCGTGAGCCACCGCGCCTGGCCCCAGTGTACTGGTTTCAAATAGGTCATAGAACTTAATTTCAGAAAGCAGTATCATTACACTGATAATCATGATCTGTCTTGTAGAAATTAAGATCAATCCAGAATGCTAATAACATAAACTCCACATATAAATATTTTAATGGAAAATTTTAAAAAATTAACAGATTAAAAAAAAAACATTAAGTTTATTCTACTGCCAAATCTCTAAAATTTTTTTACTTCAAAAATTAACTAGAATTTTATATAGGTAATATATCCTTTTATTCCCTTTCAGAAAAATTTATTTGCTTTAAAACACATACCTTTTTCCTTGTTTGCTTTGTTCAAGTAAGTCCACCTTTAATTTTATACATTCCTCTTTGGACTCCTGCAAACTCCGTTCCTTTTCAATTACCATTTTCTGGCTCTGTTCCAGTTTATTTTCTGCCTCTCTATAAAATAAAGGATACTTTGTTTAAGACTACTAAACAGATTATACCAGGTATGCAAGAATATTAGGAATTATATTTCTTTAAATCAATGAGTTAAGAGAAACAACATACAAAAAAAGATAAAGAAAAAGGCATATTCATCACTTGTTAATAAAGAGTTTTTTTTAAAGAATAAGAGTACTTCCATCAGATGATAAATATATCTGAAGTAATAGCTCATATTATATTTTATAGTCAGACACCAGAAGCATTCCTGTATTGTTCAGAAACTAAATAAAGATGACTGTTATCACCCCCACATCCAACAACTTTTCTGTCAGTTCTACCCACTGCAAAAAGCAAATATGAAAAGGTAATAAGAAATATAAATGCTGGACAAATTTTTTTGTCTTTTTCGTACTCTCCTTTGACTCAGAAACAAAATTTTCTTTATTTGCAAATAATATCATTAGCTAACAATTACAAAATAATTTTTTTATTATACAAAAGTCTCATATACTAGCAATGAACAAAGTAGGAACAATTCACAATTACCAAAAATATAAAATACCTAGGAATAAATTTAAAATAACATGTGTATTACAAAGAAAATTACAAAAGTCTGATGGACATAAAAGACAACTTTAGTGTGCATCAGAATCACCTGCAGAACTTGTGACACACCTCCCAATTTGGTTAAGTAAGCCTGAGATAAGACATGAAAATTTGCATTTCTAACAGGTTCCCAAGTGATGCTACTACTGCTGGTCCCTTAACTATACTTTCAGAATCACTCAGAGTAATATGTTATTTAATATGCATGTATTTCCCATTGTATTCAAAGCAAAAGAGAATAAATTATAAAGTGCCTGATGGCAAGGGGTGGTGGCTCATGCCTGTAATCCCAACACTTTGGGAGGCTGAGGTAGGAGGACTGCTTGAGGCCAGGAGTTTAAGACCAGCCTGACCAACATAGTGAGACCTTGTGTCTACAAAATAAAAAATTAAAAACTTAGTTGGGCACACTGGTGCATGCCTGCAGTCCCTACAGTCCCAGCTGCTTGGGAGGCTGAGGCAGAAGGATCACTGGAGCCCAGAAGGCTGAGGCTGCAGTGAGCCATATTGCACCACTGCACTTCAGCCTGGGTGACACAGTGAGACCCTATCTGTAAAAATAATAAAAAGTGTCTGACTCCTTTACATTTTATTTCTTGAACTCCCATTGAAACACTGGGTATATGTTGCTATGTAGGTGAAGAAGTGAACCAATTCATGTTTGATAAAAGCATGTAAATAGGCATCTCTCCCTAGGCTTTTTTTAGCTCCTATATACTGCATGCAACCTACAGCCAAGAGGAGTTATGATTGACTAAAAATAGATTCAACAAGTTCTAAGACAACTAAATACCATTAGGTTACTGTAGATTTATTGGGCATGGGGAACAAGATTTAACAAGATATAACAAAATGTAAAAGTAGAAAATAAAACTTTGAAAGCTATAAAAAGTATATTTACCTCAAAACTTTATCTTGAGCTGAAACTTCTGCTTCCAAATTTATAATCTGTTCTTCTAAGATTGGGACACTGGCAGCCTGCTGTTGAGCAAATTCAAGCGTAGAAATCTAAAACATAAAAACAACTTTTATAGTATTTTCAGAAAATAAATTAACCTACTTGGTCCTTAGTTTTTTTCCTGTCAGATGAGGGGGTTCAATAGAACTGCCAAACCATTGGTCAAATATAAAGCTTCCCATCTATTCCTTTGATCAACATTTACATGGGCATGGGCATGTCATCATTATAAGTCAGCCTTGGCATGTAAACTCCTGGCATTACCTTCAACTTATAACTGAAAAGTGATTTGGGGGAGAAAACAGAATCTCTACTGATAAGCATCTAGCAAGATTAATTTTATATAAATTAGAAAATTAAATATAAAACATCAAATTATAAAAAAATTATAAAATATTTATAGAAGTTTTTTTAAAAACCTAATTACAGAATATATGCTTACTAGAAAAAAATCTAAATACAGAAAATAATCTGTATTTATAAATAATTTATAAATAATCCTACAATCTGTATTATAGATTGTAGGATTACAATCTATAATCTGAATCTCCTCCAGGGGCAGGAGAATCAACTACCATAAAAGGGTGGGAAACCACAATCTAAATGGTATGGAAGAGAGCATCAATAAGATAACTATCACTGAAAAATAAATTTAGAACATGAAGGCACAAGGTACTGTAGAGGTCAGAAGTGAGGACCTGATGAGAAACCAGGGATACAGTTCAAAGTCTCTGCAAATAACAGTCATCCTTTTTCCCACTCCCAGAACACCAATAGCAAGGTGTTGGCATACTAGAAAAGAGGCAGAAAGTTTATTATCAGAAGAAACTGAACAGAAGAAGCTTGAGACTGTGGGACCCTAAGAATAATAAGCAGGTATGAAGTACAGCTGTAACAAGGTAATACAAAACCATCAGCCCCACGTTACTACTCCATTTCATTTTGGGTTATCCAACACGTGAGAAATTAAAGGATTCTTTGCTGGAGAAACTCAATAGCTAAAACAAACAAACAAACCAACCCACAAAAGTCTCTTCCCATGCTGATGGTGCTCCCTCAAACATGGTGAACATTCCTAACACCTGCTGGACTTTCTGTAAGAAGGCTGGCAAGCACCAACACCAACCCCACAAAATGACACATGCAAGAAGGGCAAGGATTCTCTGTATGCCCAGGGAAAGCGGTGATATGATAGGAAGCAGAGTGGCTACGATGGCCGGACTAAGCTGATTTTCCAGGAAAAGGCAAAAACTACAAAGAAGATTATGCTAAGGCTTAAGTGCATTGAGTCCAACCATGGATCTAAGAGAATACTGGCTATTAAAAGATGCAAGCATTCTAAACTGGGAGGAGATAAGAGCAGAAAGGGCCAAGTGACCCAGTTCTAAGTGTCATCTTTTGTTTTATTATAAAGACAATAAAATCTTCAGTTTATGTTCAAAAAAAAAAAAAAAAAAGGAAAAGAAAAATACCTCATACTGATATTGGTTGGGAGTTGGCAGGTGTTTCCCTACAAAAGAACCATCTCTCTAACCATCACCACAAATAAAGTCCACTGGACAACAAACCACCAATCTGAATTTAAATGCCTTTCTCTTAAATATGAATAGCTAAATACTAACATCTAAAAAAAGCTCTGAATGTGAAAGTCAGAGGCCCAAACAAAAGAAAAATGAAAGGAAAGCAAACGGGGAAAAAAAAATCATTAAATCTTCAGAGTGCTAAGAGAGAATACTACATTAGTATGTTATGAAATACAAAACCACCAGAACAAAAACTTTAGAAAGCGAAAAAACTTTAGAAAGCGAAAAAACTTTAGAAAGCGAAAAAAGACAGCCTAAATAAAAGATTCAATAGAAGTGCAAAAAATAATGTGGAGACTACCTCCTAAATAAAAATCACAGGGCCAGGCGCAGTAGCCCAATTCTGTAATCCCAGCACTTTGGGAGGCCGAGGTTGGGTGAATTGCTTGAGTCCAGGAGATCAAAACCAGCCTGGGCAACATGGCAAAATTCCATCTCTACAAAAAGACAATACAAAATCTAGCCAGGAGTGGTGGCGTGTGCCTGTACTCCCAGCTACTTGGGAGGTTAAGGTGGAAGAATCACTTGAGCCAAGGAGGCCAAGGTTGCAGTGAGCTGTGATAGCACCATTGCACTCCAGCCAGGGTGACAGAGCAAGACCTTGTCTCAAAAAATGAAAAAACAGGCCAGGCACAGTGGCTCATGCCTATAATTCCAGCACTTTGAGAGGCTGAGGAGGGCAGAACATGAGGTCAGGAGATCAAGACAATTCTGGCCAACATGGTGAAACTTCGTCTCTACTAAAAATACAAAAAATTGGCCAGTCGTGGTGACACATGCCTGTAATCCCAGCTACTTGGGAGGTTGGGGCAGGAGAATCACTTGAACTTGGGAGGCGGAATTTGCAGTGAGCCAAGATTGCGCCACTACACTCCAGCCTGGGCGACAGACAGAGCAAGACTCCGTCTCAAAAAAATAAAAATAAAAAAACAAACAAAAAACCAAGGCTTATATTCAAAAGACAGGTAATAGATGCTTACAAGAACGTGGAGAAAAGAGAACCTTCATACACTATTGTTGGGAATGTAAATTAGTACAACCATTATGGAGAACAGTTTGGAGGTTCCTCAAGAAACTAAAAATACAGCTACCATATGATCCAAAAATCCCACTGGTGGGCATATACTCAAAAGAAAGGAAATCAGTATATCGAAAAGATATCTGCACTTCCATGTTTGTTGCAGCACTGTTCAATAGCCAAGATTTAGAAGCAACCTAAGTGTTCATCATAGATGAACGGATAAAGAAAATGTGGTAATTATATACAACGGAGTACTATTTAGTCAGAAGGAGAATCAGTCATCTGTAACAACATGGATGGAACTGAAGATCATTATAGTAAGTGAAATAAGTCAGGCACTTATTTCAAATATCAAAAGACAAATATCACATGTTCTCACTTATTTGTGGGATCTGAAAATCAAAACAATTGAACTCATGGACACAGAGAGTAGAAGGATGGTTACCAGAGGCTAGGAAGTGCAGTTGTCAGCATGGGGGTGGGTGAGGATGGTTAATGGGTACAAGAAATAGAAAGAATGAGTAAGAACTGCTATTTGATAGCACAAAAGGGTGACTATAGTCAATAATAGCTTAATTGTACATTTTAAAATAACTAAAAGAGTATAACTGGTTTGTTTATAACACAAAGGATAAATGCCTGAGAAGATGAAAACTCCATTCTCCATGATGTGATTATTACGCTGCATGATTGTATTAAAACATCTAATGCACTCCAAAAATATATACACCTACTATGTACCCACAAAAATTAAATATAAAAATTAAGAAACAGAAAAATTTCCAGAACCAAAGGATACAAGTTGCCAGCCTGATAGGGCTCTCAAATACCCAATTGAGTAATAAGGGCCTATTCAAAGACATATTGTTGTATAGTTTTAAAACTCTGGACTGGGAAGATCCTAAAACTACCAGAAAGTAAAAAACAAACAAATGGGGGGAAAAAAGGAGATTACATGCTAAGGAAAGTAATTCACAATGGCAACAGACTTTTCAAGGCAGCACTGGAGGACAGAAGCGAGTAATGCTCTAAAAATTCTGACATTAAATAATTTTCAAACTGGAATTTAATCATGAATAAGGAAGAAATTAAGACATTTTCAGACAGGCAAGGAAGTAACTGGAAGATATGCTCCAAATACAAAAAAAAAAACTAGACAATAACAAAACATGGAATTCAGGAAACAGTAGATCCAACCTAGAAGAACACCAAATAGAAGTCCCAGGATGGCAGCTGGACGGCACAAGAACAGGGCAAAAAGCTCAGAAAGAGCAGGATACCAGGCTCCCAAAGAGTAGGTACAACCATTGCCAGAGGTAAGTTATGAATATATTGATTGATTTCTGCAAGAGTCTCAATAGTGGGCATATATGTAACATCAAAAGCTCATACATGAACTGAAAAAGGTGGCTTCCCTAAAAAATAAACAACTTAGAAAATGCTGAGCTGGGAAGTACAATGCTAGTATCTTACTTCCTTGCATAACCATTGGTGTGTTTATCTTCTAAAAAGAAAGGTTCAAAATGCTATTAGTTCAGTGGTTATTAAATTATCTTTATGTCTCTTTTCTTACTTTAAATCGTTAAGCAATCATGACTTTAAAAAGAGAGATTATCTATAGTTGCAGAAAAATTTTTAAAATAAGCAGAAAAAATGAACAGACGAATCACAAAGAAATCTAAATGGCAAACAAATATACTGAAAAGGTAACTCTCATAAGAAATCAAGAAAAACAGCATGTTTATCTCAAAGTGACCAAAAAAAGAGGAGGAACCAAATGTAAATGCTTGAAAAACATTATTACCCTAAAATTTGGTCATTCTGCCTCTGGAAATCTACCCTAGAAATAATCTTCAACATCGAAGAAGTTTTATGTTCATTGCTGATTTTTTCCCCCATGCTGAAATAATCCCTAATAGCATTTTGTTTTGTTTGAAAAAACAGAAAAGAAAAATACAGTCTTCCCATAACTCCACTATTTAAAACTGCATATAATGTATGTATATAATGCTTATAAATGTAAATAGTGAAAGCCTCACTCCAACCTTCCAATCTCTCGGAATTATCAAGCGTGAAGCATAGTTTTTAAACTTAACATATCACATGTATATATATTTAAACACACACACACAGAAACATGTACACTTCTTATAAAGAGGAAAACTAAGATTATTATACATGTGTGTAATGCTCTGTAATGTTTTTTCTGCCACTAAATATATTAGGTAATAGTTTCTAGTGCTGACTACAGACAGACACTGTTTTAAGTAACTTCACACATTATATCATTTAAACCTCATAATGCGCCATATAAGTCAAACAACTTTGCGTCTTAGTACTAGTATATTTAACCTCATTTTTTTTTTAAAGGCTTTGTTGCAATCTATTTTATGGGTATACCATAATTTACCATATTTTCATTATTGGCCATTTTGGTTTCTTCTAATTTTTTGTGTAACACCAATTATTTACTACAAAAATAGGAAACCACTGAAATATGGGAATTATTAACTAAGTTATGGTATAATCACATGAAATATAATGCTACCATTAAAAAATGATCAATAGAAAAGCTATGTAAATGCATCAGAAAATGCATAGGCAATACATGAAGTAAAAAACAGAAAAAAACAAAACTAGTTAAAATAGTCTGGATTCAACTATGTATTAAACCAGTAAAGTGGTTTCTAGATGGTGGAAACTCTGGGTGATCTTTCCTCCTCTTTTTTCCACTTTTAAAGTTCCCAACAATGACAATGTGTTATTTTAAAAGGAAAGATAAATAAGTTATAATTCCTTTGATTATAAAAATTAAAACCACACAAATTGGTAATCTTAACACCTTAAGAAACTGACTTATCTAAATGCAAAAACTGTAAAGTTCCCTTCAATCATTTTCGGATATAATTCAATACAAAATCAATTTTATAACATGTTGATAATACAGTATCATAATAAAAATTACTTCACATAACACATTAAGGCAATATGGCAATACAAGGAATATTTTTCCAATTATAAATCTTAAAATAACAACTATTTTCTGTTGGCAAGCTAATCATTTCAAGATACATACTTTTGCTCTTGACTGTGTTAATTCAAAGTGGATAGATTCCATTTTAGTCATTAAGGAATGGTTCTGTGTGACCAAACAAGCATTCTGTTGCCTAAGTTTATTTAACTTCTCTCGAAGGCTTTTAATCTCCTGATCCACAGGGCTGGAAGACGAAAACATCTGAAAACATGAAAAAGAACAAATACATGTTCAATTATTTCAATTAAAGGTTACATGTAACTAATGGAAAATTATGAGCAATTATTAATAAAATGATTAAACACCTCAGAAAATGAGTTAAAATACTTAGTATTGACAAGGATATGTGTGACAATCAACACTCCTCCACTGCTGGTGGAAGTATATACAAGTATAATGTGGAAAACCGTGGTACACTTTAAGACACTGGCTGGTATTATCCAGCAAAGTTGAATATGCTAAGAACCAATAATATCATCCCTAGATATGAACCTAATAAACTTTTGTACTTTTATGCCTGAAGATATAAAAATATTCACAGCTACACTGCCCATAAGAGATAATAAATGGGAAGAACCCAAATGTCCACCAACAATAAAATGGATAATAGGTAAAATATTTTATCTGTATACTTTTTTTTTTAATTTTAATTTTTTCACTCTTGTTGCCCAGGCTGGATTGCAATGGCACGATCTCAGCTCACCACAACCTCTGCCTCCCAGGTTCAAGTGATTCTCCTGCCTCAGCCCCACGAGTAGCTGGGATTACAGACATGTGCAACCGTGTCCGGCTAATTTTGTATTTTTTAGTAGAGATGGGGTTTTTCCATGTTGGTCATGCTGGTCTCGAGCTCCCAACCTCAGGCAGGCGTAATCCGCCTGCCTCGGCCTCCCAAAGTGCTGGAATTACAGGCATGAGCCACCACGCCCGGCACATATTTTTATTATATTCTTTTCATACATATTTTACAATAAATTTAATTTTCATGAGGATTGTGATTTTCAAAGTTTCTTTTAATTAACTTTATTTTGAGTCATTTATTTATGTAATTTGAAATTCAAAACTATATAAAGTATACACAGAAGTCTCTTCCCATCACATTAGCTACAACATTCTGCACCTTGCGTTTTTTAATTTGAATATACACTGGCAATCTCTCAATAATCAATACATTGAGAAACTCCTTTTTTTTCCCCCTCAACTGCATAGCTTTTATTGCATGAATAAACCATCAGTTTATTCAACTAACCCCCTATTACTGGATACCTGAGCCATTTCTAATCTTTTGATATGATAAACAATGCCTAATTTTGTATCCTGCAGGTGTATCTATAGTATCGTTTTCCAGAAATGGGAGTTTCAAGTCAAGGTAAACGTATTTGTAATTTTGATAAATACTGCCAAATATATCTCCATTGGGGTTATATCACTGTGCCTTCACACTAGGCAATGTACACCTACCCAGGATCACTATAATAATTTGACAGGCAAGAACTGCTATTTACGTATAGTTTCATTTTGAATTTATCTTATTATGAGTAAGACTGGACACCTTTTCATTAGTTTGGATATCATTTTTATTTTCTTTTCCATTCATGTCTTTTGCCTCTTAGGTTATTGATCTTTTTGTTCTCAGTTTCTACAAGCTCTTTACACACTAGATTAGCCTTTCGTCTTGGACAGGCATTACCATTATTGTTTTCCCAATTGAGGTACATATACAATAAGAACAATCAGCAATTTGAATGAGGACATAGATCAAATTTCTTAGAATTACAGACTATGTAAACATGGAATTTGAATCTGTTTTCTAAAATGTAGGTTCAGACAGCTTAATTAAGTAGCTTCCTTACAAAAAGGAAAGCTCTTAATGGTTGGCTTTCTGAAGTAGAAAGAGCAAATATGTATCCAAAAAGATTATGCCATGTATCTGCAACCATATCTGTGTATATACATGTAGGGAGTGGGGGAATAAAGAATAGGAAGAGTGCAAAAGGCGATAAAAGGGTTGAGTGAGGAAGAGGGATAAATGCAGAGAGATAAACATATGATAGAATAAGAAAAAAGGAGTGAGTTCCAGACCAAGCAAAGATCTCTAACATCATTGACAAAATATAAAGATAATGAAGGGAGAATAGTGCCATGCTATCCATAGTACTTGATCCAAGCTAAATGGTGGGTATACCTTAACTACTTAATAAATAATTGATTACCTATTATGTACAAGATGTAGTGTTAAAATCAAGGGGATTATAATTTACTTGAGAAAGGAAGACATTTAACTGCAAAAAGGTAATAAATAAGTTTAAAAGTAGAGTAATACACTAAGAATTATCGAACCATGAATAAGGTATTTGAAAAAAAACTGAAAGAAAAATATTTTAAGTAGACAGACCTAAAACCAAAACTACTTTGAACTAGATAGGTCTAAAAACAATAACCTTATCTCTTGGCTTTTTTTGAAAATCAGTGCTGCTACCAGATATTTTACAAACGTTTTCGTAAGGTGAATAATTCAAAAGTCCAGGGTGGCTAGGCTGAACATCCAAAATGAGCTTTTCAGACCTTGAGGGATTAGGGGCATAATCGGAATTTTCACTTGGACTAACACTAGAGAAAAAAGAAAAAACATATTTCAGTTCTTGGGTAGTTCATTCACTATAAATTGCTATACATTAAATAAGAAAATAGAAAGAAAACCTTAAATGCTGCTAAGCAGTTCACAGTTATGAATGTAAGGCAATGTTTCCACTAAATTTTAAATATATCATAATTACTTTTAAATTAGCAATCTATATATTTCTAGAGCCTCTATGCTAAGATTACTTAGGATTCAAAAAAGTCATAATAATAAAAAATTAATAAAGCCCAAAATATATATTTTATACTGAGTTCTAATACACTGAAAGTGTTTTTAATATGTAAATGTTTCTCTAATATTCCTATTTTTCCCTAAACTGAAAGTTACATTAAAAAGTACAAGAAAATTATTTCTTATTATTCCAGAGGCACATTAGTGGCAATATATAATAATGAAATTCACACATTTTATATTTATATATTTAAGGCACACTGAATTCTATAACTGATTTTACCTACTTACCTGGATAACTCTTCCCCTAAACTCTTCAAACTCCATTCTGTTATCTTCAGTTCATGTCTTAAGGAAGCAACATTTGCAAGCAAACTTTCTTCTTCATTGTCTTTATTATAGTAGTCTGATGAAATAGATTCCATTTCTTAAAAAAAGAAATGAATTTTTTGGTACTTTGCATGAAAGATTCTGTAGTTTCAGTCAAAATACTCACACAAATAGAATTTAACTCATTAGTTTTCTATTTCAAATGTCAAATCTTTCATGGCAGTTAAAAACAAAACAAAAAAGCAATAATAATGAATTTGTCTATAGTGTAAAGCTACAAAGAAAAGTTCAGTACAATTTCAATGAATGAACTTTTCATTTTCGCTAGTGTCTAGTTATTACAGTTCCCCTTTTCTAAGCATATCTGATCTTCCTAACAATTGTTTAAGTATTTTTATTCCATATTAAGGAAACTAAGAATCAGACAAAGTCACACAAACTGTAAATGGTGAAACCAAGATTTGAATCCAAGTCATTAGGATGCAAAGACCATTTAATTTTGTCGCATTGTAGCTTTATTACTTATTACATATCAATTTCAATATGAGGTGTTTGAACTTTCATAATCAGGTTACAAGCACTGGACATCTGATAAAATGGTATCATTATAGTCATTCATATTTTCTTAGAAGGGAATTTGTTACCAGATAAAAGTTATCTCCTCCTCCTAGGCCCCATAGTTATAAAATTTAAAAAACACACATTTACAAGTCACAACCACAGAGATCAAAATAACATTGCCAGGTCAACTCAGAGAAATAAATGAAGTAAAGCTTTTGTTTTTTCAGTGGATGAGTATCTCTAGGTTTGTGACACTACTAAATTTCTTTGCATATAAAAAATCATAATAAAGCATCACAATACATACTGTAATACAATAAAAAACTAAAGCTTTATAATTGCCACTACTCCTGTAGAGCTTTATGGGCAATCTTAAAATTACATTCCTCTTTGAGATCCCATTTACCTTTTTCATTGTAGCATCTCTTTCATTGCCCTTCTTATAATTAACATCCCATCCCAAATTCCAAAAGGTTAGGAGTCACGTGCTTTACGTTCAGGACTTCAATGTACTTAGAGAAGCTCAATATTTTGAATGAATTAATGAATACTAAACTGTCCTTCCTTTCCTCATCCAGCTAGAACAGTATGCTACATTTATTCCCCACTCAAAAATTCTAAGAGGTAGGGAGGCAGATTAAAAAGCAAACTCTCACCTTATGGGAAGAAAGTGGCAGGAAATTAAATGAAATACTATGTCATCTCAATAGACAAACTGATCCTCTTTCCCATTTTGTTTCCACAAATTTGCTTCTGCTTAAGTGAGAAGACACTCTCAGACAAGTAAACAAATCAGGTCCGCATCCTGCCTTATCTATTCAACATCTCTAGCTCTCTGAAGGATGGTGAAGGAGAAAAGGGTAGAGAAAATTGGGCAAATCCTAAAATGCGATTCGGTATGGTGGGTCTCGGCTCACTGCAACCTCTGCCTCCCGGGTTCAAGCAATTCTCTGCCTCTGCCTCGCGAGTAGTTGGGATTACAGGGGCCCGCCACCACGCCTGGCCCTGTATATTTCATCTTAAATCAGGTTTTAGTTCAACATCTGTGTATTTTCGTGTAAGAAATAACTCTCAAGTCAGGTGTGGTGGTTCACACCTATAATCCCTGCACTTTGGGAGGCCAAGGTGGGTAGATCACGAGGTCAGGAGTTAAAGACCATCCTAACATGGTGAAACCCCATCTCTGCTTAAAAAAAAAAAAAATGCAAAAATTAGCCAGGCGTGGTGGGGCGCGCTTGTAATCCCAGCTACTCGGAAGACTGAGGCGGAAGAATCACTTGAACTGGACGGCGGAGGCTGCAGTGAGCCGAGATTGCGCCACTGTACTCCAGCCTGGTGTCAGAGCAAGACTCCATCTCCAAAAAAAAAAAAAAAAGAAAAAGAAAAAAAGAAAGAAAAGAAATAACTCCCTAACTTTTCTGCAGTAGCAATGAATATATTGGATACTAAAATGTTTTCATTTTCCTAGTGGGTCATTTACTGTCAAATGATTGCCCTTCACTTCAGTTTACAGTAGTTACCCAAAAAAGGCTATCTTCACTGACTGTGCATACCTAGAAAAAAAAGCACATCATCCTACTCACGGACCCTGACAACATCATCTTTCGGCCCTTATTAACAATGTGTTTGCAGGTTTGCACATGCACACCCATCAAACGAAGGACAAGTGTTCTTTTATACCCTTTGTATGTGATACAATGGGCTGTAGTCGAAAAATATTCCTCATTCTGGAAAGAGGTCATAACTTTATAAGGTAGTTTCTTGTCTCAAGATCGCTTAATTTGACACAGCTACATTCGACTGAAAAAAGCGGGGGCGTGGAAGGGGGGGCGAAATTACATCTTCCTTTTTTTTTTTTTTTTTTTAATTTCTAGAGACACAGCTGATCCTACATTTGACTGAAAGAAGAAAGGGCGGGGAGTCGGGGGCAGACGTGACATCTTCGCTTTTTTTTTTTTAACTTACAGAGACAAGAGTCAGGCCACTTTGCCCAGGCTGGCCTCGAACTCCTGGGTTCAAGCAATTTTCCTGTCTCGGCCTCCCAAAGTGTTGATATAACAGGTGTGAGCCACTGCACCTCCTATTTTTCATCAAAGATACAACCGTTCAAAGCAGCATGCTCAGCAAGCGCGAGGACCAGCCCCAGCGCATCCAAGGTGTTGGGAGGGAAAGGAACAAAACTCCCCCAGGTAGGCCGGCTTTCCCCCCGCCAAGAGGCAGTCGCTCACCACCCAAGTCGTGGCTGGGGAGAGATCCCCCGGACGACGGCGCGCTTCGCACTCGAGTCTGCGTTAGGAAGCCTCGGACCCTCTCCTGGGCCCCTGAGCATGGAAGCCTCAGACACTACTCGGAGATTCACCGAACTGCAGCAGCACGAAGTTCGAACGGTCGCGGCAGCCGTTGGGACGCGCCTACTTGGCCGCTGCCCCGCCCCGGCGCAGACTGCGTGTGGCGCCGCCGGAGGCGCAGGGCTTGCCGGGAATCGTGGTCGGCGGGCGCGTCGGAGCCAGCTAGCCGAGCCCGCTCGGTACTACATTTCCCACAATTACTGCCATAATGCCCATTGGTGTGGGGGGAAGCCATGGGAACCCGAGGCCGTCAGGGGGAGAGGCGGGCGGTACTCACGCCTGGCTAGAGGGTGCAGAGACTAAGGAGGTGGCGGAACAGGACTGTCGGCCCCCCCACCCTAAGTCCCTACCCTTCGGAGGACTGCGCTTCTTTTTCGGAAGGAGTGTTCGCCGCAGCCGCCGCCACCTGGAGTTTCTTCAGACTCCAGGTTTCCCTGTCAACCACGAGGAGTCCAAAGAGGAAACG
Organism: Sapajus apella; assembly: GCF_009761245.1. Classification (NCBI taxonomy): domain Eukaryota; kingdom Metazoa; phylum Chordata; class Mammalia; order Primates; family Cebidae; genus Sapajus; species Sapajus apella. The sequence continues at coordinate 6,423,647 of NW_022437004.1, read as the reverse complement.
CGGAGCGGAGACAACAGTACCCCACGCCTCTTTGAGCCCGAGATCGCCACAGCAGGGATGGGCGACAGGATCTGGCTGTCCTTCCCCGTGCTCCTTCTGGCCGCTCTGCCTCCAGAGCTGCTGCCTGGGGCGGCCGGTTTCACACCTTCCCTCGACAGCGACTTCACCTTTACCCTTCCCGCCGGCCAGAAAGAGTGTTTCTATCAGCCCATGCCCCTGAAGGCCTCGCTGGAGATCGAGTACCAAGTAAGTGCGGAGGATGAACCAGCCTCCTTCCTTTAACCCAGCTGCACTGCATTGTCGCCTCTCACCCTTTTAGAAACTTCTGGTGGACTGCCCGGGTAGTGAAGAAGCCAGGGCCGTCTGGGAAGCCGGCCAGCCCCGCGCAGGCGCGCGAGGCGAGGCGAGGCGAGGCGAGGCTCTCGGTAGGGCCGGGAACCCAGAACTTAGGCTGGACGTGGAATTGACGACTTTCCTCCGGTCGGAAAGAGGCCAGAACTGGTGATGTCCGTGGCCTTTCTCTTTGTTTCCTAATTCGCCCATCGCTTTTCTTAGCCACTACACGCTCCGATACTGAGAATTTCACAATGCAGAACTGATACACGTTCTCCTTCATCATTGGACGGGTTGATGATACTTGTTTGAATCACCCCCACTCCTTTCACACAGTTCCGGTTACAAATCTTCACTGTCTTTGCTTCGGTTAAGGGTTTTTGAATTATGATCGTGTAATTATCACTAAGCCGGATTTTGAAATTTTTTGGAAGAGGCTGTTGCTATATTTAATGATAATTTCCGTTTAAGCTATATATCCATTATTTTCAAAAGATCAAATCGCATATTAAAACTTTATAACCTTTCTCTTCATTGAGCATTGTAAGCATTTGCCCGTGTCATTGTTTTCTTTTTAGTATCTGCATGATATTCTTTCTGGGAAACCTTATTTTATGTAGTCATGCTAGTAGGGGTAATTTCTTAGAAGAAATCTTGTTCGTTCCACACAACAAATTTCGATGTTTTCAGGTAGCAGTACAGAAAAAAAAAAAAAGCATTGATGTGTTTCATCTTTCAGTTTTTTAGAAGTTAATTATAATCAAATGTTAATTTTTTAAGTTGATGTCAGGGAATTTTTTTTTAAATACCAGGTACCCTCACATACAGAGCAAAATAAAAAGTTGTAGAATTTTTATCTGATGGAATTTTTATCCGATGGAACTTTAGGATTAAGTTGTATATAGATACATAAGATAAACACAGAGAATAAAATATGTAAGATCACATAGTGAGCAAAACTGAGGTTAAAACTCAGTGTTTCTTGATTTCCAGTAAAGTTCAAAAGTTCAACTTTTACTGAACATTAACAAGTGCCAGGAGGGGTGGGAGACAGAAAGGAGTAGTGTACTAAAAGAGAAAGAGTTCCTCTTTTCAAAGAGCTTAATAAGAGTTTAAACTTTACCTGACTCATAAACAAGTGATTTCAATAAAGGATGGCTAAGTACCAGTAGAGGATGGTAACTTCTAAGGGTTTCAGAAGAGGATTCTTGGAGAAAATAAAATTTAATCCAGAAAGATGCTTAAGTGAGACAAAAATGCAAGGAACAAGGGACATTTCAGAAAAGGGAACAAAAAGACACATAGTTTGTAAAATACATATTTTAAGTGGGAATGGTTAGTGTGTAGTGGACACTACAAGTACTGAGGTTTTATTACACTTTAAGACATATAAAGTCTAGGTGGCGAGTAGCAGAAAAGGACACCAGAGAGGCCAGAAGCCTGGGTTTCCCCTAATTTTGTACAAGTCCACGTCACTGGATGTAGGGTGGAAAATGGATTTAAGGAGAGCAAAATTAGAGTCAAGGAAACCAACCAGAGGGCTAGTGAAATGGTCTAGATAAGAAAACAATTTGTGTTAATTAAAAAATCTTCAGTATTTACCTACAATTAGGGAGGATCTATTTTAACTACTGACGTCTTACAGTTAAGAACACCAGCTCTTCACCTTAGCCTGGATTCAAATCTTGACTCTGCCCACTTAAAACTTGGGTGATCTTCTCACTTGTAAGATGGAGATAATAATTGTAACTACCTCATCGAGTTGATTTGAAAAAGCATGAGTTGCCGGGCGCGGTGGCTCAAGCCTGTAATCCCAGCACTTTGGGAGGCCGAGGCGGGTGGATCACGAGGTCAAGAGATCAAGACCATCCTGGTCAACATGGTGAAACCCCGTCTCTACTAAAAATACAAAAAATTAGCTGGG
>NW_022437004.1:6338506-6421290 GCF_009761245.1 Sapajus apella | reverse complement strand
GTAGATCATCCCTGACACAGTAAATAGTCAAGGAATGTTAGTTTTACATTTACGCCTCTGTAGTTACACGGCTTGGTTTAGCTTTATTCATTGCATCTTTAGTCACCCTTAAAATGACTGTTTCTTTTTTTTTTTTTTTTTTTTTTTGACAGTCTTACTCTGTCGCCCAGGCTGGAGTGCAGTGGCTCACTGCAACCTTCATCTCCTGGGTTCAAGTGATTCTCTTGCCTCAGCCTCTCAAGTAACTGGGATTACAGGCATGCACCACCACCCCCAGCTAATTTTTGTATTTTTAGTAGAGATGCAGTTCATTGTGTTGGCCAGCCTGGTCTCCAACTCCTGACCTCAAGTGATCTGCCGGCTTCGGCCTCCCAAAGTGCTGGGATGATAGGCGTGAGCCACCAAACCTGGCTGGGACTATTCCTTTAAATCATTCTCCCTGAACAATTTGTTTTGATTAAGGAAAGAGGTAAAGTCATTTAATGTCTGTAATCCTAGACAGTGTTGGAGAGATGTGTAGGGTGAAGATCATCTTCCACTCTATTTTTGCATTTCCCAACTTGTTTAATTTCCTGGTAACTATGTCCTACTGATTTTTGTTTTAAAGTTAGTTTTTAAAATATTATGGAACAGACAATCCAACTTTGTCCTTTGTTATTGTGACATACTGAAAATTTTACTAATTTCTTTTTAGGTTTTAGGAGAATACTTTTTGGATAATTGACTAGCCCCACATTATATTGATTTAGGTTCTTGAAAACATTAATGCTAGTTCATGTATCTTATGAATAAAATAAATCATCCATTTAGAAATTTAAATCATTATTGAGTGTTTGATGTGTGTCAGCATCATCCAAGGTGCTAGGGATACAATGGTGAGTGAAAACATCAGTTAGGTACAGTGGCTCATGCCAGTAATCCCAACACAGCAAGGTGGAAGGATCACTCAAGCACAGGAGTTTCTGACCAGCCTGGGCAGCATAGCAAGACCCCATCTCTGCCAAAAATAAAGTTAGCCAGGCATAGTAGCACACATCTGTGGTTCCAGCTTACTTAAGAGGCTGAGGCAGCAGGATCACTTGAGCCCAGGAGGTTGAGGCTATGGTGAGCTGTGATCACACCACTGCACTCCAGCCTCAGTGACAAGAGTGAGATCCTGCCTCAAAATATATATGTGTGTGTGTATGTGTATGTGTATGTATAGTCCACGCCCTCATACAATCAAGTATGGGGACAGACATTGATCAAATTATTACACAAATGCATGTCAAAGTATTACTCCAATAGGGGCTATGAAGTTAAGTTCGTAAGACTATGGGTGTGCTCAGTAGGAGGACTTCATTTTATCTGGAAATTGGAAGACATCAGAAGTAGAGTTAAGATCTATAGAATTATCAGGCTTTCACTAGGCATAAGGGAGTGAATGGAACAAGTCAATGGGTAAAAAAAGAATAACACCTGGCAAGATACTAAGTAGAAGAGAGGAAGATACTTTTGAGGTCCTGAAAGACAGGATACAGAGAGAGAAAAGTGGTACAAGTCTATTCTAGAAAAGTCAGTAGCAAGAGCAACCAGATCTTGCTGGGCTCTTAGGTCCTTGTTAAGGATATGGGTCTTTTGCAGAGACCAGTAAGAAGCCACTGAAGAGTTATAAGCAGGTTAACTTGATCTGTGTTTTTAAAAAGATCATTTTGGCTACAAGGTATTGAGCATCTCTGTACCACAGTTCTGTATACTTATAAAATAACAATAATCACCTGCTCCCTACCACATATTATGAAGAATAAATATGCTAATACATGTAAAAGGAATGGTATCTAGCATCTAATAAGCACTCAAAAAATATTAGCCAGAAAATATACCCTGAGTCTAGAAGAACAATACCTTTTAAGGGCATAATAGGCACTTTAAAGTATCTGTTGAATGAGTGAACTAGATGTTTACCAAACTCGTAAAACTGTCTGGGTGGGTTTTTGGAAGAACAGAGCTATATCAATGTTTTAAAATTTTTATTAGCCTTTTCATTTTTATATAGAGCCAAATTTCAATATTTTGTAGCAAACTGGCCATTTCATCTAATTTTTAAAATTTACTTGTATAATGTACCTGATGCCATTTGGAATAGCTCCTATTTCCATTTTATCTGCAGGTATACATCCCTAATATTATACGTATAAAATAGATAGGACTATTTTACTGATGTTTGGAAAAAAATGGCTTTTGAGTATTTATTTTTTGTTCTATATATATATATATATATATATACACACACACACACATCTATTATATATACACAGTTTATACATATGTAAGAAATATATAAAACACTCATATACATATTTTATATATAAATATATGCATATATAAATAAAATCCATTTGTGTGTGTGTGTATATGAATAACAAGAGTTAGTGGAACAAGAAAATGGATAAAAAAGAAGAACACGTGCTAAGATGCTAAGGAAGAAGAGAAAAATGTACCTTTGAGGTCCACTTATATATATATACGTATATATAAATGGCTCTTAAGTATTATATATATTAGTATGTATATACGCACACATTATATATACATAATGGTGGGCTTGGGGGATAATACATATTTAATATTTTAATAATATGTTTGGGTTTTATATATGTGTGTGTGTATACATATATATATATATATATATATATTTTTTTTTTTTTTTAAGATATGGGGTCTCCATCAGCCTGGCCAACATGGTGAAACCCTGTCTCTACTAAAGATACAAAAAATTAGCTGGGCATGGTGGTATAATATAGCCCAGCTACATTACATGCCTGTAATCCCAGCTACCTGGGAGGCTGAGGCACAAGGTATTGAGTCTCTCTGTACCAGTTTCTATATACTTCTTAAGTTTTTTTCATTTATCTCTCACCTCTAAATGAGAACATGTGGTATTCAGTTTTCTGTTTCTGCGTGAGTTTGCTAAGGATAATAGCCTCCAGCTCCATCCATGTTCCCACAAAAGACATGATCTCATTCTTTTTCATGGCTACATAGTATTCTGTGGTGTATATGTACCACATTTATTCAAACTGTCATTGATGGGCATTTAGGTTTGCTATTCCATGTCTTTGCTATTATGAATAGTGCTGTACTGAATATTCACATGCATGTGTCTTTATGGAAGAATGATTTATATTCCTCTGGGTATATACCCAGTAATGGGATTGCTGGAGACCCCATGTCTTTTTTTTTTTTTTTTTTTGTACTTTAAGTTCTGGGGTACATGTGCAGAACATGCAGGGTTTTTACATAGTTATACACATGCCATGGAGGTTGGCTACATCCATCACCCTGTCATTAGGTATTTCTCCCAATGCTATCCCTCCCCTAGCCCCTCCATCCCCCAACAGTCCCCAGTGTATGATGTTCCCCTCTCTGTGTCTATGTGTTCCCATTGTTCAACCCCCACTTATGAGTGAGACCATGTGGTGTTTGTTTTTCTGTTCTTGTGTTAGTTTGCTGAGAATGATGGTTTCTAATTTCATCCATGTCCCTGCAAAGGACATGAACTCATCCTCTTTTATGGCTGCATAGTATTCCATGGTATGTATGTGCCACATTTTCTTTATCCAGTCAGTCATTGATGGGCATTTAGGTTGGTTCCAAGTCTTTGCTATTGTGAACAGTGCCACAATAAACATGCGTGTGGATGTGTCTTTATAATAGAGTGATTTATAATTCTTTGGGTATGTACCCAGTAATGGGATTGCTGGGTCAAATGGTATTTCTAGTTCTAGATCCTTGAGGAATCACCACACTGTCTTCCACAATGGTTGAACTAATTTATACTCCCACCAACAGTGTAAAAGCAGTCCTATTTCTCCACATTCTCTCCAGCATCTGTTGTCGCCTGACTTTTTAATGATTGCCATTCTAACTGGCGTGAGATGATATGTCAATGTGGTTTTAATTTGCAATTCTCAAATGACCAGTGATGATGAACTTTTTTTCATATGTTTGTTGGCTGCATAAATGTCTTCTTTTGAGAAGTGTCTGTTCATATCTTTCACTTACTTTTTGATGGTTTTTTTTCCTGTAAATTTGTTTAAGTTCTTTGTAGATCTGGACATTAGCACTTTGTCAGATAGGCATACTGCAAAAATTTTCTCCCATTCTGTAGGTTGCCTGTTCACTGTGATGATAGTTTCTTTTGCTGTGTGGAAGCTCTTTAGTTTAATGAGGTCCTATTTGACTATTTTGGCTTTTGTTGCCATTGCTTTTGGTGTTTTAGTCATGATGTCTTTGCCCATGCCTATGTCCTGAATGATATTTCCTAGGTTTTTTTCTAGGGTTTTTATGGTTTTAGGTCTTACGTTTAAATGTTTACTCCATCTGGAGTTAATTTTTGTGAAAGGTATAAGGAAGGGATCCAGTTTCAGCTTTCTGCATATGGCTCGCTGGCTTTCCCAACACCATTTATTAAAAAGGGAATCCTTTCCCCGTTGCTTGTTTTTGTCAGGTTTGTCAAAGATCAGATGGTTGTAGATGTGGGGCGTTATTTCTGAGGCCCCTGTTCTGTTCCATTGGTCTATATATCTGTTTTGGTACTAGTACCCTGCTGTTTTGATCACTGTAGACTTGTAGTATAGTTTGAAGTCAGGTAGTGTGATGCCTCTATCTTTTTTTTGCTTAGTATTGTATTGGCTATGCAGACCTTTTTTTGGTTCCATATGAAATTTAAGGTGGTTTTTTCCAGTTCTGTGAAGAAAGTCAATGGTAGCTTGATGGGGATAGCATTGAATCTGTAGATTACTTTGGGCAGTATGGCCATTTTCACGATACTGATTCTTCCTAACCATGAGCATGGAATGTTTTTCCATTTGTTTGTGTTTTCTCTTATTTCCTTGAGCAGTGGTTTGTAGTTCTCCTTGAAGACGTCCTTCACATCCCTTGTTAGTTGTATTCCTAGGTATTTAATTCTCTTTGTAGCAATTGTCAATGGGAGTTCACAATTGTGAGACAGAGTCTCACCCTTTCGCCCAGGCTGGAGTGCAATAGTGCAGTCTCAGCTCACTGCAACCTCTGCCTCCCAGGTTCAAGCGATTCTCCTGCCTCAGCCCCCTGAGTAGCTGGGACTACAGGCATGTGCCACCACTCCCAGCTAATTTTTTGTATTTTTAGTAGTGATGGGATTTCACCGTGTGAGCCACGGTGGTCTGGATCTCCTGACCTCGTGATCCGCCCTCCTTGGCCTCCCAAAGTGCTGAGATTATAGGCGTGAGCCACATCACCCCGCTCCTTTATGAATTTTTTTATTTCCAATTGTAAAAGTAATATACAGCCTCCTTAGAGTAAGTCAAACTACAAAGATATAAAAGCAAAACAACAAAAAAACAACTTTTTATCACTCTGTCAAATGTGCCTGTCATTCTCCTAGGTATGAATTCTTCCATACCTTTTCCCATACTCATAAAAACATATAGGGTTTGATGGGGTGAAACATAAGTGATTATTTTAATTAAAATGTCGTGGTCCTTAAACTCCTTACAAAGTTTTCACTAACAGGTAATTAAACAACCCAAATCAGTTTTTAATGATAAGGAAGTCTATTGGTTCATATAACTGGAAGTCTGAATAGGACAGATTTCAGGCTTAATTTGTTTTCCTGTGGTTCTCATGGCTCTGCTCTCTTGACTTTTCTTAAAGTATTGAATTACTTAAAGAATTCTTCACTGACAGTTATTTTTCTTAAATGCATCAAAACTAGTATTTTATTATCTTCTGACTTTGATTATAGTTGTTGAAGCTTCCTGTCAGTTTGTTAGATAGTTGTAGTTGATCTCTATTTTCTCTTGTAGCTTTTTAACTTCCTGCTTCTGCATTTTCACAGCAGTTTAATTACATCATCCACACTTCTTAATCTCATAATTTCTCTTTGTCTCACTCTTCTATATCATAATTTTTTCAGCTTTATCTTCTACTTCATTAGCTTTAAAAAATTTATCAATATTATTTTTGATTGGCAAATTATAATTGTATACATTTGTATACATGTATAATTGTATAATTGTATAAATGTATAATTGTATAGCATGATGTTTTGATATACATGTACAATACATAAAGATTAACATTGCCTTGCCTATAATTTTTTATGATGAGATATTTGAAATTTGGTCTCAGTTATTTCAAAATATACATTATTGACTGTAGTCACACTCCTGTGCAATAGACCTCAAAACCTATTCCTCCTATCTGAAATTTTGTACCTTATGATCAACAACTCCCTATTCCCTCTCTCCCCAACCCCCCCACCCCCAGCTTCTGGTAACCATCATTCTACTCTCCACTTCTAGGAATTCAACTTTATTAGATTCCACATATGAGATAATGCAGTGTTTGTCTTTCTGTACCTGGCTTATTTAACTAAGTGTAATGTCTTCCTGTGTTCCATTTTGTGTATATATACCACATTTTCTTTATTCATTTGTTAGTAGACACGTTGTTTCTATGTCTTGACTATTGTAAATAATGCTTCAATGAACATGGGAGTGGAGATATCTCTTTTACATACTGATTTCAGTTCCTTTGGATGTATACCAGAAGTGAGATTACTAGATGATATAGTAGTTGTATTTGTGGGGTTTTTTTGAGGAACCTCCATATTGTTTTCCATAGGGCTATATTAATTTATATTCCCATCAACAATGTACTGATCTGTTTTTTCTTTTTTGACTTGAGGTCTTGCTCTGTTGCCCAGCTGGTCTCAAACTCCTGGGCTGAGGAGCCTCTCATCTCAGCCTCCCATGTAGCTGGGATTACTGGCACATGCTCACCATGTCTGGCAATAACATACTAATTTACATTCCATTTCTCCACATCTTTTCCAATACTTGTTATCTTTCATCTTTTTTGCAAAACCCATTCTAACAAATATAAAGTAATATCTCTTGTGGTTCATTAATCTTTTTCAATTATAATTTAATCTGTTGACTCTTTAATTGCATTTATAATTTCAATGACTAGAAGTTCTGTTTATCCCTTTTTCTTCCCAGATTTGCATAATTAATCCTGAATTTATTCCATTTCCATTTGCAGAAAGTCTGAAATATTTTCTATTAACATTGTATAGAGATGTTTCTTTTTTCTGCCTGCCTGGTTTTGTTCTTTTCTCATGATTTTCTTTTGTAGTTTTTTTTAAATTAATAGACTTTGTTTAGAAGAGCTTTAGATGTATAGACTAATTGATAATTGAGCACACATATACCCCCACAATCCCAGTTTTCTCTGTTATTAACAACTCATATTAGCATTGTACATTTCTTAAAACTGAGGCCATTTTGTTAACATTAACTAAAGATAAGTCTATAGTTACTTTAAGGTTCACTCTTTCTACTGTGCAGCTCTATGCATTCTGAAAAGTGCATAATGTTATGTATTCACCATTAAGTATCATACAGAATAGTTCCCTTTCTTGTTGTATTATATTAGCCTGGACTTCCAGTGTGGTGTTGAGTAGGAGTAATGAGGGAATAGCATCTTTGTCTTGCTTCTGATTTTAGTGAGATGAACTCTTCCACTGTCGCCAGGCTGGAGTGCAGTGGCATGATCTTGGCTCACTGCAACCTCTGCCTCCCAGATTCAAGCAATTCTCCTGCCTCAGCCTCCTCAGTAGGTGGGACTAGAGGTGTCCACTACCATGCCCAGCTAATTTTTATATTTTTAGTAGAGATGGGGTTTCACCGTGTTGGCCAGGATGGTCTCGATCACCTGACCTCATGATCCACCCACCTCAGCCTCCCAAAGTGCTGGGATTACAGGCCTGAGCCACTGCGCCCCGCCTCATCTTTCGTTTCTGATACTAGTATTCTGTGTCTTTTCTCTGTTTTTTTCTTGGTTTGCCTGGCTAGAGGTTTATTAGTTTTATTGACCCTTTTGAAGAGCCAGCTTTTGGCTTCACTGATTTTTTTTTTCTCTGTTGATTTCTTGTTATAAATTTCCTTGATTTCTGCTCTAATATTTTTCTTCTGGTTGTTTTAGGTTTACATTACTCTTCTTTCTCTAGCTTTCTAAGGTGGATGCCTAGATTATTGATTTTAGATCTTTCTTCTCTTCTAGTAAGTTCATCCAATGTTATAAATTTCCCTCTTAGCACTGATTTCTCTGTATCCCACAAATTTTTGTTGTTGTATTTTCATTTCATTAAAGTTTTAAAAAATGTTCTCTTGAGACTTCTTCGTCCCATGAATTCTTTATAAATGTGTTGTTTAATCTCCAAATATTTGGGGATTTTACAGCTATTTTTATGTAATTGATTACTACCTTAATTCCATTATGGTCTGAGAGCATAAGTCAAGGTGTGTTTTTTGGCCTTTTATGGCCAAAATGTGGTCCTTGTTGGTGAATGTTCCATATGAGCTTGAGAAGAATGTTATCCTGCTGTTGTTGGATTATTTCTCAAAATTCAATTACACATAGTTGATTGATGGTGCTATTCAGTTTAACTATATACTTACTGATTTTTTGACTCCTGGATCTGTCAATTACTGATAGAGGGATATTGCGGTCTCCAACTATAGTAGTGATTTTCTGTTTGTTCTTGTGGCTCTATCAGTTTTTGCCTCATGCATTTTGAGACATTGTTGTTAGGTGTATACACATAAGGATTGTTATGTCTTTCTGGAAAGTTGACCCATTCGTTATAGGTAATGTCCCCCTTTATCCCTGAAGATTTTCCTTATTCTTAAGTCGTCATTCTCTGACATTAATGTAGCTACTCCAGATTTCTTTTGATTAGTGTTAACATGGTATATCTTTCTCCATCCATTTACTTTAAATCTATCTGTGTCTTTGTATTTAAAGTTGGTTACTTGTGGACAGCATATGGTTAATCTTGTTTTGTCATCTACTCTGGCAGTTCTTTTAATTGGCATATTTAGGCCATTCACAATGTACTTATTGATATTGTTGGATTAATATCACCATGTTTATAACTCCTTTATATTAATCGTACTTGTTCTTTTTTTTTTTTTTTTTTACATCTTCCCCCCCTTTTTCTGCCTTCTCTGGCTTTTACTGAACATTTTATATAATTCTATTTTCTCTCTTCTCAACATATAAATTATACTTCTTTTAAAAAATTTTTGTGGTTGAAATGGAATTTATCCCTGGGATGCAAGGATGGTTCAGCATACTCAAATCAATCAGCAGAAGGCTATGATACATCATATGAACAGAATGAAAGACAAAAACCATACCATCATTTCAATTGATGCTGAAAAAATATTTGTTAAAATTCAACATCTCTTCATAATAAAAACCCTCAAAAACCTAGGTATAGAAGAAACATATCTCAACATAATAAAAGTCATAGACCTCAGACCTACAGCTAGTATATTCTGAATGAGGAAAAACTGAAAGCCTTTCAGAAGATCTGGACCATGACAAAGATGCCCACTTTCACCACTGTTATTCAGCCTAGTATTGGAAGTCCTAGCTAGAGCAATCAGATAAGAGAAAGAAATAGAGGGCATCCAGTTTGGAAAAGGAAGAAGTCAAATTCTCTTTCTTTGCAAATGATATGATCTTATATTTGGAAAAACCTAAAGACTATTAGAACTGACAAATACAGTGAAGTTGCAGGATACAAAAATCAACATACAAAAATCAATAGCATTTCTGTATGCCAACACTGAAAATCTGAAAAAGACATTTAAAAAGTAATCCCATACTTTACAATAGCCACAAGTAAAATTAAATACCTAAGAATTAACTGAAGAAATGAAAGATCTCTATAAAGAAAACTATAAAACATTGACGAAAGAAATCGAAGAGGACACCAAAAATGGAAAGCTATTTCCATGTTCATGGATTGGAAAAATCAATATTGTTAAAATGTCTATACTACCCAAAGCAATCTACAGATTCTGTGCAATTCCTATCAAAAATACAAATGGCATTCTTCCCAGAAATAGAAAAAACAATTTTAAAATGTATATGGAATCACAAAAGAACCAGAATAGCTGAAAAATATCCTAAGCAAAACAAAACTGGAGGAGTCACATGACCTAACTTCAAATTACACTACAGAGATATAATAACCAAAATGTCATGGTGCTTGGATAAAAACAGACACAGACCAAAGTAACCGAATAGAGAACCTAGAAACAAATCTATACACTTACAGTGAACTCAGTTTTGACAGAGGTACTGAGAACATACACTGAGGAAAAAACAATCTCTTCAATAAATGGTCCTAGGAAAACTGGATATCCATATGCAGGAGAATGAAACTAGACATCTATCTCTCACCATACATAAAAATCAAATTAAAATGTATTAGAGACTTAAATCTAAGGCCTCAAACTCTGAAACTACTACAAGGAAACATTAGGAAAACTCTCCAGGACATTGGTCTGGGCAAAGATTTCTTGAGTAATATTTCACAAGCATAGGCAATTGAAGCAAAAATGAACAAATGGGATCACATCAAGTTAAAAAGCTTCTCCACAACAAAGGAAACAGTTAACAACATGAAGAGCCAACCGAAGAATGGGAGAAAATATTTGCAAACTATCCATCTGACAAGGGATTAATAACCAGAATATTTAAGGAGCTAACGCAACTATACAGGAAAGAAATCTACTAATCTAATTTAAAAGTAGGCAAAAGATTTAAATAGACATTTCTCAAAAGAAGACATACAAATAGCAAACAGGCCCATGAAAAGGTGCTCAACATCACTGATCATCAGATAAATACAAATCCAAATTACAATGAGAACATCTCTCCAGTTAAAATGGCTTATATCCAAAAGACAGGCCAGAATGTGGAGAAAAGGGAACCCTCATACACTGTTAGTGGGAATATAGATTAGTACAATCACCATGGAGAACAGTTTGGAGGTTCCTCAAAAAAATAAAAATACAGCTACCATATAGTCCAGCAATCCCGCTGCTGGGTATATACCCAAAAGAAAGAAAATCAGTATATCAAAGAGATACCTGCACTCCCATGTTTGTTGAAGCACTGTTCACAATAGCCAAAATTTGGAAGTAACCTAAGTGTCCATCAATAGGTGAATGGATAAAGACAATGTGGTGCTTATATACAATGGAGTACTATTCAGCCGTAAAGTCTGGCAAGTGGTGCATGCCTGTAATCCCAGCTACTCGGGAGGCTGGGGCGGGAGAAAGGCTTGAACCCGAGAGGCAGAGGTTGCAGTGAGCTGAGATTGTGCCACTGCACTCCAGCCTGGGCAAAAAAGTGAGACCCTGTCTCAGGTATGGATGGGACAAGTTCATAGATAGATACATAGAGATTTTAAATTAAACTTCCATAGTCTTAAAAATCATTTTTGACAATTTCATTAGGTCTGACAGCCCCTACCAATAACGCTTTTTAACTTTGTTTTACTGAAATCTTTTCTTAGTTTTATTACGTTGCTTGTTTTCTGATTTAATGGTTATGTTTTTTAGTTTTTTGGAGGATATCCTTAAGTAATTCTTTGAGAATGTTTTGAGTCCTTGGATATCTGAGAATAGCTTTAATTATTTTAAAATTTTATTTTAGAGATGGGGTTTCAATATATTGCACAGACTGGAGTACAGTGACTATTCACAGGTTTCATAGCACTTTCACAGCACACTACATCCTTTAAATCCTAGCCTCAAGTAATCCTCCCACCTCAGCCTCCTGAGTAGCTGGGACTACCAGTGCATGCTACTACACCTGGCAAATGGCTTTTTGGTTTCACTTCAGTAAATATAATCTTTTTACTTGGGAACATTGACTACATGGCTCCATTATTTTTTTCCATCTAATGTTATATGTAAGAATTCTGATGCTAATCCCAATTCTTGTTACTTTGCAGCTCTGTAGTACTTCTCTTTGATAGAAGATTATACTTTTTAAATCCTTTGGAAAACTTTTTTATTTTAGTCTTTTTTCATTTATCCTCCTTCACATCTATTAGATCCTTTCTGTCTAAAGATTTTCATCTTTTAAAACGGGAATTTTCCTTCTTTGTGGATTTTTGTTTTTGTTTTTGTTTGAAATGGAGTCTCACTCTTTTGCCCAGTACAGTAGCATGATCTCGGTTCACTGAAACCTCTGCCTCCAGGTTCAAGCAGTTCTCCTGCCTCGAACTCCCAAGTAGCTGGGATTACAGGCATGTGCCACGATACCTGGCTAACTTTTTTATTTTTAGTAGAGATGAGGTTTTGCCTTGTTGGCCAGCCTGGTCTCCAACTCCTGACCTCAAGTGATCCACCCACCTCACAGCGTGAGCCACGGTGCCCAGCCTATAGATTTTTTAAATTGTTACATGTCTTCTTCATTTCATTGGGATTTAAAGAAGAAAAATAATTATGTATATTTAGCCAGCCATTTGAAACGAGTTCTGTTGATCAATAAGAGAACAGGAGTAGGTAATCTTTTATATCGTCACATTAAAGCCACCAAGAAAAATAAAATGGAGTGTTAACAAAAAAAAGAGTAGCCACTGAGTTAGGGTTTTTTTTTGAGGCTCTACTATATAGTGTTCTAAATAGATTTTTTTTTTAATTTTAGCAAACACTATAAATATGGAAGAGAAAACGTAGGAAAAGAGAGGAAGAGACGTTTGCAGACAGATCTACGGGGAAAAAATACTGAGACACCTTAATTTGCATACGATGATAAAAAGATGTATTTATTAACTATTTGCATTTGTGACAAAAAATCAAAATATAGATAATACCATTGTTAGGACCAATACCCTTGGAGTTAAAAAATAGTGAACAAAATTTTCATCCATCTTATCATTTATGTTGGATGTGCTACATAGGTATCCATAAAGGTACCTACATGTTCATGCTAAGTGAATCCTACAAAAAAGCTGCTTAGATTCCAGAGAATGTCTCATAAGTGCCAAAGAGGATAGGTGCACATTCTAAAGGAATACAAGAGAGTGCAAGAGGATGGGACAGGAGGATTCAGATGACATTTCAAAGGACTTAACCCATTTATGCAGGAGGTTGCAATATTTTGAATTGCAAAATAAGACCTTGGTGATGACCTTGGGCAGTAAGATATAAATAAGTCCCACATGCTTAGTGTTCCAATAAAGGAACACAAGGCATAAATGAGTTCAACTGGCTCTTAAAGAATGGGTACAATTGGATGAGTACTTATTCAGGAGAATGGAACAGAAATAGAGGCAACACAGCATACTTATTAAAAATTACTCTAGTGGCAGATTGCTGAGTTCGAATTTTGACCACATCACTTATTTGCTGTATCACTTTGGTTTTTTTTTTACCTATTTTTTTTAATGTAGTCTAGATGAATTAATGCTATGTCACTTTGGAAAAATGACTTCTCTGTTCCTCAGTTTTTGTTCTTTGTGTTTTTACTAAAATAAGAATAATAGAACCTACCTTTTAGAGTTGTTATAAGGAATAAATGAATCCACATAAAGCATTTAAAAAAATTTATGGCATCAACTATAATTGTTAGTTGCCATCATTATCTTCATCATCTTTATAGAAGGACATTTTTGAATTATACATGAACAGATTGTATTCATTGGCTAGTAATTGAACTGGCCTACTTTGAATACATAATTCTTACTAGGAAGTAGTAGAAGAATGTGTTGAAGTCAGTTGGAATCTACACCATGGTGGTCTTGAATTCCAGGCTAAGACGTAATTATTATTCTTTTTTTTTGAAGCGGAAACAGTTATATACAATGTCCTAAATTGCCTAAGTTTTAAGCCCAACATTTGAATTGTCCTCTGTGTTTCTGTCCATTCTACAGGGATTCTGAATGAAAGCACTATTTTAGGAAGATTTATTTCAGTAATATCCATAAGGCCTATATTTAGGTGATGGTGAGAGAAATGGGTAGGGATGGGAAAGTTCCAAAAATGAATGGAATTGAACTAGATGATCTTTTGTTTTTTTTTCTAGCCCAGACATCACTGTTGACTTTCTTACCTCTCTAGGTTAGCAGATCTTTATGTCATATGATCTATGATATATAATTTTTTATTTCCAGAATTTGTAATGTATATTTTTCTCATGTATGCTTTTCTGTAGGTTTTAGATGGAGCAGGATTAGATGTTGATTTCCATCTTGCCTCTCCAGAAGGCAAAACTTTAGTTTTTGAACAAAGAAAATCAGATGGCGTTCACACGTAAGTAATCTCTTTTAGTTGAGTTTCATTGCTGAATAATACCAGTGGGCTATCTGCAGGGGATGGAAAGTTAGCATATTTGGTACTAATTATCAGTATTAGATAATTCCATATGATTTTAAATAGTTCATTATAGTGGGCCATCTGATAAATGAAAAAGTCTTCCATTAACCTTTCTATTTTTGTTAAAGCATTTTCTTTTGATCCTGGCTAAATTTTTTCTATACTTTGGTTAGTAAATTAGTATTCCCCTGGCATTGCATACAATCTATTGTGGCGTTTTAAACCTGCATTCTGGCCAGCACAGGCTTTCTATTTTAACTTAGAGCTACTGTTCCAGATATGTGTCTTAAAGTTTCGTAAGCTGCGCTATACCGTTGTTGTCTAGTATATCTTTGTGTGTATGTAAATTTCTTTTTTTACTCAGACCTCATTCATTTTAGATAATTAGAAGGCCTGAAAATAAAAGATCTGAACGTAGGAAGCTATATAAAAAGAAAATACTTATTATAACTCTTTGAGTTCAGAGTTCAGCAAAAGACCATATATTCTTCTTCTGACACCTCATTTCCCTCTTTTCGTATCTCACCAGTATGTTCCCAGTTCCATTCTATTATCTTACTATAACATTTTCTTAAGTCAGTATTGTTATTGCATTTAAACTAGAGTCTGTAGGAAGAACAACAAATATGGAGTATCTAGTATTTGCTATAAATAATGGTTGACATGTTATATACTTCTAAATTAATCTTTCTAACCCACTATGACATAGAGTCTTTGATTCAAGACTCCCATTTTATAGATAAGGAAGCTCAGAGAAGTCAAGTAAGTCTGCAGGGATACACATACTGAGTGGAGACAAGATGGACCAAAAACTCTTGCTTTTTACCATATACTTAGGACATCCCTGACACATAGCACTGTTGTAAGAACTAGCTATCATTGAAATTGTCTTTGTTAACCAAAGTGCCTAATACATAATTGACACTCGGTAAACACTGAATACATGTATGAATGGATGAGAGGAAAAAAAGTGTCTCAACAGTAATTTTTTTTATTCTTTTTTTTTAATCCAGTTTCTCAACAGTAATTGTTTAAGACATTCATTTAAAATGCATTTTTACAGCTGGGTGCAATGGCATGCCTGTAATCCCAGCACTTTGGGAGGCCAAGGTGAATGGATAACCTGAAGTCAGGAGTTCGAGTCCAGCCTGGACAACATGGCAAAACCCTGTCTCTACGAAAAATACAAAAATAAACCAGGCATGGTGGTATGTGCCTGTAATCCCAGCTACTAGGGTGGCTGAGGCAGGAGGATAGCTTGAACCTGGGAGATAGAGGTTGCAGTGAGCCAAGATCATGCCACTGCAGTCCAGCCTGGGCAACAGAGCAAGACTCTGTCTCAAAAAAAAAGAAAGCATTTTTTTAAATGGCATTTTACCTATGCAGAGCTCAGGAAAATATTTGCATAAGCAATTACTAAGTAAAATAGAAATATTAATTTTAAAAGTTTATATTGATATACTTGGAATTAACTATGTTTTCTCTTTTATATGTGTATAAGAACTAAAATTGAGCCAGGCGCAGTGGCTCGCGCCGGTAATCCCAGCACTCTGACCAAGGTGATCAGATCACAAGGTCAAGAGAATGAGACCGTCCTGGCCAACACGGTAAAACCCCATCTCTACTAAGAATACAAAAATTAGCTGGGCACGCGCCTGTAGTCCTAGCTACTCGGGAGGCGGAGACAGGAGAATTGCTTGAACCTGTGAGGCGGAGGTTGCAGTAAGCCGAGATCGCACCACTGCATTCCAGCCTGGCAACAGAGCAAGACTCTGTCTCAAAAAAAAAACAAAACACTAAAACTATAGTTCATCTTTAAGTTTCAGAATTTTTAAAATGTTCAAAATTTCTGTCAATCTTTATTTCTCCCCAGTTATTTGCTCCCTTTTTGAGATAATAAAATTCACCACTAGAAAAATAAGTATCTACTACTTCCTTGTATAGAATTACCTCCCATTAAATAATGGGGAGAAAATAATTGAGTTTCTAACAGTTGACATTTATTACATTCTTTTGCCAGGCCATTGTTCTAAGCACTTTCATATACTAATGTTTTTTATTCTTCACCACAGTCCTATGAGGTAAATATTATTTTACTGATGGGGAAACTGAGGCATAGAACAATTAAGTTCCTGAAGGGTACACAGCTAGTGAACAGCAAAGCCAGGATCTATATTCAGGCAGTCCAACTGACTCTTAATCATCATGCCAGATTTAAAAATCTATTTTTAAAAAATTAGATTTAAAGAAAGCTTTTATCTTTAGCTGTATTAATTTTGTAAGAGCGGCAAAAATTTTAGTATGTCACTGGTTTTTCTTAAGTAGTCTTTTTCTTTTTCTTTTAAATGTAATTTCTATTTTTAAGAGACAAGATCTCGCTCTGTTGCCTAGGCTGGAATGCAATGGTGTGACCACAGCTTACTGCAGCCTCAAACTATTGAACTCAAGCAAGCCTCCCGCCTCAGCCTCCCGAGTAGCTAGGACTACAGGTGTGCACTCAGCTAATTTTTAAATTTTCTGTAGAGACAAGGTCTCACTTTTGTCAGGCTAATCTTGAACCCTGGCCTACAGTAATCTTCCTGTATCAGACTCTAAAAACTGCTGTGATTATAGGTATGAGCCACTGCACCTGGTCCTACTTTTAACGTTTGCTAATATGGGAAACTAATTTTAACTAGGGTACTGATAATTCAGGTATTATTGATTTTTTTCTTCGGCACTTGGCATAATTAATGATGGACTGAATTACCCTTATAGAATTACTTGTAGAATTAAGTAATAAAATACAAACGTTTTATTTCTCAAAAAAAAGCATTTAGAATCAAACATAAACATCTACAAGGGAGCCAGTGGGAGTCAATAAGCAAAATCCATAGGAGGCCTGGAAGAAAACATTTAGGACAATCCATCACTGCTTTTGAAAACAAAACAAAACTCAGTTTAGATTAATCTCAATTGAAGGGTAGGTTGGCAGTCATATTTGCATATGAATTGAACTTACAATAAAATTCCTTTTAATAATGTATAAATATTAAAGTTTATTACGAGTTACGTATATAAGTTTTTAATCCTATCCTTGTCCAAAAATGAGGTCGCTAATCATAATTTACTGAGTAAATGCTAAGCATGTCTAAGTTGTACTTAAATGTATATATTTTCAGGTTGCCTCTTTCCCAGTAAATTATGAATTATCTTTCAATACTAAGGAAATTTATGGATAAGCTGCCCAATTATTATAAACTATATATTTTTTTTGTTTTGTTAGTTTCTTTTTGTTTGAGACAGGATCTTCCTTTGTCGCCCAAGCTGGAGTGCAGTGGCATGATCATGTCTCATTGCAGCCTCAGCCTTCCAGACTCAAGCAATCCTCCCGCCTCAGCCTCCCAAGTAGCTGGGACTACAGGTTCCAGCCACCATGCCCTGCTAATTTTTGTATTTTTTTTGTAGAGACGGGCTTTTGCCATGTTACTCAGGCTGGTCTCAAACTCCTGAGCTCAAGTGATCTACCCATCTTGCCCTCCCAAAATGCTGGGATTACAGGCATGAGGCACTACAGTTGGCCTGTTACTTCTTATTTCTACTGCTAGTTGCTTTTCTTCTCATCACAAATAGAAGCACAGATAACTAAAAACATGTACTTTTTTTTTTTATACAGTGTAGAGACTGAAGTTGGTGATTACATGTTCTGCTTTGACAATACATTCAGCACCATTTCTGAGAAGGTGATTTTCTTTGAATTAATCCTGGATAATATGGGAGAACAAGCACAAGAACAAGAAGATTGGAAGAAATATATTACTGGCACAGATATGTTGGATATGAAACTGGAAGACATCCTGGTCAGTATGGTCTTCTAATAAAATAAAAATTATTAATAACATCCAGAGGCCTTACTATGGTAATAGGCACTGAACTACGATTTTATCTGCATTATCCAGGAAAATCTATTTCTATTTTTGCCATAAATACTTTGACATCATTTCATATCAGCTTAATTTTACTTAATATTCATATAGCCCTTTTACAGCTTTCAAATCATTTGTCTTACCAGGACCCTATTATAAAAATAGCTATTTTCACATGTGCAACTTAGACTGCATCTTGGTAAGCTTGTTTTATAAATGGCAGTTGGAATTTTTAAAATTATAAATAGATTATGCTTTTAATTATATAGTAGGCACATCAAAAATGAGATGTTTTCTAATTTCACAACTATTTTGTGGTATTAAAACAGGTGTTTTACTAAATACTAAATTGGTCAGACTTACAAAGAAGAAAACATTATTTTAAACATAATGCATTATATAATAGGTAAATACCTAAAGTTTTATCAGTTGGGCTTTTAAAAATGAAATCATTTGCTAGGCATGGTAGCAGTTACCTGTAAACCCAACTACTTAGAAGGCTGAGGGGGAGATCATTTGAGCCCAGTATGAGGCTGCAGTGAACCATGGTCACATCTATAAATAGATACTGCACTCCAGCCTGGGCAATACAGCAAGACCCCCATCTCTAAAAACTTAATCATTTGGCCAGGCATGGTCTCAGGAAAAAACATCATTTCCTTTGGTCGTCTAAGGGCTAAGAAAGAGATAATGTATATGTAAAACTCCTGATGCTATGCTACTCAGAATGGTTTCATGTTACCTATTTTCAATTCACAGTAGCTTTGTTCCCTTGTTAAATAACTACTTATAAACAATATTTCAGGAGAACTATCACATAACCTTACAGAGAATCTCTAACGTGATATAAATAGTACCTGCCTCTTTATTGAATTGTACAGCCATCTATCTTAAAACTGCATCATTTGGACAAAAAACACAAAGCATATTCTGAAAAAAAAATTTTTTTTGAGACAGTGTCTCATTCTGTTGTCCAGGCTGGAATGCAGTGGCATAATCACAGCTCATTGCAATCTCAACCTCCTAAACTCAAGTGGTCCCCCCACCTCAGCCTCCCAAGTAGCTGGGACCACAGGTGGTGCTACCATACCTGTCTTTTGTAGAGGCAGAGTCTCTGTGTGTTGTCCAGGCTAGGCTTGAATTCCTGGGCTCAAGGAATCCTCCTACCCTGGTCTCCCAAAGTTCTAGGATTACAGCATGAGCCACCGCACCCAGCCTCATTTTTTAATTAAGTTAAAATTTGAGCATTCTTTAATAATAAAATCATTTTGTCTCCAGGAATCCATCAACAGCATCAAGTCCAGACTCAGCAAAAGTGGTCACATACAAACTCTGCTTAGAGCATTTGAAGCTCGTGATCGAAACATACAAGAAAGCAACTTTGATAGAGTCAATTTCTGGTCTATGGTTAATTTAGTGGTTATGGTGGTGGTGTCAGCCATTCAAGTTTATATGCTGAAGGGTCTATTTGAAGATAAGAGGAAAAGTAGAACTTAAAAGTCCAAACTAGAATACTTAACATTGAAAAATGAGGCAGAAAAATGCAAACTGTTACAGTCAAGATCATTAATGGTCTTCTCCAATATATTTTGAGATATCCTAAGTGTGAAACAGGTATAATTTTAATGTGAAAGTTAAGACTTCACTTTCTGTGCAAGTAATCCTGTTGATCCAGTTTACTTAAGTGTATAACAGGAGCATTTTGCAGAATATAGGTTTAAGTGAATGAAGCCATATTAATAACTGCATTTTCCTAACTTTTAAAAATTTTGCAAATGTCTTAGGTGATTTAAATAAATCAGTATTGGGCCTAATTGCAACACCAGTCTGTTTTTAACAGGTTCTCTTACCCAGAACTTTTTTTGTAAAAGTGGCAGGTACAAATTAACTGTGGCAATTTTAAGTTACAAATCATCTGAGAATTACCTAATTATGGACTGAATAAATCTTTTGACTACAAAAGCCCAACTTTTCTCTATTTACATATGTATCTCTCCTATAATGTAAATAGAATAATAGCTTTGAAATACAATTAGGTTTTTGTGATTTTTATAACCAAATATATTTCAATGTAACATTAGCAGAAAGTATTAGTCTTTGTACTTAGCTTACAATTCAAAAGCTGTCATTTTGACGAGTCTTAAAAATGCAAATGCAAAGTTACACTTATTAAAATTAGGATATGTTTTCTCCTTGAGATGAAGGATATAGTTTAAAAGCTTCCTCCTCCATAGGGACACATTCTGTCTAACCCTTAACTAAACAATAGGATTTTTAAATTAAATGTGAGGTAAAAAAAAAATTATTTTTAATATTATCTGTCAACAGTATCTGTCAACAGTTAATTATGTTAATTTTAACATGATTGCTGACTTGGATAATACATTATTACCAGCAGTTGTGAAGGAAATATTGCTAAAATGTTCTGGGCCTACCATAAATAAATATCTCCTTTTCTGAGTTCTAAGAATTATCAGAGGGCTGGGCAAAGTGGCTCACGCCTGTAATCCCAGCACTTTGGGAGGCCGAGGGAAGTGGATCATGAGGTCAGGAGTTCAAGACCAGCCTGACTAACATGGTGAAACCCCGTCTCTATTAAAAATACAAAAATTAGCTGGGCGTGGTGACACACACCTGTAATGTCAGCTACTCAGGAGCTGAGGCAGGGAATTGCTTGAATCTGGGAGTCAGAGGTTGCAGTGAGTCGAGATCGTGCCACTGCACTCCAGCTTGGGCGACAGAGTGAGACTCCATCTCAGAAAAAAAAAAAGAATGATCAGAAACAAGAAAGGATTTAGATAAACTTGAGAATACCTAATCCAAAATAAAATTCACTTAAGTAGAACTATAAATAAATATTTAGAATCTGATTGACTCATCATGACATCCTAATCATAATATAAATAAAAGGAGATTCTCAGTTAACTGGAAGAAACTATTTGGATGTGGGTTTTATTTTCTACAAGAATTCTGGTTTGAATTATTTTTTGTAAGTATTCAGGTACCTTTTGTGAAATGTAATCCCTACTGTAAGGTTTAGCACTGGGTGTATATATCATTAACAATTTTTATTATAACTTTTATACAGTGGCCTTTCCGATCACTTTATTTATTGATATTGAAGTAAGAATTGGAAACATAAACTCCCAAGTTTTAAATACCTAAATGTGAATAACCCATATATACAACAAAGTCTCTGCCATCTAGCTTATTGAAGTCTATGGGGTCTTAAGTACTAGTAATTTAACTTCACCATGAATGAACTATAATTTTTAAGCTATGCCTACTTATAACATTGGTTACGACTGTATTGTTGAGTTAGAAACAATCAACTTAAAATTTGGGGTATAAAACCCCTCAACAGTTTAGTAATGCTGGAATTCTTGATAAGCAATAATGATAACCAGATAGAGTGATTTCATTTACACACAAAGTAGTTCAAAAGGAGATAGATTTCCTTCCTTCTTAGGCTGCTGGGAAAAGAGCAGCTTAGACTTCCCTGCTCAAAAGCTCTTGAAAAATTAGGTAAGTGCCATATATGATCAATTACCTTAATTGGCCAAGAAAATGCTTCAAGTGTCTAGGGGTAGCCTTTGCAACACTTGCAGAACAAGGGTCAACAAGATCCTTGCCTATGAATAGCCCTCCCTTTTGCCCTTTCTGTTAAATTTGTAATGAGAAGGAAATTTGCAGTACCATAACTAATAAAGCAGGGTACATATATAAACTACTGCATCTCTTCTATAAAACTGTGATTAAGAATTCTACCTCTTATGTACGGCTGTTACTGTACTATACTTTCTGACTCGTAACAATGAATTTGTTACATAATCTTCTACATATATGACTTGTGCCACTGATCTTAAACCTATGATTCAGTAACCCCTTACCATACAAAAATAATAATGGCTTCATTTAGAAAAGAATTTAGGAGTGTGAAGGACATTTATTTTTATACACAAAATATAAAGACTGAGATATTTAAGAGGCATAACCAAAAAAGCAAAATTTGTAAACAGAGTAAAAATCTGTAAAGACATCCAGTTTATCTGCTTCATATAGTTTAATGTCACTATTCTATTTCTAAATTAAAGTTATGCTAAATTGAGTAAGCTGCTTATCACTTACCAGCTCATTTTATCTTTGGTTTTTAATATATAAATTTTTAAAATATTATAATATTTAAGGCCCAACCAGTTTCCATAGTGTAGCAGTTACCATGTTCGCCTCAAAGGCCTAGAGCTTGCTCTGATTTGCATTTGGATGATTAATGTTGTGCTGTTCTTTCATGTGGAATGTCAAGACATGGAGGTGTTTGTAATTTTATGGTAAAATGAATCCTTCTTAAACATAATGTCTTAACTGAGCATTTATAATTTCATGTCTCATCAAATGAAAATTCTTTATCTGAAATTTTAAAAGAAATTGATTCAGCATGTAAGGATTTTTGGTCTAAAGTATAATAATGCATAGTATTGCTCAAACTGCTTTATACTTGTGAACAGCCATCTTAAATAAGCAATGTATTGTGAGTACTGAGCTGAATATACATAATAAAAATTATCAAAGAAAATTACCTGCCAGTCATTTGTAAATGTTGTCTACTCCTTAAAACCTTCCTTTATCTCAATCTTAGTTAATAATGTGCTCTCCTCCTGTTTCAAAAACCCTACACCTTTTGAAACTCTCTACACCTCTATTATACATCATCATTCTATTTTCCATTGGAGTTCTGTTTCTATATGTACTTATTCACCTGTTGCCTAAAAATGCACTGTTCTTAAAAGGTAAAATTTTTGCTCAAAATATATGGAAGGAAAGATAATCAGTTCTTAAAGTTTGGAATGCTAAATAACCACCCAGGGAACTTACCCTGCTCCTCTACCTCACCCCAGAAATTTGATTCTTTAGGTCTGGAATATGGCTCAGGATTCTTAATTTTTAATCAACACAATATGGAATCCTGTCAGTTAACCTTAGATCATTTACTAGCTAGGTGATCTTGGGAAGTCAAAACTCCTTTGAGACTATTTCATTTTCAGAAATATTTTAAGTAACATCTTAAAACTTGGTAAAATAGCATATAGGAAAATACAACGCTTGGTGTATGTTGGTATGTTATTATTTGGTCACTTCCCCCAAACCATCCAGACAAGCCACTCTTCTACCACAAGCTGGTAGAAATCCTTAGGTACGTTTCTGCTTCTGCACTGCTGTCACTTTTACATGTCTAGGCTTCTGGAAGGCATTTTTCATAACCTGGAGCTATACTATACCTAATGTATATCCAGGGAATGGGCACCGATTAAAGAATCCAGAGCTGGGATGATGTTACATAAGAGAGGGCACATGAAGATGGACTCTGGATCCCTGTATCTGAAAAAGGCAAGAAAATGCAGGGCAGGGAAAATCCTGGAGGTCTTCACTGATGATGAATTAAAAACCTAATAATGTGACAGTTTTAAAAACAAAAACCCTCCTGTTTTAGTACTTGGGTTGTTTTTGTTTCGGTTTTAACAAGCTTAGATATATTATTGTTCCTTTTATAGAGTATAAGAAATAGGAAAGCAGTAAAATGAACAATGAGAATCTATTATCCAAACTGAGAAAGATACTAGTCCCCAATCCTGGAAGTGTTAAGTGACAGTAATGATCAAATGTTGTAAAGGGGACTGTTACTATGGCTTATATCAAATGGGAGGCTGGACTAAAATGGGAGGCTGGACTAAATCTAACCTTTCTACTCTTGATTTCAATTCTAAAAGGACAAATAATACCATTGCAGAAAAAAAGCAGAAAGAAAAGACAGTTCCAAATGATAAATTTTAAGAGTTGTTTGTTTTGCTAGGATGCAAGAGAAATTGCATAAGTGGATCATTCACATGTTGCTAGTGAGATATGAAATAACAGAGCCACTGTGGAAAATATTCTTGGCAGTTTCTTATAAAAGTAAACATGCATTTAACATATAACCTGGCATTTGTACTACTTACCAGTTATTCCTGAGAAGTAAAAACTTAACATTCACAAATGTTACATAGAACCTTCATTTATAATAGCCAAAACCTGGAAACAACCTGGATGTCCTTCAAGGAGAGAGTGAATGGTTTAGTATGTCCACACCAATGAATACTAAATAGCAATGTGAAGGAACAAACTACTGATACATGTAACAAATTGGATGGACCTCAAGGGAATTATGCTTGGGGGCTGGCGGTGGGTTACACACTGTATGATTCTGTTTTTGTAACATTTTTTACACAATAATAAAGCTATAGAGATGGGAAACAAGATTCATGGTTGCCAAGTTTTAGAGATAAAGGGAAGGAGAATGTGGCCATAAAGGGAGCCTTCTGGTGGAAAAGTTCTGTAGTTTGATTGTGGTGATTACAGAAATATGCATATGAAACGTTGTAAGTATAGCTAAAACATATCGTTAGTACGTTGGTATATACATATTTCTGAGTGATTATTTTAATTTCACCATGTTGCCAAGGCTGCTCTTGAACTCCTAAGCTCAAGTGATTTGCCCACCTAAGCTTCCCAAAGTGCTGGGATTACAGGCATGAACCACCATGTCCAGCCTGTTTTTTCTTATGCAAACATACTTATGATCAAGTTTAATTTGTAATTAGGCATGTTAAGAGATTAAAAATAGCTAACAAAATAGAACAATTACAACAATATATTATAATAAAAGTTATGCAAATGTGGTTTCTCACTCTCAAAGTACCTTGTACTCACCCTTGTGAAGCTGTGAAATGTCATACAATGCCTACATGAAGAGATGAAATGAGGTGACCCAGTAGGTGTAAGTGATGTAGTTAGGCTACATTATCATCAAAATAGTCAGCTTTGGGTGATCCTGGATCATTGGGCCAAGATAATGTCGATGGTTACATGTTAGGAGCAGACAATATCGATGGTTAGGGATCCTCAATAGTTAAAGGATTTCTATCTTTGGGGTCTTTTTGCTGAAAAATTTTGAAAGAACATTGTAACCAGAAGTTGATGACTGTTCAACTCATCGAAATGTTGCTACAGAGACTGTAATCCTTTGGTGATCATACTGGTGACTTTAATGCTGTCTTCCATTTGAGGATCATATTCAATAATTCTGTTCTTTAATGTCTGTGCAATTCAAAAAACTTTGGCAAATTTTATTAATGTCTATGTTGGTGATTCTGCTTCAGTTTCTTCATCTTCCTCTCCCTCTGCAGATGACTCAACAAGTTCTTCCAATTCCTCATCTGTAACACTTCTTGATAGCCTTTGATATGCTCTTCTTCATCAAGCATGTCGGCAAATCCTTCACAAAACTTGTCTTGCTATGTGATTTAAATTTGCCATGGGCTCCCAGGAAGCCTTTAAATCATTCATGATTTCATTCCACATTCTTTCAGCAGGAATTTACCTGTTGCTGGTTTTAATTCATCCACTGCAGCTTTGATGAATGTTATTGCATGAGGAATAGTGAATGATTTCCAACAGTGCATTATCTACATTAGGGTCTGCAGCAATTGCTGATAAAATGTGTTCAAGTAGTTGTATGTGACATTAGGGTCTGCAGCAATTGCTGATAAAATGTGTTCAAGTAGTTGTATGTGGCCTTGACAAACCAAATGATGCCCTGGTCAGGGACTGAAGGAGTGAGGTTTTATCTGGAGGTAAAAATACCACCTCAACATTTCATTTTCATAGCAGACAGATTCAGGATGGATGGCCAGATATACTGTCCATTATTAATACTTTAAATTCCAACCCTTTCTCTTCCAAGTATTTTTTCATTTCTGGGATGAAGCATTGGTGGAGCCATTCCATAAAGAAGATGGCTGGCACCCCTACTGATTATGTTGCCAGGACACATAATTTTTTGTTTTATTTTCAAGAGCATGTAGGTTCTTCACTCTATACCCTACACCTCCCTTTATCTTATGCCCTGCAGCAATACCAGATAGTACCAGAGTTAATCTGTTTTTCCCTGTTTTATGCCCTGATGCCACCTTTGCACTTTAATGAATGTAATTTCCTATTGGGCATCTTCTTCCAGAAGGGCCCAATGTCACCACAATTAAGACTTGCTTTGAATGGTATCCTTTCTCCTTAATCAACTTCAACTCTGCTGGAAATGAGGCAGCAGATTATTTATCACCAGACACAGCCTCTTCAGTAATTCTTAAATACTTCAGTCCAAACCTATTCCTGAATCTGTGTAACCATCCCTTATTTGCAGTAAATGGCTTGGTATCACTCATGTCAGGGGATCCCTTGCTAAATGTTTGTATAGGCCTTGTGCTTTCGGTGCAACACCCTGATGTCAGTTGGAACACATTTCTTTTTGTTCATGTCTTCCACCCACAAATTTAACCCATTTATGCCAGATGTTGCAAAATTTTTTGTGAAAAATCAGTCCTTGGGGATGACCTTGAGCAGCAGAATATAACTCCCACAGGCTTAGCATTCCAATAATGGAACACTAGGCATAAATGGATTTGATGTCTTTTTCATCTTAAAAGTAGCACGAATATTTTTCCTTCACAATTTCATGAAGATTCATTCTTACCTTACAACTTAGCAATCTCTGTGTATGATTTTTTTTCTCAAGTACTTTCACCTTTTCAGTTTATGACTTATCTTTGGCATATCTGATTGCCATCATCTCACCTAGGGGCCACTATACAGTAAGGGTTACCTGAACACAAGCATCACAATACTGCAATAGTCGATAGGATAACTAAGATGATTACTAAGTGTCTAAGGGGTGCGTAGCATATACAGTGTGGATAGGCTGGACAAAAGGATGACTCTTGTCCACGGTGGGACAATGAGTGTGAGACATCATTACGCTACTCAGAATGGCATGCAACTTAACACTTGAATCCACAGTAATCACTGTAATGTCTTGGAAAATGCTAGGCCCTCAAATATTGAGTGACATGTTCATCCTCAACTCCAGGCCTTATTCTGCTCCTTCATGTTGAAACGCTATTTTCTCTCACTTAGCCTTTATTCAAGCTAACCCATCCTTCAAGGTAAAACCTAACAAGTATTGCAGTCCAAATCAATCTCATTTCTCCAGAAATGCCGCTTCTTCACAGCAACTCATAGGCATTCAAAGCATGATTACTGACTTTGAATAAACACTTAATACAACCACACAAAATTTTACATCTTAACTACTTTCAGAAAAATTAAAGCATGCCAAAAAAAAAAGAAAAAGTCCTTTAATTGACTTGCGTCCCCCCAAAAAAGATATATCCAAGTCCTAACTCCCAATATCTGTCATTGTAACCTTATTTGAAAACAGGGTCTTTGCACATATAATTAAAGATTTCCAGATAAGCTCACCCTGCATTTAGAGTGAGCCCCAAATCCAATGACTGTTGTTCTATAAGAAAAGGAGAGGAAGAATTGAAATAGGGGAATGACTCATAAAGATGGAGGCAGAAATTGGACTGAAATGTCCAAGAATTACCAGTTGCAACAGAGGCAATAATAGGCACGGAAGGAATTCTCCCTCAGAATATCCAGAAGGAACCAACCTTGACACCAACTCAATTTTTTAGACTTCTAGCCTCTAGAACTCTAATAAACTGCTGTTGTTTTATGCCACCAAGTGTTTGCTAACTTACTATAGCAGCTCTAGGGAAATTAATATGAAGGCCTCAATAATGGAGTCCCAGAAGAAATTTTTAGAAATAGCAGCAATAATGAAGTCAAGAAATGTATTTTTATTTAACAAAAGCCATATTTTGCCTGTACTTATGATGAATGGGATTTTGATTATAAAGCAGTGGCTCATTTTATATTAAGTTCAGTGCAATTTCTTAAAATGTCTGTTAAAGGTATATAATTTTTAAAATGTTAAACCAAAGCTTTTACCCTATAGACCATGTCTCTCTTGCTCTATGTGTGTATACACACACACACACACATACATACATACATATATACTTTTTGTTGTTTTGAGACAGAGTCTCATTCTGTCATCAAGGCTGGAGTGCAGTGGCATGACCTCTGTGCACTGCAGCCTTGACATCCCAGGCTCAAGTGATCCTCCCATTATATCCTGCCAAGTAACTGGGACTACAGGCATGTGCCACCATGCCCAGCTCATTTTTTGTAGAAATGGATTTTTCAGGTTGCCCAAGGCTGGTCTCATCCTGGGCTCATGTGATATCTACCTTGGCCTCCCAAAGTGCTGGTACTACAGGCATGAGCCACCACGTCCAGCCTAGACAGTAATTTTAAAAATTCATGCTACTTCTAAAGAGAATGATCTGAATTAAGTTCCATGGTTATGATGGTTATTTTCAGTACAATCTAAGTCTTAACATTCTTAATGGTGAAGTTACACATTTTGGACATAATACTAGATATGGCCTTATATTTTGCTTATTCTCTGTAAAGAATTTTAATCCACTGCTTCCTTTTACCTTTATGCTGTATTTCTATGTTATCCAACTTGGGCTTTTTAAAGTCAGAGTATGCTAATGGAATTATAAAAATAACTTGAATGAGCTTAAGCCAAAAATGTAGACTTCAAATTCCAAATATAAATGGTGTTTTGCTCATTTTGCTTATCTATGAAAACTAGTATCTTCAAGTAGCAGATAAAATTTGATCACAACAAACAACATATAGGTTCTTTAGAAGGTATCCCTGAATAAATGTAAATTACATTTAAAACCACATGAAGCTGGGCGCAGTGGTTCATGCCTGTAATCCTAGCACTTTGGGAGACCAAGGCAGGCAGATCACTTGGGGCCAGGAGTTCAAGATCAACCTGGCCACCATAGCAAAACCCTGTCTCTAATAAAAATACAAAAAAATGGCTGCGTGCGGTGGCTCACGCCTGTAATCCCAGCACTTTGGCAGGCCGAGGTGGGCGGATCACTTGAGGTCAGGAGTTTGAGACCAGCCTGGCCAACATGGTGAAACCATGTCTCTACTAAAATATAAAAATTTAGCTGGGTGTGGTGGTGCATGCCTGTAGTCCCAGCTACTCGGGAGACTGAGGCAGGGGAATTGCTTGAACCGGGAGGTGGAGTTTGCAGTGAGCTGAGATCACCCCACTGCACTCCAGCCTGGTGATAGAGTGAGACTCTGTCTCAAAAAAAAAATACAATTCAAGCTACTTTTAACCACAGAGGGCTTGAATTAAAAAATTAAATAACTACCTTTAAAAACATTTAAGGCTGAGAACACTGCTTTCAAGAAACTGGTAGGTAGGTCTAAGGTTAATATTTAATATTATTCAAAGAGTTGCTATATGTAAAAACCAAGATTGCACCACTGCAATATAGCCTGGGTGACACAGCAAGACAGTCTCTAAATAAACAAATAAAAGCACTTGAGTCTTAAGTACTTTTTAAGTCCTTAGTTTTAAAATATATTCAAATGTTTGAAAATTATTTCAAAAATGTCAAGAGAGTGACCCCTATTAAAACAAATTAAATTCTACCTTCCATATAAAAGCAAACCATTACAGGTAACTTAATTTTATAAATTTAGTTATACTTATTTACCCAAGATCATGAAACAAATCAAATTTAATAAACATTATTAGTTGAATTTGGTAAAACAATTATCTTAGAAATTTACTACAATTATTTGAAGCTTGACAATCTTAGTTGTAGATAAACAATTTCAGCACTTAAAGTACTAAAAAGTTTAGCAAATTACTAATATCAATTCTTGCATCCATTTAACCTATAATGTAGTGGGAATTAATATTGAATTGCTACTCTGATAACATCTCCATTCTATTCCTTTAGGCTTCTTTTATGCCTGTTAAATATATACATGTAATAAAACCATGCTGTGGCAATTTGCTGTTCTCTAAAATGGTACTATTCTTATACAGCAAGTTATACTATGCAAAACACTGTTTTTTCTTTCTCATATCAGCACACAGAATATAAGCCAACACTAGCAGTAGTCTTACACTATTAGTTAACAGAAAACCATGGTGCTATGTTTGACCAGGCAGTTTCTGCCTGGAAGTGTTTTAAGAAAATGTGAAGACCAATTAGAGAGCTACAAAATAACCAACTTACTCTAGCCCACATTACAGTTACAGCTAAATTATCCAGCAGCCACATTTCTAAGTATCTCAACCACTTATATTTCATTAAGTATAAAGAATAACAAACTGAAAAAATACATATTTCCAATGGTGAACAATTTTTTTTAAAAAGCCATTTACATTTTTTCAGAAGTAAACTACTCTCAAAACCTCATCCAAAAAATCAGAACTGTGGTTTGTAAAAGGTTTGAACTTAATTCATGTGATTATTTGTCCCAGAAAGCCTTGCCTAACTTCTTTCTAGCCTATAACAAATTAATGTTTAGAAACTATGTGGGAGAGTAGAAAGCTGCCCAATGCACTACGAATAAACATGGCTTATTAACATAGGGATTCCAAGAGAAGATATGTAAAAGTAGAAAAATATAAAAGTACCACATAGCCTGTCATTAAGTGTTAAGGACAAGATTCCTTACCCACATCCAGATTCCCATGAGTAGAACACCGTATTATAGCAATTAACAATAATGAATCTTCATAATCTCTCAGTAGAAAGGAAAGGTAGGAAAGGTTAACATGTTATAAAAATGGCGTTTTTAAAAGTATGAAATATTCAATACATTCTAAAACATGCTTCAGTGAAAATGCATCTTCAATGTTTCTGGTCTTCAAATGCTTTAAAAGTTGTTTACGGAACAAACTATAAAGAATGGGTCTCTAATGATACAACTCCTCCTTGGAAAATTCCTATCAACTTAACCCCAAAAATCTAAGATATAATGTTATGCAGAATTACAATAAAACTTTTAAAACCAACAGACCCTTTATAGAATATGCTCTTGGATTCTGGCAGGAACTTGGTGACAAAAGGATACAGAAACCAAAACCACGCTTCCACAAGTCTTAGATGAACCAATAGGCTTTCCCTTCCAAAACTCTTTCCAACAAACTTCATTTCCTTAAGCTTCGATGTCTCCTCAAGGAGAAATGCTAATAATCAGGGATACCTCTCACTAAATCTCTTATCTGCTTATTACCATCTCAAAGTCTGTATGCAAAAAAACCCCTTACATTCTACAATAGTATTAAAGACAATATATTCAAGTGTCACTTATTAAAACACTAATTATAATCTGTCACTCAGGACACATCACTAATCCAGGATGCTATTAACTTATTTGACTTAAATTTATAACTACATTTTAATTATAATCAAATTACACATGTAAATTAACTCATATAAATTCAGAAAAGCAATGTAATCAATTTTTTAAAAATCATTCAAAAGTCCTATTTTCCAGCAAAAGTAAAATGTTCGAAAAAAAATTAATTTCTTTTTTTTTTTTAAATGTTTTCAGAGACAGGGTCTCACTCTGTCACCCAGGTTGGATTGGCATGATCATAGCTTGCTGCAGCCATGAACTACTGGGCTCAAGCAATCCTCCCGCTTTAGCTTCCCAAGAAGCTAGGACTCCAGGCATGCACCACCATGCCTAGCTAATTTTTAAATTGTTTTATAGAAACAGGGTCTTCCTATATTGTCCAGGCTGGTCTTGAACTCTTGGTTTCAAGCGATCCTCCCACCTTGGCCTCCCAAAGTGCTGAGATTACAAAAATGGGCCACCTGTGCTCAGCCAATTAATTTCTTAAACCATTGTTGGTGAGTTTAAATTTCTGCTTGATATGGAAAAAATTACTTTAGCTGCTAGAGACTCATTTAGATACTGTCAACATTTTTTCTTTTTAGCATTTGACATTTAATGATGGGGTAAATAACCTTGGTTAGAATTAAAATAATAAAATATAAACTAATTTAATTCTTCAAGCCCAGGCCATACATAAAAGCACTGAGGATCAAACGTAAATATCCACAAGGGTGCCAGTGACAGCCAACAGGCATGTACAAACCACCTCTCACAAGACATTTTCAAGATCGAGCAATCAGTCTTCCAAAGCACCGTTACCCATTTGCCATGGTTTCGTGGCACAGATATTATACATATTTTATATATAGTTCCATGAACTCACTGTCAAAGCTGCCTATGTGACACCTAAGAAAACTCAGTAAGAGTAATACTAAGACATAAAGATTTTTGTTGGATGGGCTGGACTTTGGAGGACCACAAACCATTATCTAAGGTTTTTTTGCCCCCCACCCAACAAATTTTTGCCCATTTATGGATGTGATCACCCACACTGGGAATACATGCCATAGGGTTAGGAGAAAAAATGTATTAGACACCTTTTAGTAAATATAAAGAATAGAAAATAGACTGATTTTCGAGCAGGATATATTTTTACCCAAAAATATATTTTATCGTCTGTGAAAGTTAAAATGGTTTGTTTCCTTGCCTAAATCCAGTGGAAAGGTATCTTAAATGACACATCACATTTTCTGAAGATGTAGGACAAATAAAAAGTTACTAAGAATACAGTTTATACACTCATCATCTCCCACAAAGAGAAAATGCCAGGGGAGCGAGCTAGCAAAGAGGGATTTTGTTGAGTAGAAATGAGAGGAGGGAAGAGGAAAAAAAAAGAGTAAGCTAGTTAATTGTAATCTTATTCTAAGTATAAAGATAGAATAATATTTCATTCTAGCTATTACTCCAAGAAATTTTTATAAAAGTTACAAATATTATACCTGTTTCATCTACTTGTTTTACAGAGAACCAATCAGTTTGCTTTCATAGCTTCTTCCATCTCCTCAGACAGACAGCTGGTTTTCTAACTGCTACCAATTAGAAAAGAATCCATAATCAGATAAAGTTCTTACATTTCATTGTCCAGTTTTTATTTTTCTGAACAAGACTAATCAACTGCTACAGAAAAAAAAACAAAGGAGACTATGGGTGTGTGCCTTCATTGAGGTACTCAAATATAACTAAGAAAAATTTCCCCACAAAAACAGGGCTTAAAAAAACAAAAAACAAAAAACTGTTTCCCAATGCTGCATGAGCATCTTCTTTTGTTATCACATCCTCATTCAAACAATTGTAGAACCAGATTGTAAAACAGTCTCGTAGAATTGCCTAAGTCAGATCATATTCCAACCAAAATTCAATAGTGCATAGTAGAAACTCAATAAAGTAGCCCTAAACAGCTCTACCCCCAACACGAATAATAGAAATCTACTGAACATATACATTATAGAAACCAAGCATGCAAACTTGGACATATCTTGCAAAAAAAAAAAAAAAAAAAAGGAGGCGGGGCACCCTCAACTCTAACACATCAGTGAACATATAATTATGTTAAATACTTAGAAAAAATATACATAGCAAGATCTGGCTTCATCACTCCTATATTAAAATTTATAGAATATCTCTGATAGCTTATATTCCAGCTCTACTTTGGTGGTCTAAGGGTCTAGGAATACAGATTTATCACTTAGTAGCAGAATATTTATAAAAATGTATTTGCTTTGAATAAAAATAGAATTACAATTAGGAAAGTATATTGTTTCTACATCTTTTATTTGCCTAGGACAAAACTTATTTTTAAAATACACAAAATCCTTTTATATGAACCCTACCTAACACCTTCTATGTAAGAAGAAAACACAGTTGGAAAGTTAAGTCTGAATTTTTTAAAGTTTGGGCACACAATAGAGACATACTATCTTTCAAATATAAAGTGTACATGCTAGCTAAATGTAGTTTATTTAAGACCATTTAAGATGAACATGTGATGATTATTAATATTATACGAGGGATGAGGAAAAATGAAAGCAAAGTTTTATAAAGATTAATTCAAGTGAACATAATAGCAGTGGAATTAGAAAATCCTTACCACCCTAGCTAAATAAAAGCAGTCAACTACTGCACTAGTGTGTATTTTCAAGCAAATACAGAGGCAAAACTCATTAGCTCTTTAAAAAATACACACATTTAATGTTGGTCTGTTTTAATTTCTAAGTAAAACAATTCCAAAAATACAAACTGAACATCAGAGCCATGTGAACCACCATGAGAAAATAAAACAGACATTCACAATAATTACGTCTAAAGACAGTTCAGCTGGATAAATCATCTTCCAAGTATGTTAAAGAAAAAGTTTCTAAAAATACTGCTGGTGTTCAGTTAGAATTAAAGGACTTTGGGGAAAATGAAATAATATGATACAGGTGGAGTGAATAAGGTTACACGGGATTTACATTTTTCATTACCCCTAGATATAAACAAACATTCAAAAATCAACACAAACTCTGTGTGTTATTCAAAATATTGCAGCTGCAGGAAAGGCAACTTTAAATTAATAGCTAGGGGAAAATCAAGTTTTGGAGGAGGTAAACAGAAGTAACAGTTTTTAATTTGCACTTTTGTAAAGCTCATTTACCTGGCCAACCAGGAACCAAATGCAGACAATGAAGTTCTCTGCTTCTTTTGGCTATAATGTGACAGGAAAGGATCATCTTTTGAAGATGTTTAAAGAAATAAAGCAACTTTCTTTATAAACAGTCAAATAATCAATTAATGGAATAAATAAGTACTAACCCACATCTTAACCACTCTGTAATCACTACACTTTACATATTTTTTATTTTGGCGGCAAATTCCCCCATTATTAGTCTAAAATCCACCAATCACTTTTAAAAGTAAAATGAATAGCCACCAAAATAAGAAAATCTTCTGTTCACTCTTTGGCTAAAAAGGAAAACAAATAAAACAAAACAAAAAGAAGACAACTCTAACACTGGTGATAAAAGAAACTTTTTTTTTACATGTAAAATAAAGTTATCAATTTAAATCTTGGTACATTTTATAAAAA
The DNA here is from genome assembly GCF_009761245.1 of Sapajus apella. Classification (NCBI taxonomy): domain Eukaryota; kingdom Metazoa; phylum Chordata; class Mammalia; order Primates; family Cebidae; genus Sapajus; species Sapajus apella. Next base: position 6,386,377 of record NW_022437004.1, on the reverse strand, counting down.
CAAGAGGTAATGTTGTAATAAAACAGCAGTAGCCTCAGCTGGCAACATACTGTTTGTTAACCCTGTGCAATAAAATACTTTGTTCATACTACACTTATTCAAACATTACTAACAGTTACTACAGACATTTCAGGAATCTTCACGGGACTCCTATAGACTTACTGTTAAAACTGAGAGACATTTACAATCATAATGTGCCATGAAAACTTGAAAACGTTACTTCTAGTAGGAGATAATGTTCATATTATTTGAATTTGTTTTAGGTACTGAACAGCTGAGTTACAAGGACTAAAAGTGAAAAGCATTCTAAAAGCCCATGAACACTGTTGTTCACACCCTTCTTGAGAACACACTAAACTTGTCTGACACATTTCTCTTCATACATAGCAAGCAACAGCACCCAATAAAAGCCTGAGAAGAAATGCTGCTGTGTAAATACTGCAACTATTCCTGAAAAAAGAATTATGGGATATATATTCCAAAGCTGCCCATTCCCATAATTTGTATTGCATAGGTCACATAATCACACACATATATATACACGTGTGTGTATATATATGCACATGCAAGAATATATTAAGACGACAATGAAGTCTAGTCACAGAGCAATTTACAGGCTCAATATATTTTTTACACTTTGCTTGAAAGAAAATTTCAATATTTTACAGTCTTTCAGTAGGCATTATATACACTGCACTTTATGAAATCTAGAAGGTATTGAAATAAATTTTTCCAACATTTTGGTAACAAAACAGACAACGTTTCTCCAAATACTTGTGCTATCTACATGATGTTTGCTCTGATAATCACTAATCACAAAAAACTGACTCAGTGGAATAATTAGAAAAATTGTCTAACACCATGCATGGGTTTCAATCATTTTTAATATCCTATCCTAGAAACATTCTACAAATCTTAAGATTTAAAAAATTAAGTCTCTGTTCTTTTTAAAAGATATCTTTTTATGACAATATCCATAACATTGACAGGTACATGTTAAGGCTAGTATCATCCCCTTTTGAATTTTTTTGACTTTTTTTTTTTTTTTTTTTTTTAAGAAAGATAGTAAAAGCCAGACTCCTTTAGGGCTTTGAACTGTACCTACAGAAAATCAGAGTGCAGTGAACATAATGTTCAGTCCTACAGTCAGGATGCAGTTGCTCCTTCCCATTCCACAAGATACTGCACCTTTCCATCAAGTGTCACCCGACGAGCCAAAACTCGGTATTTTTCGCCACATGCTATTCTACCTGCAGCACCAAAATAACTGGTAATGGAGTTCTTTAGATGATTGAGTTGTAACTCCTGATCTGCTAAGTTATTCAGAATCTCTGTGTTGAGTTCATCAAATTGATAATCTTCTTTGCCTTCATCATCTTTTACAATTTCTGAGTTCTGAGTCTGGAGTGCTCTTCTTGGAAGACGACCTCTTCTTCTCCGCAAATGTGGTATTGCAGCAGGCCAAGACCTTCCTGTACGTGTTCTTTTTCTGGAGTCAGATAATCTATGGAACAGAAAAAGCCAGAATTGTCTACTAAGCTTTTTAAGCATCCTATGCCCACACAATACGTTCTCTTTTTTGGATTACTCTATTATACCATATATCCTTGATGACATAAAAATAAGCAAACCCAAACAACAAATGCTATATAAATGGACTATCACTTGCGTTCATTACTTTAGATTTTGTTACCTTCTTGGGGCTGAATTTTGTAGAGCTTTTCTTCCTTAATTACTAGTAAGCTTAGGGTAATTTTTTTACTTAGGAGGCCAACAAGAAAAATTCTTACCAAAAGGCCCTACTCGTAAAGTCAGGTATTGCCAATAATCTCATCATTAAAAACAGCTAATTCATTTGTTCATTGCCAACAAGTAATCAATGAGCACAAACTATATATATGACACTGTTCCATGTGCTTAAAGAGTGGAACTAGAATAAAGGTTCTCTTATTACCAGTTCTAGGCCTAGTGAAGTAATACACCAGAATAAGCACAAACTAGAAGTCAAGAGTATCTATCTCTAACTCTATTACTTGGCCAAATTCAAATTTCTTATTCTCTGTGTTCACTTACTGAGTGAAAGGGTTAGACTAGATAATCTCTGAGGTCCTTTTCACCACAGAAATTCAATTATTTTATGATCTTATAATAAAAGGAGAATACAGCACAACAACTAAATTCAAAGACCTACAGTCATACTGCATAAGTTAACAACCTTGCTCTGTCATACTTGGTAAACATGCAATATTGGGCTTGTTACTTAAAATCCCCTATGTCTCAGTTTCCTCATCTGTAAAATGAGAACAACAGGACTTATACAACTCAAAATATTGTTTTCTTTTGTTTGTTCGAGGCAGTGTCTTGCTCTGTTGCCCAGGCTGGAGTGAAGTGGCACAATCATGGTTCACCGTAGCCTTGACCTCCTGGGCTCAAGTAATCCTCCACCTCAGCCTCCTGACTATGTAGGACTACAGACAGTGCCCCCATACCCAGCTAATTTTTATTTCTTTTGTAGGGATGGGGTCTCACTATGTCTCATCTCCAAATCTTGCCTCAAGCAATCCTCCTGCCTTGGCCTCCCAAAATGCTGGGATTATAGGCACAAGCCACCATACCCAGCCAAAAAATTGTTTTAAGAATAAGACAATAGATGTAAAAAGCTTAGCAAAGTACCTAGTAAGAGGCCGAATAAAAGGTCAATTATTCAGAATTCATTAATAAATGGGTTACACTTTAAGCATTTAATGCAGAATTTGGCATAATTTACAACAGCAGTTTTCGAATTATGAACAAAATTTAAACAGAACAAAGCATAAGACTTGAAAATAATAGCTCTGACCCCAAATAGACTAAACTTTCATACCTGACATGATGTGCTTTAGAAAAAAGTTGTCATGCCTGGGCGAAGTGGCTCACGCCTGTAATGCCAACACTTTGGGAGGCCGAGGTGGGTGGATCACTTGTGATTAGGAGTTCGAGACCTGCCTGGCCAACATGGTGAAACTCCATTTCTACTAAAAATACAAAAAATTAGCTGGGCATGGTGGTGCACACCTGTAATCCCAGCTACCTGGGAGGCTGAGGCACGAGAATTGCTTGAACCTGAGAGGTAGAGGTTGCAGTGAGTCGAGATCATTCCATTGCACTCCAGCCTGAGTGACAGAGAGAGACTCTGTCTCAAAAGAAAAAAAAAAAAAAAAAAAAAAAGGAAGAAAGAAAAATGTTGTCCTTCTGAAGAGCTGGGTTAAATAAGATATCAGAGGGGAGTCTGCTATTGATAAAAATCCCAAGTTTAAAATCATTTCATGGACAAAAGGATTTAGGTGTCTGATTATGACCTCTTTTTTTTCCAATCAAATCTTGGCCAGCTGCAGTGGCTCACATGTGTAATCCCAGCACTTCAGAAGGCCAACACAGGAGGATCACTTGAGGCCAGGAGGTCAAGACTAGCCTGGGCAACTTAGCAAAACCAACTCTACAAAAAAGTATAGGTGTGGTGGCACAGTCTATAGTCCCAGTCACTAGAGAGGACGTTGAGGCTGCAATGAGCCATGACTGTGCCACCTCACTCTAGGCTGGGCAACAGAGTGAGACTCTGTCTCTTAAAAAGAAAAAAATATATATCAAATCTTCCTAAAGCAAAGAACACTTGTGTGGTAGGCATTAAAAAGCCTAACGAGCACAGCTTCTAAACAGCAGTATACTCTTTCTCTGTGTACACAGCCAATTTCCATACAAACTTGAAAAATATAATGTTTATGCTCTAGAAAGCAAAAATATTCAAATGAATATTAACAACTAACGGGATGTACATATGAATTACCTCTCAAAAAGCTGTAGACGCAACTTGCATCACTTTCAATTGCTAAAAAATTATTCAATCAATACTTTACAAAGAAAAGGAATCTAGAAAAAAACAGTAAAACAAAGTAAGAACATAAAATATCTACCCATAATGCCTGGAAATGCTAGGCGAGGTAGTTTCTTTTGCACTGGAAGCACCCGTGAAATCCACATCTGAGGTATTGGATGAATGTGCAGTACCCTCAGTTCTCCTTAGACAAAAGAATTTAAATGGTTTAACAACTATATTACATAACAAATAAAATTTTAATACCCACTCAAAAGAAAAAACCTAGAAAAGAAGAAAATAACTTTCTATTTACCCTATTGAACAAGGTAAATCCAAAGTAGGATTCTCTGAAACTGATTCCTTATCCTGGAAAATAAAAATATATACTTAAAGCATGTCTCTAAAGTAAGCTGAAAAAATACTAGCTTCTCAGTAATTTCATGCATCCTTCTTCTTGAGAACATATACCAACATATTCTCTTACCAAAAGTGGCTCAGCAGTTTTTTGAATCATTTTTCTTGTATATGGGCCAGGTGGACGACCTACAGATTTTTTCTTTCCTTTTTTTTCTATGCCATTGCTTACTTCCCTGAAATGGAAAACCATTATGCATTTAATCTCTGCATAAAGAAAACAAAGACAATGATTCTATGTATGTAACTAGACATATACATATATTTTATTATATTAATGGTAATATAAAAAATAAATATAAGTTGAATCCACAAGTTTAGTTAAGTGCATAGATAATATATTCTAATTTAAATAAATATTTCTTGACTTTAAAGATATTTATATTACAAAAGGTTTTTTAAAAAGTCCTCTTTAATGTAATTCTGAACAATATATACCACCTAAAGACTTAAAAACAACAACAAAAACCAGACAATTATACTGGATGGAAGACTTCAAAACTCCTAAAAGCTCAATTATATAGTTTAATTTTGGGTTGTTACAACTTGGAGGATGTTTCAAGGATTTACTACTAAAAATGACTATGAGAATTTAGCAGTTAACCTTATAGAGTCAAGAAGTATCGATGTTAAAATTGTAGTAGCTATCAATAAATGCTGCCTTCAGATATATATGTAGATTCTTGATATATATGTAGATTCTTGAGTTACACTATCAGAAAGAAAATGAAGCCCAGAGTGGCAGAACGTAAAGGAGAAAGGAGTAAGAAATCCTTATATTCTAAGGGAATCATTCAAAGGGAAAAATCAGAAAAACCTAGAAAACCATTTTTGAAACATAAAGTCAAATACTAAGGAGTAGGTAGGAAAAATGTGCCATAGGCAAAGACACTCTAATAGAAAAAAAAAAAGAAAAAACATATATGGAAAGAATACTTCATCTATTCAACAGTAGCTACCATAAAAAGATGACATTAGATAATATGGATACGAAGGTGTTCCCTGTGCTAAAGTGTTCACAACATAGTTAGAAAGTGACAAATGTGTACACAAGCAAGCTAATAAAATGGAGTGAGGGCTATGAGGAAATTGTCCAGGAGAATTCAACTAAGAAAAGAAACAAGAACACTATAATAGGCTAGAAAGAGATGAATGGAGAAAGTAGGAAAAAAACTTATCCCAGGCTAAACACGGTTAGTGAGACAGAAGTATGAGGAAGGAAAAAGTAGGGAAACTAAAAGGAGAAAGCAGAACTAGACGCTATAATCAAAAGTCTCAAGAATAAGATGGATGGGATATCCATTTCTTTTATAAAATGATCAACATAGTATTTATAAAGGACTCCTAGACTAAAGAAAGTAATCGCAGAGTAAAAGGACCAACTTATACACAAGGTCCAGAGGAACTGAGGATGCCTTTAAAGAAAGCAGCTGAATCCTTATCTGGTGGCATCAGACGACCTGATAGCCACCACAGAGGGAACATCCTATCGCAATCATGATAGAAATGAAAAAGCTTGTGGAATTCTTTTTTCTGATTCATAATATGGCCAACTGGCTAGCAAAGGATTTGAGTGACAAAATCTGAAAGTGATAGGAATAAAAAGCATTCTTTCCTTCAGGAAAGAAAACTTAAATAGTAGCTACTTTCTTACAAACTTCATTGTCAAGGCTTTGTAATTACATTCTCCTTATCTCCAAAATGACTATTCCATACCTTTAATTTACCCTTAAATTCCCCTCTCTGAACAGTCCTCTCATCTATCTCTGCCTTATATTTCATGGAGAAAATAAAGGCTACCAGTAAAGAACTTCCAACTGCCCAATCTGTAATAGAACTACCATCTGTACCCATTTTCTCTTTCACCCCATTTCAACAGAAGGATGTTTCTCCTTCTAGAAAAGGACAGTCCCACCTTTAGGTTCTACATCCCTTCTCTTGGCTTCTACTCTCCTACACTAATTTCTTCTTCTCCACTGGATCGTTCCTAACACACAAAAACAGGTTTCCACTATCTCCCACCTATTTTTAAAAACCATCATTTGACTAGTCCCATCCTCTTCTTCAGCTGCCATTCCATTTGTCTGCCTCCCTACATAGGAAAACTTCTGGGTGTTAATGACATATACCCTTTCCATTTTCTCCCCTCTCATTCAAAATTCTTCAAGATAGTTTCCTATTTTCCTCCTTTCCTTTACTACTGTTATTATTTTGAATCTGCCTGTGTCCCTCATATGTAGAAACCCAGTTTGACATGTAAATTGGGCAATGCTGGATTCAGTCATACTTCCATCCAGTCCTATCTGGTTTCTATCTGAACTACTTCAAAGAAATTCCTTTTGTCAAGGTCACTAACAAAATGTTACCTTAGGCAATAAATACTTATGTCTCATTTTAATCTACCTCTCATTAACATTCAATACACTTTAATATACCTATCTTTCTTGAAACACTCCCTTTGTTTTGGTTGTCATGACACCAGACCTTCCTGGTTTCCTCCCATCTCATTGATCATTTTTTTTAGTCTCCTTGGCTTATTTCACCTCTTCCCAATTTATAAATGATATCAGAACATGATCCCAGATCACCTTCTCTTCTCTCTCTACTTGCTCCCTTGGTAATTTTACTCATCCTCATGGCTTTATCAATCAGTTTACAAATTTGTATTGCCTGCCCAGACCTCTCCTAGGAGCTCCTGAATTACACATCCAATTGTCTATATTTCACATCATTCTGTGTGTATGGTGTGAGAGAGAGAGAGAGAGAGAGAGAGAGAGAGAGAGTGTGTGTGTGTGTGTATCCCTCATAAGAATCTCAAATTCAATGAATATGAAACAGAAGAATCCTTCATTTACCATACCAAAATCTGTTCTTCCAGACCTTGGTTAACAGACACCACCACCCACCAATTGCTCAAGGTAGAAATCTGGGTATTATTTGATTTTTTCCTGTACTTTCAGAAATTTAACTCACTAGCAAATCCAATTAATTCTACCTCCAATAAAGATCTCAAATCTGTTTTCTCTCCATTTGAATGTTACCACCTACCTCTGCACAAGCCCTCATATCATCTATCTCTCACCTAGACAACTGAGTCTTAATTTTCTCCGGCTTTTATTCTTCCTCGAGAATTTTTTTTTTTTTTTTTTTTGAGATGGAGTCTTGCTCTGTTGCCCAGGCTGGAGTGCAGTGGTACGATCTCAGCTCACTGCAACCTCTGCCTCCCAGGTTCAAGCGATTTTCCTGCCTCAGCCTCTGGAGTAGCTGGGACTACAATTGCACGCCACCATGCCCAGCTAACTTTTGTAATTTTAGTAGAGACAGGGTTTCACCATATTTGGTCAGGCTGGTCTCGAACTCCTGACCTCAGGTGATCCACCCGACTGCCTCGGCCTCCCAAAGTGCTGGGAATATAGGCATGAGCCACTGCGCCTGGCCAAGTATTTTAAAAAGATAACTAAATCCCTTAGATGCCTCCCCATTATTCTTAGAAATCAACCCAAACTCCTTTTAAGACCTACAAGACCCTACAAAGGATCAAGCCCCACCTAATCTTACCAGTACCTGATGCTACTCTCTCATCCTCATATATACCACACCAGTCTCCTTTGAGTTCCTAAAATATGTTTCAAACCCTTTGCACTTGTTATTTCTGCTAGATGGAGTAGTTTTTCCCTTTGTTTTTTACACTGTTGAATCATTCATATTAAGTCTCAATTTAAATATTAACTTAAATAGTCCTTCCTTAAGCCTCATTGTTAAAGTACAAAGGTCCCATCTCTATGTATAGTAAAGTCTAAAACAATATGCTATCCTAGCATAATCTATAATTATTTTACTTGTTTTATCACCTTTGTTCCCCAACAGAATGTAAACCCCATCAGGGCAGAAGGAAAATTTGTCATTGTACTCCCTAGCACTTAGATAATAAGGCACTTGAAAACTGTACTGAATGAATGAATGAATAAATGAATGAATGAATGAAAAGTGAACAAACAGGCTAGCACTTAAGCTGTTTGCTAACAAAAATCAATAGAGTCTATTCCTGGAAATCCAAAGACCTAACATAACAAACAAGCATCTGGCATCAACTCTTTGTACCTTGTCTAAGCAAGATATTACAGACCAAAAAAAAAAAAAAAAAAAAAAAAAAATTCAGAGTAACTGCCACTTGTATTTTCAAATATACTAAGGAGACTAAATAACATACATTTTTAGTTACAAATAAGCTAAAGAGAAAAACTAAGCCACAGATCAACTTTTACCTTGAATCAGATATAGGTTTGGATGCCTTTCTGCCTTTAATTTTAAATTCATGAGATGTTCCTTCAGGTTCTTTCTCTGCTTTGAAAGCCACATTTGGTGGCACAGGAGGAACACGAATTCGCAACCCAAACAAATGCTTCTTCTTCTTTATTTCTTTCCCAGACATAAACCTAAATTTTTAAAAAAATTAACTAAAATTTTAAAAACTGAACACATACACACAGTAGACCCTAACTTATAACTTTATAAGGCCCTTATACTTGAAAGCCCACCCAATACTACAAAAATTCATTTCCCCTTTCTCTCCTTGATTCTTATCTGCTCCAGAGCCAGTCTACAGTAGGATATGATGGGGAGAATGGGATAGGACTGGAAAGGAAAAGAGCACATGTCCGATTTTCTCTTTAAACATGGCAACTAACTTTTTAAAGGAAGAAAGAACAAAGAATGGTGTATTTTTAGTCCCAATATGCTTCCCCATATTTAGTATCATCTGTTAGAAATATCTCAAAGGGGGTTTAGGAAAAAAAAGAATTCTATCTCAAAGCGGATTTATAAGGAGAGAAACCTTAGTCAGAAATAATAGGTGATAGCATTGGAAAAGAAAGTAGGAGGTAAATCCTAGAGGCCCATCTGGAGTGCCAGATCCAGAAATGGAAATAAACCCAGGCAAAGGGTTATGTTAGTGCATTGTGGACTTGGGCCTCTGAAAAATAAGCTCCTTAGACCTTTCTTTTAAGTCTTTATGGTCCTTATTCCCAAGCACCTCCATTTACCTCAGCTCTACTAAAACTTGCCTGGCCACAAGAACCTCCATCAATTGTTTAGAATGTTCTATACCCATTTTTTTTTTTTTTTTTTTTTTTTTTTGAGACATAGTCTCGCTCTGTCGCGCAGGCTGGAGTGCAGTGGCGCAATTCTAGGTTCACTGCAACTTCTGCCTCCCAGGTTCAAATGATTCTCCTGCTTCAGCCTCCTGAGTAGCTGGGACTACAGACACACACGACCACGCCCGGCTATTTTCCTATTTTTAGTAGAGACAGGGTTTCACCATGTTAGCCAGGATAGTCTCAAACTCCTAACCTCAGGTGATCTGCCCACCTCGGCCTCCCAAAGTGCTGGGATTACAGGCATGGGCCATGGCGCCCAGCCAGAATGTTCTACGTTTTGGCAGTTTTGAGAAGGGGGAGCCCCCATTTCTACCATAACAGGAACAGAGGTATTTCTGGCACCGTAAGTTGAAATTCAGAATTCACTGTCCCATGAAATATTTTTACCTGCATAGTAATGTTCAGGTACCTCATGACTTTTTGAGCTGGACTGAAGATCTAGCCACTAGTAATTACGTTATTTAATGAGGAAATACTGTCAAATTCAAAACAGCAACTTACTGCAAACAAAAATTTTATAACATAATTCAATACTTTACTGGAGTCAACACATATATTTATAAAATTTGTTGCATTTAAAAAATGTTCCTAAGAAATGTAAATATATTGTTTTAAAAAGAAGGGAATCCTAGTTATAGTGCTGAGTTTAAAAAAAAGTAAAAATAATGGGGGAGAGATCTGTAGATCTGTATGAGAACATATCAAATAATAGCACTTAATTATCTTAGACCACTCAGCTAGAAATATTTTCTATAACTAATGGCAGTAACTAATAACCATAGATCTCAATCATTTTAAAAACCCATATTCCTTACAATATTCTCTCCAGCTAACAATATTCCCATCAGCTAACAAGATTTTATTTTACTTTCAGTAGATTACATTATATAAGGAAGTTATTATTGAATATGCTTTTTCAATGGAACAAGCTAAATTCTCCCCAAGATACTAATATGCCTCCCACCTACCATTCCCAGGAGAAGGATTACTCTCCCTTCTCCAATCCTTAAGAATCACTACTTTAATCTAACTAAAATAGAATAGGACATTAAAAAGTTTAAAATGGTATGTACTTGTTCTATACACCAATCCCAAATTCTTAAACAATGCCATTATTCCTTATACTTACTAAATGTCTCCCTCATAGGGATACATAAAATAAATCAACTTACATGGTCTTGTAATCATTTAATGCCTCCAGAACATGCTCATATCTTTCAGATTTTGGTGTGTCTGCCAGCTGTGAAGTATCAAGAAACAATTTAACGCACTACAATTTCATCAATTAGTAATATACAGGTGCTAGATAGAGGCAATGTGATGCAGAGGAAAACTGTACTGATTGGTAGTCAGATCTAAGTTCTAATTCCAAGTCCTCACTGGCTAATCATATGACCTATGGCCATTTAACCTCTCAAGGCTTATTTTCTCATCTATAAAAAGGCAAGTATAAATCCTACACTGATCACTTGTTCATATGTTAATCCAATGATATGTTTATGAAGAAACTATAAACTGTAAAACACTACAAAAATGGGATTGTATTAGTTATTAATTTTTTAAAAAAAATTCTGTAACCTGGGGAAATACAATATTAGATTTTAATATTTACTATAAAAGTTCCTAACAGATATAAATAGGAAGGAGTACAAAAAGTAGTAAGAAACATGTCATTTCCCAGTATCTCTAATATTCGCATAAACCAATAATCTCTATAATTTTTTAGAATACTATAAAATTGAGAGATTTTATTTTCCTAACAATTATAGACTTTAGCCAGCTCTAAATGGCTCAGAAATTTTTCATCATAACAAAACATTTTAAAATCTAAATATTTAATTTTAGAAAAAAAGCCATTTTGTTCCAATAGGGCTTTTACTCAGAGACCTTTCTGCCTCTTCTTGACTAGGGCCCATTAGCAAAAAAATCTAAATTTTAAAAGGACCATCCTGAATTAATGCTATGAAGACCTTAAAAAAAAAATGCTGCTTCCAAAATATCACAATTGACTTTCAAAATTACAGCCAATATGTTCTTTACCAGTTGAAACTCCCAAGCCTCAGAACTGCTTTTAAGTGAGAAAAAAAAACAAATCTGCCAAATAGAATGCTGGAGCTAAAAAAAAAACAACTTGTAAGTCATCTACTCCAACTCTATTTTACACGAGTTAACAAACGTAAAGGTTAAAACTGCTAAAATTCACCTATCTAGTTGGTCAGAGAACTAGAACCTGAAGTCAAGTGTTAAGTCCATTAATTCTCCATTCACTGAGAGCCCACTGTGTGCCAATATGCTGAGTGCTTAAAAAACATGTGAAATAGGAGTTAAGTACTCATTCCTCTATATCCAACCTTTCACTGTAATTTCTGAAGAGCCCAATGATAGAGAATTTCTATTTTAAAGGAGGAGTAATAGGATCCAACTTTAAAGCTTGAATGAGACCCTAGATCCATTTCAGCCTTCCACTAACATTGCAATGTCTTCTACAATAGAGATATTTCTTCAACCTTGACTTAATTACTGCCGCTGACAAAAGCTGATAAGGTACTGACTAAAGAAGCCCATTCCATAGGTGGGCAAAACCTTCCTCCCTGGAGCTCTTCCACTCCTCTTTACAAGACAGCTCTTCAAACATCTGAATGCAACTTTCATGTCTAACTATAAGAGTAACTTAAAATTTTTAACAGCTATATCAAATGGTTATTTCATATTAAGCTTTTAACTGACTCTGTCTTCTTCCTGGTCCCCCTTCCCCACCCCAACTGTGAAATTTTATCAGACGAACTGCTATCAAATTGAGTATCCCCTATCATACCCATGTACTGTTTGTGTTTATGGCTAAAGCAGAATTTTATAAGATCAATTAACTGCTGTTAATTGATCTTGTTTTCAGCTCAATGTTCCAGATGATCTTTTCTCTTGATTCTGTCATCCTTCTAGAATTGAAGACAAAGACAGAACCCCTATGGCCCTCCATTAGTCTCCTTCAAGAATATTTCCAAAGTACTGACTTTGCTACTGTTTTTCAATTAGTTACAAATCCATTTAGTTTTTATTTTAACCAGTTCACATTTTAATATCTTATCTGAAATCAAGTTATACTATAACATGCCCAAACCAGTGTTTGCTAACCCTATCAAAAAAACCACTGACAAACCAGTGTTGCTAATCATATCAAAAAAAGAAACCAAGGATATTTAACATGATTTATTCTAATAAGAGATTTTCCTTATTGCCTTTTAAATCTTCACAAACCATATATATGAAAACTATGCTCTACAATTTTGCTGAGTCAATAGCAAAATGACTTCCTAATTTCTAAAACCCACATTTTTACTTTTTGACAATCACAACACACTCTACTTTCTTTTGGTATTTACTCCTTACGATTAATCAGAAATTTTATCCATTAAGTTTCTTCAGCACTCCATGACTACTTTGCATAGAACTGCATATTTTAACTACCATAAAAGTGCCAAAGACCATCCCCTTTCAGTGTTTTGCAAACTAAAAGTACAACCATTATAGTGTAAATCAGATAATCTACATTAGGAGAGCATCATATTCTATGCCTTCCAACTGACCTTGAGTTTTATTATATAAATTTCCAACAGAATATTTTTTTTTTGCTCCTCCCTCTCCAGATACTAATCTCACACTAATACTTATAGTGTAACTCTTCCTTTCAATTACCAATATTAAGTTTCAAGCCAACTGGGCTTAAGTATGCCAACAGCTTAGGTAATTTGTTGTTAACCTCCATACTATATGTTAATTATAACACTCAAAGCCCCAAAGTATTGTTGTTCAGATTTCTTATAATTTCCACTTATAAGCAGTATTCCACCTCTATGATATATTTTCCTCTAATTTCTTTTCTACCACAGTACTTCTTGAGTTTCATCTTTGTTTTTCTCCCTACCTCCCTCAAAAGTGAAGTAGCACTCAATAAATTCTTCTGCTAGCAACCTCAGGGTTTCTAAAATTTAAGACCATGAAAAGTGGGTTATTACAGAACTAGGATGTCAAATAACTTTAAGAATCAAAGACAAATGACAATATGCAGATTACAAAAAGTACTAATATCTCACTTTAAACTCCCCAAAGCAATCTGATAAAATAGATGAGACTTCATTTTACATAAAAACCTTAAGAAAGTTTATTGTGGTTTCAAATGCTAAGTATTTTTACCATCTCAAAGAAAATAATCTAAAATATAGTAGTTCCTCAAACAGCTACACTCAATCTATATGATAATAAGTACCAAGCCAAAAGAAGTACAAAAACTACATAAGGAAACAGTATAATACTATCATTATCTTCTAAAATGGCTCAAAAGTTTTAGCTTCTCTTCATAACAATACTATACAATAGTCAACTAAGACAAAAATGATACACGAATGTTACGTTTGCCTTTTCAGTATGAAAGAATACTATCTCCAAAAGTGTAATGTTTTTGAAACTTCTTTTTATTATTAAAAGAAGTCACAGCTTTGGATAATGACATATTAATGTAGCTTCATCAGTTATAACTAATCTAGCACTATGGTGGAGGGATGTTGACAATGGGGAGGCAATGCATGTCTGGTAGAAGGAACAACCTAAATCTGCTCTTCAAAAAAAAAAAAAAAAAACTTTAAAAAAAAAAAAAGTCACAGTGCTTCCTTTATTAAAAAAAAAAAAAAGGCGGGTGCGGGGGAGAAACACAATACACAAAACAGAATACACCACTGTAGCAGGTAATTACAAATGTAAATATATATTTACTAGGTTTCCAAAATAACAAATACCAACAGCTAGACTCATCATATGTAAAATTAATAATAATTCAAAGTTCAGGAATAATAAATGTGGGTAACTGCCTAGTCATGCAATATGTATTCCTAAGCAAAGTATCATAAAAAACTCTCAACTTCTTATATCATCACAAAATATTTTTCTTTGATCTGGTGGCAAGAGGAAGGAAACTCCACATTTTAGATAAACTAAAATCACAAGCTTTGTTGTGTTTTGCTTCATTTTTGAGGAGAAATTTCTAGAGCAGGTGCTTTTATCACATATTCTCTATTAGGTATAACAAGAATTGCTGAGGTAGGAAGATCACTTGAACTCAGGAGTTCAAGGCTTCAGTGAGCTATGTATGACTGTACCACTGTACTCCAGCCTGGGTAAGTCTCTTTAAAAAAAAAAAAAAGAGAGAGAGAGAGAGAGAAAGAGAGAGAGAGAGAGAGACTCTCTGGCCCTGTCTCTTAAAAAAAAAAAAAAAAAGATGAAGAACTGATGTTCAAAATTACTCAAGTACTCCAGGGTACTCAATCATAAAATATAAACATTATATTTACCATATACTACTTCCCCTGTTTTGAAAATAATTAATGGCATTTTATAAGCTTTGGAACAAGCATATAAACAAAAGGAAACTTTTGTTAACTTAAATTTGGATTAGTGACAAAATTCAATTTGCAATTCATTTTCAGTTTTTCAAAAATTTTCTATTCAAATAATTTGGAATGACCCATTAATTACGTTCTTTGTATTGATCACAAACATTTGAAACTAAATGAAAAACACTGAATAAACATTATAGACCAGCATAAATGTTATCATCTCTTCATTATTAAAAACTCACCCTAAAATCCAATTATAATTACAGTTTAAAAATATTAAATACAGAAAATTAGAAACCTTAACTTCAATGTGTCAATAACCACAGTCTGGAATGAGACGTCTAATCTAAGAAGTATAAATATTTTCATTCAGAGAAAGAACAATAAGAAATTATTAGTCTCTTGTTCTATTAATAAATTTGATGGCTCAAAATGTGGAAAGTAAAACTTTTTCTTTTTTTCTAAGATATTACCTCATAGGCTACAGAAATAAAAATATATATTACTGCTGAAGCGAATTTTTTCTAGTATGTTTCAGAAGTTCATTTGGAGCTGAGACACCTGAAATTCATAAACTGAACTCTTTTCTTGAAAAATATACTAAATGCAATTTTCATTTTCTTATATTCCAGCCTCTCAAATAAAATCTAAACACTAAAATTTAAATTTTAATTAAAAATGACTGCATTTGAAATAAACACAACTTGAGTTTTTATATTATACATACACTCAATATCTATATCAAGTAACTACTGCAGAATTTCATCATGTAATGGATACAATGTACTAACAGGTATACATATGTATCTTCATATGAAGTGCTAAAAGAACAGCTAGAATTTTTAAACAAATGTAGCATTAATTATTAAGATGATTATAAAAAGCACTATGGTCACTACTAATCCCTTATGCCTTACTTTTTGATTACTAATCAGTTTATTCGAATTTACCAAATGTGGCCAGGCACGGTGGCTCACGCCTGTAATCCCAGCACTTTGGGAGTCCAAGGTGGGGGGATCACTTAAGGTCAGGAGTTCAAGACCAGCCTGGCCAACATGGCGAAACCCCATCTCTACTAAAAATACAAAAATTAGCCGGGCATGGTGGCAGGTGCCTATAATAATCCCAGCTACTCAGGAGGCTGAAGCAGGAGAATGGCTTTAGCCTGGGGACGTGAAAGTTGCGGTGAGCTGAGATCATGCGACTGCACTCTGGTATGGGCAACAAAGAGAGACTCTATCTCAAAAAAAAAAAAAGTTATCAAATGTTCACAATACTCACTTTCTCTCAAACTTCATCTAAAAAAAAAAAGTACTTAACAGAAAACTTAACAAAAATTTGTATGATAATCCAATATCTAACATTCAAAACATATAAATTGAATTTTAATAATATCCTAGATTTAATTTAAAACTACCAACTAAATTATGCATTATGTTCTCCCTGATATCCCATAACTCCCCAAAAAGCCCCTGAATATCCTATTTTATATGAAATAGGATGTCCTTCATGTCTCAAACCTACAAATCAAGAAATTCTTCCTAAACTTCAAATCAGTTTGCAAAGTTTTTACCTAAAAAAAAAAAAATGCACAAGATGTATTTATCAAATTCCATATATTATAAAACAAATTTTTTTGTTTTAACCTAAAGTAGTTAAAATATGTATTTTAGTAATTCTAAATAAATGCTAAAAATAAGGTCCCTAACTATTTAAGCTTATTCTAGTTACTTTTCTGTTTCTGCTATTTGATAGTTTCAGAATTTTCTTCAATGAGCACACATCAATTTTATATTCCTTTAAAAAAAGACTCTGTAAACCAGGATAGGTAGTTACATTTCATAAATGAGAAGCAAAATAAGATGTCAGAATGAGAGGGGATAATCTTCTACTCAGGCAGCTTCATTCTACAACTCATTTTTCTAACAATATTATTAGATCCCACCATTCCTACAAGTCAGAGATATATAAAGGAGTACCAACAAGAGAGGAAGGAAGAATGCTGGTTATATCTCTAAGTTTATCGAAAACTTAGAAGAAAAGGACGTTAAACTATGAGTAAGATATCCAATACTAAAGATTTCTCCCTCCCTTCTATCTTTACAATGAATTTCACTTCAGAAAACGGAAGAATCAAATAATATACTTCCTTCTACAAATTCCCATAGACAATAGGCAACAAACAAACAGGAGGATGAGAAGGCTGGTTCTAATATCCATATCTAACTTATTTGTCCCCAGAACTAAAAATAAAATTCTACTTTAGTTGTCTGATTTATACATGTGTCTAAGTTGTTTTTTAAAAATAAAACAAAACAAAAAAGACATCAAGTAGCCACTGTAGTTCTCAGACCACCTACCTCTCCAGGGTGCAATCTATCCCAGTTTTCATTAATGTATGTCATAAGCTCAAGTTCAGAGTCAAAGTATTTCTTCTTATGAATAACACTTAGGTTGTAAAGGCATAGGTGTGCTATGTCTACCCTGGAATCCAAAAATAATCAAATACACAAAAACAATGTTTTTGGTTATGGTTAAGAAATCACAGTTTCTTAATAAAACAATAATTAAAATGTAAAATAAAATATATAGGTGGATAGTCATATTTACAATACTATAAATCACTACATATGAAAATAACTAGAAAATAGTGACTAAACATTCACTTATCCTGAAATAGCAACCATAAACTAGAAGATATATGAATTACTTCCTAAAATGCATTAAAGAGGATATGGCTTTAAAAAGATATAACTTAGAATCAAGATTTTTGTGTTTTCACTACTGGATACAAGCTACAGAATATACCATACTTAACCAAACTATCTGATTCATGGGTTATATCCTATCTATTCCTAAAATATGTAAACTAAAACAAAGATTTGTAAGTACTTACTGTAAGCATTTTATTAGTAAACCTCTAAAATTAATAAGACTTCCAACACACAAGAATTATACTGAAGCAGAAATTAGCATATTTGTTATACCTATCTCTGTTCTACTGAATGCTCTTCTGAAGGTTCAAAAGAACTGGAAATATGAGTAAAAATTGTGAAGGTCTAAAGGATGTGTGAAAGTTACATTCATGCCATTCAACATTGAACAGCCTTATTAATTTAGCAATAAAAGTGGATATTACTTAGTGAAGATGGTATCAGGCATGAGGATAAATAAAAGAAATAAAGCCAAACATAAATAACCCATTTTTACTTAAGCCAACAAAATGCATACAGGAAGTTTCAACTTATAGGTTTAAAAATATGGCTTTTTTTTTTCTTTTTTTTTTTTTCTAACAGAAAGGTCCACATTACCACTGTAATGGTAGACGTTTGAGGTATTCTGGTCCAGAACTGCAGACAGAGCATATAAACGTATAAAATCTGAGAAAAAAAAAGAAAAAGTTTTATACTCAGTAATCAGGGATAAACTATTTAAAAATTATAGCTAATATTCACCAAGTGAATATCCTACAGCTGATATAAAGACTGATAATCAAAATGAAATATAATTTAAATTTTACCGCTATCTGTGATTGAGGAAAGTTCTTTTCCAATAACAACAAATAATGAAATAGTTCATATGTGAAGAGAAAGATCTTTTTTTTTAAACCACTGGAGACCTTCAAAGTTTATAGACAGACTCACATGTACTCATAGCTTACTAATAGCTTTTGTGTGCCAGCAACTATGATGGTTGCCCCCATATACATCATTTAATTCAATGTTTAAAATAACCTGATAAAACAAGCCCAAAGAGACAAGTGGAATTCCCTAAGGTCAGAAAGAAAATTAAGTGGCATAAGCCAAGATTTAAACCCAGGTTTTCAGATGTCTAATTTAGTGGTCCAGCTTTCTGTTCCTGGAGTTCACTGCACTACTCTGCATTCTTCTAATATAGAAAGTACATTGAGTCTGCTTTTAGAAATTCTTTATTTCTAAGACATATGTTGTGTCTTTAACAAGGCCTGTGGTCTTTTCTCTGCAATAACAGCCCTCTGAGGTTCTTTAAAGGAACCTCAATGAGAATACATCACAGTACTGTGGGTCAACAGGAGCAAATGGAATTACTGACAATACTTAAAAGCCTTCTGGAATAAAATCCAAAAGCACAAAAATTATGTATATTTTAAGTATATCACTCAATTAGGTATATACGTTACATTATCATTAAAATTCATATCAATTATGTATATATTAAGTATATCATTCAATTATTTTCCCTCTGAGACAACCCTTTTACCAATCATTGTTGAAACTATCTTTAGAAATCTGAAGTCGCAAACATAACCACAATTAAAAAGACAAAAATCAGCCAGTAAAGTTCAAATGCCCTTCTCACCTGTCTCCAAACAGCATTGGTTTTTGAAGGCATTGCACACAAGCCTCATGAAACCACTGCTTACATTTGCAGCACTGTAGCATCTTTAAATACCAGCTATTAAAAAAAAGAAAAAAGTTAACATTAAAATGTTTTAAGGAAAGGTTCATTTCTTAAAAACAACAACAAAGTGGCATAATCCACAATGCTGTTCTAATTAAAGTATCACACTTCTACTTTACTTACTGTAAATATTTCCTTTTCCAAAAAGGCTTATAATATCAGCTATTTCATCTCTCTTCTCTCTTTGATTCATGAAATTTTATAAGCTCTTGAAAGATACAACTACTACCTTTAGTTAAAAATGCCTGGCTCCTACACTAGTTAAATGAGCTCTATTAAAACACAAGCCTAAGTGGTTTTTTTTTTGTTTTATTTTGTTTAAGAGGCAGGGTATTGCTATGCTGTCCAGGCTAGAGTGCACCATGGCTCATGCAGCCTCGACCTCCCAAGATCAAGCAACCCTCCCACCTCAGCCTCCCAAGTAGGCAGGACCACAGGCATGCACCACCAAGCTCAGTTAGTATATATATTTTTTTAAGCAGAACTGGGGTCCCTCTATGTTGCCCAGGCTGGTTTCCAATTCCTGGGCACAGGTGATCCTCTGGCCTCAGCCTTCCAAAGTAGTAGGATTACATGTGTGAGCCACCATGCCCAGCCTCTGGGCTTTTGTTCACACCAACTCTCTAAACCCCAGGAGAGGTCAGATTCAGGGGTACTCTTGCTTGTCCCAAATATCAAATGGCCTTAGACAGCTTTCAGGTTATAAACATTCCATTTTATAGCTTTACTGTGTTTCTATTATTCCTGTCAACTATAATAAAAACAATATAACAATTTAATAAACTTGCTTAACATCATAAATCTAATCTAAGACTACCAGGTATAAAGGCTTTTGACCGATTTAGCTATATTTCATATATGGTCTATAGATCTGCTTGAGAAAGCTAAAAATGCTAAAATTGAATCTTTATCTAAGAAAGATTATCCTCTCTTTTCAGTTAGTACATGGATTTTGGGTTTGTTTTAAGAGATAGGGCTACATTGAGATCAGGCTGGACTTCAGGGCTCAAAGGATCAAGTGACCCTCCTACTTCAGCTCCCAAGTATCTGGAAATACAGGCACACACCACCACACCTGGCTAGTATGCGTAGTTTTGATACGATTATCTTTATTTGAAAATAATAAAAGTCACCAAGTAGGGGTCTACCTCGATTAAGTCTATCAGCACCATTTTTCCAGGTACATATGCTTACCTATGTCTGTGTCACATTTTGGAAATTCCCATATTTCGAACTTTTTGATTATTACTAGTATTACATCTTTCATAGTGATCGGTGGTCTTTGATGTTACTACAATAATTATTTTGGGCCACCACAAACCATGCCCATGTAAGATGGCAAACTTAATCACTGAATGTTGTATGTCTCCTGACTACTACCAATCAGCCATTCTCCATCCCTCTCCCTCTCCTCAAGCTTCCTACTCCCTGAGACACAACAATATTGAAATTAGGCTAATTAATAATCTTACAGTGGAGGCCAGGCACAGTGACTCATGCTTGTAATTCCAGCACTTTGGGAGGCCAAGGTGGGAGAATCACCTGAGGCCAGGAGTTGGAGACCAATATGGACAAATAGAGAGATTCCATTTCCACAAAAAAATTTAAAAACAAGCTGGGTGTGGTGGTACATGCCTGTGGTCCTACCTCCTCAGGAGGCTGAGATGAGAGGATTGCTTGAGCCCAGTTCAATGCTGCCATGAGCTATAACCACGCCACTGCACTCCAGCCTAGGTAACAGTGCAAGAACCTTTCTCTTAAAAAAAAAAAAAAAAATTCACAATGTCCTCTAAGTGTTCAGAGTTACAAAAATCAAACATTAGGAAGGTATGTCAAAAGCCAAGATATCCCAAAAGCTAGGCCTCTTGCACCAAACAGCTGGCCAAGTTGCACATGCAAAGAAAAAGTTCTGGAAAAAAATAAGAGTGCTACTCCAGGCCAGGTATGGTGGCTCAGGCCTGTAATCCCATCCTGCTTTGGGAGGCTGAGGTAGGAGGATTGCTTGAGGCCAGGAGTTTTAGAACAGCCTGGGCAACATAGCAAAAACCTGTCTCTACAAAAAAAACACTTTCTAAAATTAGCCAAGTGTGGTGGCACGTGTCTGCGCTCCTAGCTACTTCGGAGGCTGAGGCAGGAGGATCATTTGATCCCAGAAGTTCAATGCTGTAGTGAGTTATGATCATGTTACTGCACTACAATCTGTGCCCTATCACTCTAAAAAAGAAAGAAATGAAAATATGTAGAAGAAATCACTAATCTGTGAAAAAGTTCCATGTTGCTTTTACATTTAAAAAAAAAAAAACTTGTCTCTTACTCTCCCATTCAAATTATAACTAAATATAACAGTTTCTAACTGGTCAATCACATTAAATATGACAACCAATGAAACTACTGATACTGGGCCCCTGCATTAAATGTTTTCCTTCAAATAGCTAACTTTATGATAATATTTATAATTCACTTTAAGTTTCCAGGATATAAGATTTATAAGATTTTTTAATGTGTGGATATGATCAAAAACTAGTTGAGAGTTATTTTTTAACGAAAATAATAGATTTTCCCCCTGGTTTTCTTCACTGATGTGTTCATGCAGTTGCAATTCACCATCACTCACACACCATAATCAAGAAAAATAGCTAAGGCAAGCAAATAAAAGTTACTTAAGGGGAATTACATAATTCTATTTACTTACTCTCCAGGGCCTCCACAATAGCAGTAACACTGCTGGACATTGGTTTTATGACCTGCATCCCATTCAAGGTCTGCCACACTATAGGGTAATGTCTGCTTCATGACTTGCAATGCTTTGGCATTTGGTCCTTTTTTAAGCGCACCACCCCTCTGCATTAGAAGAAAAAAAAAATGTGAAAGAGTGAAGGCTAAACTTTTAAACACAATTCTATACTTTAAAAATGACTCTGACACTTCTGGAGAAGTTTCCATTCCAAACTTTTACCTTATCACAAACTGTCTGATTAATAATAATCTCCATTTTTCTTTCCTTCTTTCAAATTATTACACCAATTCTCATATTACTATCATCAAATAAGTGAAAGCATTGTTTAAAAAATCAATTAAGTATCATTAGTCAAATAAACACTTTCCACCTAGCATTCATTGCTCATTTCATTCAAACAAACTTCCAGTGTACACAATCATTACGTTGATAATGTCTTACAAATTCCATCAGGGCTTTAGCCCAAAACACTTAAAATATACCTTTGTTGTTGTTGCAAAAACACACTGTCGACAGAGCCATTTTTCATCTGAATCAATCACACTGGAATCAATATGAGGTGTGTGACACAACTGATGATATCCTTAATATCAAAAAAAGCATAAAGCAAATTCTATTTCATTAATACTTTCAACACAGTTTCAAGAATGCATTTTAGTATTATCATTTCCTACATTAATATATTTACAATTAATAAGCAAGATAATAATTTCAAATTATCAATGTAAAGTATTTTTAGCCATTAATCTTCAACATAGGCATTCAATATGTAACAACTTTTCCCCAAGATTAAAAGAAATCAATGTTACCTTGGCCACACTTGTCACATATAACCATTTCATTGGGAGCTTCTGAATACTCTTCTTGACATATTGTACAGACCATTTCCCCACTTCCAGTGGCTCCTAAAATATTTAAAACACATTAAAAAAGAGAGTCATAAAAAATTCCGTATAACAAAACTACCATTATGACTCAGTGGGCAGCACATATGGACAATGTATGCTAAGTAGATCACAGTGCTTCACAAGACAAAGTACACAAAATGGTATCTCTCTGCTCTGTGTTCTTTCTACCTTTAAGAATTTAATCTGTTTTTTGGCAGAAGGCATTATTTAAATTGCTCTCAGGCAGCTTCCCTTATTACTCATTTCTTATATTCCCACTCTCAAAGGTAAAGGTAGAGGTTAGAAATGGACAACAGTAGGTAGAGGAGGTTTGTGAATACTAGAGCTACTTTATAGAATACATATATATTCATGTACATGCATTAACTATCCTACACAACTAGTACTATGAAATTAAAAAAAAAAACAACAGCAAGGAAGATATGTAAACACCTCTTTTTCCCTGAATTCAGAGCATTTCCTTTTACAATTTATTAAACAGGTTGAACACCAATTATTTAATCTTCAGCTTCTGAAATCTGAAAATACAGTATCCAATAATGCAACCTAACAAAATCCCATTGCAACTAAATTTAAGGATCCTACAATTATTAATTACATTATTTTAGCAGAACAAGTAAATCATTTCTTCCTTAAACATTTTTATTCTAAAAAAAATTGTCATACAAAATTTAAAATATAATTTTACTACCCTAACACATAATCATTTCCAGTATTCTCATCTTGTCTATTTCAATAAAGTCAAATTCACACAATGCACACATTTTACGTACATAACAAAAATGAAAACCTAAAATGTTGTGTTATGAGCCAAGCATTGTGTAGGCTCTTGATATATTTTGCTTAATTCTACAACTAACTTATGAATATATTATTTATAGAGAAGAACTGAGGCTCAGACAAAGTAACTAACCCAAAGCCCCTTAGAAAACATCAAGACTAGGATTTAGAGATGTGCCGAAATCCATATTCTCTCCACTACAAGATGCTTCATCAATACTATGTAAAATTTCTTCTATCAAAAGCATTTTTCACACAGCCAGTTTTTAAAATTGTAACTTCCAATAGCCGCATAGTATTACATCTAATGGAAAGAATACAATTTACTTAATTATTACTCTACTCTTGGACATACAGGTTACCAATTGTTATTCTTTTTTGGGGGGTGGAGATCTGTCTTTTGTATTTTCGCTATTTGTTTGTTTTGGTCTCTCATCCTCTTTCTCTTGCTTTGCTTGCTTCCTTTTATTTTTCCCCTCAGACAAGGTCTTGCTGTACCATCCAGGCTGAAGTATAGTGGCACAGTGACAGCTCACTGCAGCCTTAACTTCCCAAGCCCAAGCAATGCTCTCACCTCAGCCTCCCAAGTAACTGGAACCACAGGCGTGTGCCACCATGCCTGACTGATATTTTTTTGTTTTGTTTTGTAGAGACAGGATCTCCCTACATTGCCCAAGCTGGTCTCAAATTCCTGGGCTCCAGCAATCCTCCTGCCTCTGCCTCGGCCTCGGCCTCTGCCTCTGCCTCCCAAAGCACTGGGATTACGGACATAAGCCACTGCACCCAGCTGTTTGCTTCTTAGCAGACCTTATTGAAGGTGGCCTCCCATAGCTTCTGGGTTTATGGTTCCGGTCATGAGAGCACCCAGATTAAGCCTGGGACCTTTCCGTGAAAATTTACAATTCCCTGGAAATGGAATGATAGCCCCCTCCTAAGGTAGGTGCCTGACCTGACTCTCACTGTAACTACCTGTACTAATGAAGGGGAAGGTAAATCCTCAGAAAAGGGGGTAGTAACCCAAGAAGCAATCCTGAGGAAGCTAGAAATTAACTTTTACTTGTGAAATCAAACATATATGTATTTTTTAACCACCAAGTTTACAAGAACCTTCCTATATAGCTTAGTAATCTTCTATAGTCTCCCTTACTCCAAATCCAGTTGACTAGAAAGTCCTCACCGTTTCATATTAGAAATAGCAAATTTTTTGTTCTTTTTAAAATAAAGCTCAAGGAACATTTTTCATCTAGTTTTAAAAAATTATTTCTCAAAAAAAAATAAACTGCTAGAAATGAGTCTATTAGATAATCATAAACTTTGTTTGCATTTAATGCAAATGCTAAATAACCAAAATAGAAATTTCCACTGCCACCAGCAATGCAACAGTACATCATTTCACAGAAACCAAAATAGCATTAGATGCTAAGATTTAAATCCCTCTTACATTTATCCAATAGTTGTAACATGATATATTTCACCCTGTTGACTATTAACATTCTTCTTTATGTAAAATTTTTAAAAGAATCTCATTAGATATATATAATTTATTAAATTATTTTGATACATATTATTAGCAGGTTTCTTACAGAGAAGAAAACTACTAAACCAACTCCTCACTAAAACATGACATGATGCAGTTTTCAGATTAATTTATTTATTTCTATAGCAACTGCAAGTTTCCTGTGTGCTACTATCAAGGTGCTATGAAGAGTTAAATGACCACAGCAATCCTTTGTAATTCCAGGAACAGCAAAAGGAACCAGTTAAGAAAGAACAACCATAGAACATTAAACTGACATACTGGGTTCAGCAGTTGTAGAACAGCAAAGTACCCCTCAAGCAATAACTTTCTAACTCTACATAACATTAGTTTTCTTCTTTTCTGCCAGTTTTAAAAGCAAAGAAGGGGAAGTAGAAAGGAGAAAGTGGACAAAAGGACAGACAGACCTATTACATTAAATCCACAGGAAACTCCAAAAGATCTTTAAAAGTGGAAAGAAATACATAACTAATGGAAGGGGAGTAAAAAGCAGCATAACATGTTTCAGTGCTATTAGAGAGACCCACGTTTACAAAATAAAGAAAAAGGAATAATTTTGTGTGCAGGGTAATAAGATCTGCTCAATATTAGTAGTAGTGTTGGAGATCTCCTATCCCTTTACATCTTATGATTCACACTGTTCTTACTGGCTCTTCGATTTCAGATTCAAAACATAACTTTAGTCCTTTAAACTTATCAGTCCAGTAACCATAAAAAGTCTATCTAGAAAAACATTTTACCAGAGTAACATTTTACCAAATAAATTACCAGAGTAATTTATTTCATTTCCCACCTAAGCCCTGAGTACCAATTATACAGATGGTAATTAGAACATTCCAATTCCTTTACCAAAACTTTTTTTATTCTTTAAGAAATATTAGGAGTGAAGTCAAGAACTAAAACACAGCAGAAACCTACCATAAAACTGAACTTGGGATTCAAATATAAAATTCAATCATTAAACACTTTAGCAAGGTGTCTACCCTTTAGGGAGAAAATTTATCTCTTTTCTACAAGAATATACAAAACACAGGTCTTGGTGTAGGCCTATTAATCCAGCAAAAGGAAAATCAAAAGTAGGGCTTTAATGAACTACTAAAATACTCAGGTTTTTAGTAAAGATTAATAATTTTTAAAAGTACTTTGCATGAAAAAGTTACTTGGAAAAACATCTATATTTAGCAGACTTTAAAAGCATGAAACAGTCATAGTTTCTAATAATAGAAATCATCCCAAGAAGCATACCTATAACCAAACCAAGGCACACTTGTATTCATTTTTACTGGCACACAAATGTAGCCTCATTTTCCCATCTAAACATAAAAAAACCCATGTAACTAAATGGTAATTTTAAACCATTTTTATTAATGAATATTTCTATTATTCTAAAGCAGTTTTGTATGTCCTAATTTCCCAAATCATCTGACAAATAGTATGCTCGCAATAAATAGTTGCTTTCTACAAATATAAGCAAGTAACAAAGTAACAGTTAAATTGAATCCCAAACTGTTACTTAGATTAGTTACTAAAGATTTTTCTTCAAAGTTCTAAGAAGGGTCTTTTTTTTTTTTTTAGAGACGGGTTTCTCCATGTTGCTCAGGCTGGTCTCAAACTCCCGACTACAGGTGATCCTCCCACCTTGGCCTCCCAAAGTGCTGGGATTACAGGAGTGAGCCACTGTGCCCGGCCTCTTTTTTTTTTTTTTTTTTTTAGAGAGAAGGGTCTTAATATAGCTTATGGGTATAAATTAGTGATGCATCTGTCCTCTAGTCTATCTTTACCTTAAGAGTATTCTCGTTCTTCTTATGGTCTATAATAAAGACTATGCTGATTTTTTAACCTCTCCTTAGAAGTAATACTGAGTTATCTAAATACACTGTATTCAACAGACAACACCATAATATGACAAGCTGAAGAAAATCAAATTTTAATTTAAATCATGTTCAAGAGAAATAGTAGCACCTGCCTGTTTGAATGTCCTTCCAGAGAACCCAGGATTTAGAACTGTCTTCAAATATGATGAAGCAGCTCTGTTTCAATATGTTTATCTGCAATACAGAGAAATACTTAACGGTGATCTCTTAAAATTAAAAACATTAAGTTTAAGATTATTAAATGCTTACTGCAAAAACAGCAAAACATACATTAAGGTAACTTGCCTTTTTGATAGTGCCAAGATAAAACAAGCCATCTGACCATCTAGCTAGGACATCCTGACCCTCTTCAAATTTACATGCTGGCTTTTTGGCTTTATGTCCATCCTGTAAAGACAGCTTGGTCAAGGATGTTGGGGTCTTTTGGTTTCGACGTAAAGGAGACCGCTTGTGGACCAGTGAATTACCTGCCCCTGTAGAGTCTCTGTTTAGAGAATAAAAGACCATATATAAGACTTACTTATAGAGCTTATTTTATACCAGTGGGATATTTTATAAGTTAATCAAAGTTTTTATTTGTTAAAAACCTTAAGACAAAGAAAAATATAAAAGGTACCTCAAATCACAAATACTCTCTCCAAACAAAGAAGTTTAAAACAAAATGATAACAATTCTCAATGTCCATTCATTGCCTACTCTAAGTGAGGCGAAGACTCAGCAAACACCCCAAGATAACACATTTGAGGCAGCTGTCATCAAAATAACAGCTTTAGGTTGAGGTACGCAGGCCATGGTCATGAGCAAATAATGTCTTGAATCTCATGACTGGGTTTAGATAAAGAATAAAAGTGAATTAAATTTTAATATCTTGATTATGTCACATGCAGTTAAGACACACTAACCAGTGACTTCAGGGGACAGCTGGGTGTTATTCACACTCTTCGTACTCAAAGAAAGGGCAGTCGTGACCTTCTCCTTACAGGGAGTCACTACTGAATTGAGCAAATATGCAGACTGGGAGTTTAGAAAACAAATTGAGAATCAGCAATTTCATTAAATTATATACAAATAGAAAAATACACTATACAGCTGGGTGCTGTGGCTCACGCCAGTAATTCCAGCACTTTGGGAGGCTGAGGCAGGCAGATCACCTGATGCCAGGAGTTTGAGACCAGCCTGGCCAACATGGTGAAACTCCATCTCTACTAAAAATACAAAAATCAGCTGGGCGCAGTGGCTTACACCTGTAATCCCAGCACTTTGGGAGGCTGAGGTGGGTGGATCACCTGAGGTCAGGAGTTCGAGACCAGCCAGACCAATATGGTGAAACCCCATCTTTAAAAAAATAAAATAAAATAAAAAATAAAAATACAAAAATCAGCTGGGTGTGGAGGTGCGCTCCTGTGAGCCCACCTACTTGGGAGGCTGAGGCAGGAGAATTGCTTGAACTCGGAAGGCAGTGAGCTGAGATCACACCACTGCACTCCAACCTGGGCAACAGAGCGAGACTCCATCTCAAAAAAAAAAAAAAAGTACCCTATAAGAGTACTTAAAGGAAAAAAAATCATTAAATACTGTGAAATTACATTTAACTTATATATTAGACATTCCATAAACAGCAAAGCATACCACCATCAACTTTTAAAGTTAACAAAGCAGTATTTGGTTTCACTTTTCCAAATTATATTTTTCACTAATTAAACACACAGTGACATGTAAAACTAGATAGACAATAATTCTAAAAATAGCATAAAAGTTTAGTAAAAATAAAATGAGCAGAGAAATTAAAGAAAAAAGTTTCGAAAAGTTTCTAAGTATTAGGAATACCTAATTTCAATACCTAAAAATACAGAAATTCTGGGAAACCCTGTCACATACTAAAACATGGATGAACCTTGAAGACATTATGCTAAGTGAAATAAGTCAGACAAAAAGGATAACTATTCCAATTATATGAGGTACCTAGACACTCAAAGTCATAGAAATGGAAAGAGAATGGCAGCCAACAACTAGGAAGAATGGGGAGTAGGGAGTTAGTGTTTAATGGGTACAGAATGTTTCAGTTTAAAAGAAATACATTTTAAAGATATCCAAAGAAATAACTGGTACCTTCCCAAATTTGCTGAAAAACATTATCTACACATCCAAGCAGCTCAACAAATTCCAAGTAGGATAAATGCAAAGAGATCTACACCCAGCCACATCATAGTAAAAATGCTGAAAGGCAAAAAAAAAATCTTGAAAGCAACAAGAAAAATACAATATATCACATACAAGGAAACCCTAATAAGATTAACAGTTGACTTCTCATCAGAAACAATGAAGGCCAGAAAGCAGTGAGATGACAAATTCCAAGTATGCAGGCTGGGGAAAGGGGGTGCTGTCACCAGAGAATGTTATATCCAGCAAAGCTGTCTTTCAAAAATGAAGGTGAAATACACACTCCCAAATAAACAAAAACTGAATTTGTTATTAGCAGAGCCATCTAACAATAAATACTAACATGACTGAAAGCAAGTAAACCCAGCAGGAAATTCAAATACACACACACACACACACACACACACACACACACACACTCTCACACACACACCCCACCAACAAAATTATAATAGCATAAATGCATATTTCCTCTAAAGCAAATATACAAAATATGTACATAATTGTATTGTTAGACCCATAATATGTAGAAATGTAATATATTTGGCAACAATAGCACAAAGGAAGTATGTAGGAACAAAACTGTTTCAAAAGAAATGACACAAGGCCAGGTGCAGCATGGCTCATGCCTGTAATCCCAGCACTTTGGGAGGCTGAGGCAGGAGGATCCCAGGTTCAACAGCAGCCTGGCAACAGGGAGAATGTCTCTAAAAAAATCAAAAAATAAAAGTTAGCTGGGCATGGTGGCATGTGTCTGTGGTCCCAGCTACTTAGGAGTCTGGGGTGGGAGGACTATATGAGGCCAGGAGGTCTAGACTGCAGTGAGCTGTGATTGTGCCATCGCACTCCAGCCTGAGCAACAGAGAGAGAGAACTTGTCAAAAAGGAAGTGAAGGGAAGGGAAGGGGGAGGGGGAAGGGGAGGAGGAGGGAACGGAAGTGAGAGGGAGGAAGAGAAGTACACAAGATGCTAACTCGAACTCACAGGAACAAATAAAAAAACAAAAAATGGTAAGTAAGATAAACATAAAAAGTAGATTGGCAATTCAAGAAAACATCTGCCTTATACAGAAATCAGTCACTGTTTCAAGTAAAAATGGTGTTCCATGAAAAAGCTGCTAGTTCTGCTGGCACAAGTGGTTTATGCCATTTCTATTTTATCACATGATATTAAAAATCTTACCACGGTGCTTCACACCTGTAATTCCAGCATTTTGGGAGGCTGAGGCAGATGAATCATTTGAGGCCAGAGTTCAAGACAAACCTGGCCAACATAGCAAACCCCATGTCTCTACTA
Organism: Sapajus apella; assembly: GCF_009761245.1. Lineage (NCBI taxonomy): Eukaryota > Metazoa > Chordata > Mammalia > Primates > Cebidae > Sapajus > Sapajus apella. Next base: position 6,355,836 of record NW_022437004.1, on the reverse strand, counting down.
AAAATACAAAATCATCTAGGCTTGGTGGCGCATGCCTGTAATCCTAGCTACTCAAGAGGCTGAGGCAGGAGAACCGCTTGAACTTGGGAGGCAGAGGTTGCAGTGAGCCGAGATCACACCACTGCACTACAGCCTGGGCAACAGAGCAAAACTCTGTCTCAAAAAAAAAAAGAAACTCTGGGCCGGGCGCGGTGGCTCCCGCCTGTAATCCCAGCACTTTCGGAGGCCGAGGCAGGTGGATCACGAGGTCAAGAGATCAAGACCATCCTGGTCAACATGGTGAAACCCCGTCTCTACTAAAACTACAAAAAATCAACTGGGCACGGTGGCACGTGCCTATAATCCCAGCTACTCAGGAGGCTGAGACAGGAGAATTGCCTGAACCGAGGAGGAGGTTGCGGTGAGCCGAGATCACGCCATGGTACTCCAGCCTGGGTAACAAGAGCTACACTCCGTCTCAAAAAAAAAAAAAAAAAATTCTTAAGTAAAATAAGGTTTGGGGGTATGTGCATGTCTTTGTGCTTATGTCTTTTATTGTTAGTACACAGCAATGAAGAATACAAGTACAGTTTGATGCCACTGCCTTGATTCATGCTAAGGCACAAAGCAATTTTACCTAACATTGTTTTTCTGTGCCATAGACAGCTGTGAGGAGGCACTTTTGGTAGAATAATTAGAGGGGTTAAAAAGTTGAAATGGTTGATGAGTTCAAGAGAACAGAAGTAAAAATGCAGGAAGAATCACAATGAATTTTCTATCATCAGAGATGCTTAAGGACAGGGTAAGAACGCTCTTTCTCCAGAGGTTGAAACAATTTAATGCCTTCACAGTATGGGAATGACTCTATTAGCAATCAACTTTGAAAAAAGCTATAAGTTCAGTGTTCACTTGGGGGATTTTGCATCCCTTAAGTTAAAAGAAAATAACCAAAGCCTGAACAATAATTAATCATGGGTAAAAAAAATGACCTCAGTAGAATGCCATGGCAGGTCTGTGTTAAGACCCAGAATCTTCCAATTCCAAAGCAGAAACTGTACAAAAATAAAAATTGCAAACATTCCCAGACAGTTTCATATGCTTTGCTATTACTCCAATAAATTATCCCTTTTTTTCAGGAAGACAAGGTTTGTCTCTGTCCACTGTACACATTAATACTCCCTCTGCATGGCACATCCTTAGGTCATCATATCAAACTTTTTTTTTACTTTTCCATCTCCTAATGTTTATGCCCTACTTCTCCTAATATTTCTGGTGTGCTCTGTCTCAAATGAGACCTAACTTAATCATAGTTACCCTTGATTCCTTATGCCCTCTCCCACCACCTCCTCATTTTTTCCCTCCCATTCACAGCCAAACCTCCAGGAAAGAATTACTGAGATTACCACATGCCTAATCCTGCATTAAACATTCCATGTATTCATTCATAAATCATTTTTGGGTCCCTATTATAAGCCACATACTATGCCAGGCACTAGATATATAGAAGTAATTGAATACTCAGAGCTGCTTTAGAGATATTTTTGCAGATGAGGATTTTACAGATCCCTTTTTACATGAGGAAACTGCAACTGCAAGACAGATTATAACTTGATGAAGTTTATTACAGGATACAAACCAGTGCCAGCATTCAATAAATCTTCTCTCTGAGCACCCTCCCATTTGCATTCAACTATGCTTAAAAACTTGCAAGGATCTAGAGGGTCAGGGGTAGAATAACTAAAATTCTCTTGATTCTTTGTGCTCCCTTCCCACCACTTCCTGTTCTTTCCTCCCATTCACATGCAAACCTCTGGGGAAAAGTTATACATACTTAACATCTCCACTTCTATAGTCTCCCCTTTTTAGTCTTCAGCCCACTTCAACATAACCCACCAACCTCTCCCAAAACAGGGAATGTCTGTCTCTCATCACAGTTGTATCCTCAATGCTCTGCATGGGGCATAATACATAAACGGCAGAAAAACTTACAAAGTTCAAGTCAAGAAATGCCTATATTTAAGGAGTTAATTTTTTTAACTAACCTGTATTTAAGGAGTTTAACTTTTCATCTTTACCTACATTTTTAATCTAATGTCTCTACACACAAATAATCTGTTTTGCTTTAAGTAAAAAATAGACTCTACTTTCATTCACATTTAAGAAAAATACACGCCAACCTTTTACCCACATAAACATAAATCCTATATAAAACTACATTAATAAATAGATCATTTGTGCCAGGCATAGTGGCTTACACCTGTAATCCCAGCACTTTGGGAGGCTGAGGCAGGAGAATCACTTGAGCCTAGGGATTTGAGACCAGTCTTGACAAAACAGTGAGAAGTTGTCTTGACAAAAAATGTCAAAAAAATTAGCTGGGTATGGTGGCACATGCCTGTGGTCCCAGGTACTCAGGAGACTGAGGTGGGAGGATCCCTTAAGCCCAGGAAGTAGAGGCTTCCGTGAGCTGTGATTGCACCACTGCACTCCAACCTAGGCAACAGCAAGAACTTGTATCAAAAACCAAAATTACATAAATAAATAACTTGTAAAAGCATTATTTTCTTTTACAATTTCTCTGCCTAAAAATATCTTACAGAAAACAAAGTAAGAAAAGGGCAAATTACCCATAATGCCATAACTCAAACATAGGTAGGATAAACATCTTTGTACATTTTCCTCCCCACTAAGGGTTTTCCCCATGTAGTTCCCCCCACCCCGTTATTGTCACTGATTAATTCCCTCTTTGCTAGAATGTGACCTTTATTAGAAGCCAAAGTAATTTTTCTAATTTTATAATTTATTATTTCCTTTCTGATTACAAAGGTAAACATGCTGATGTTAGAATAATACAGAAACATATAGTTAAAAGTGAAAATTCTCCATGCCATCTCCTCCCAAAAAAAAAAACCATTAATCTCCTGATTTTTATTTGTACTATATATATATCTGTAATTCATATAAATGTTTTAAATAAAAATAGGACATTATATATAGTTATATACATTTTCTCACATAACAATGTAATTTCCATCTGTTATGTAAACATAAAATAAAAGCACATAAAATAATCTTTTCATCAGCTGCTAAACTGCTTTCCAACCATTACCCAATGGAGGAACTTAGGATGTTTCCAATGTTTTACCATAAGCAATAATATAAAGCTCATTATTCCACATTCCCAACTATTATATAGGATAAATTTGTAAAGATAATTACTGTGTCTATAATATACAATGTATATTTTTCCTTTTGATAATAGAAAATTACAAACATGGCTGGGCGCCGTAGCTCATGCCTGTAATCCCAGCACTTTGGGAGGCCAAGGCAGGTGGATCATGAGGTCAGGAGTTTGAGACCAGCCTGACCAACATGGTGAAACCCCGTCTCTACTAAAAATACAAAAATTAGCCAGGCATGGTGGCCCGCACCTATAATCCCAGCTACTCAGGAGGCTGAGTCAGCAGGAGAATCGCTTGAACCCCGGAGGTGGAGCTGAGATCACACCACTACATCCCAGCCTGGGTGACAGAGCAAGACTCCATCTCAAAAGAAAAGAAAGAAAAGAAAATAACAAACATAGACAAAACAAGTATAGCAAGCCATCAAGTAACACCCAGTTTCAATTATAATCTCATGGATAATCTTTTTTCATTTACATACCCATAACCCCCCATCCTCATATTGTGTATATTTTTAAATATCATAGGTATTGTCAATTACTCTCCCAAAAGGTACCAATTCACATTGTCACTACAACTGCACCAACCGGAAGAATTATCATTCTTTTGCTGTTTGACAACACACAATCTATTTCTATCTACATCTCTAATAGTAGTAGTTTAAAAAGCATGTTTCTTATAGGTTTGTTAACAATTTTTTTTTTTTTTTTTTTTTGAGACAGGGTCTCTGTCACCCAGGCTGAAGTGCAGTAGTGCAATCATGGGTCACTGCAGTCTCAATCTCCAGAGCTCAAGGGATCCTCCCACCTCAGCCTCCCAAGCAGCTGGGACTACAGGCACACACCACACCACCATGCCCAGCTGATTTTTTTTATTTTTAGTAGGAAATGGAGGGGGCAGGTCTCAAACTTCTTTGTTTATTTTTTTTTTTAAGATGGGGTTTCAGGCCGGGCGCGGTGGCTCAAGCCTGTAATCCCAGCACTTTGGGAGGCTGAGGCGGGTGGATCACGAGGTCAAGAGATCGAGACCATCCTGGTCAACACGGTGAAACCCCATCTCCATTAAAAATACAAAACATTAGCTGGGCATGGTGGCGCGTGCCTGTAATCCCAGCTACTCAGGAGGCTGAGGCAGGAGAATTGCCTGAACCCAGGAGGCGGAGGTTGCGGTGAGCCGAGATCGCGCCATTGCACTCCAGCCTGGGTAACATGAGTGAAACTCCGTCTCAAAAAAAAAAAAAAAAAGATGGGGTTTCACCATGTTGGCCAGGCTGGTTTTTGAACTCCTGACCTCAGGTAATCCACCCACCTCAGCCTCCCAAAGTGCTAGGATTACAGGCGTGAGCCACCACACCCGGCTAGGTCTCAAACTTCTGAGCTCAAGTAATCCCTTTGCTTTGACCTCCCACAAGTGCTAGGATTATAAACATGAGCCACCACGCCCAGACTATTAACAATTTCTTTGTCTTCTAGAAACTGCAATTAATGTTCTTTGCCCATTTTAAAATGAAATGTTAATCATTTTCATAATAATTTTCAAGAGCACCTTGTATGTTATAACTCTTATACATATTGCAAACATTTTTCTGAGTTCATAAAGTGCCATGAGAAACAGACTTTTTGATTGGGGGATCAGTACTCCTTTTGGGTACTCAGTTGACTAGTCAGTAGCTACAAAGCTATATCCTTCATCTTACCTCATCTCAGATTCAAACTGCCTCTGCTCTTTAAGGAGCCAGGGATTGAGGGGAGGGAGAAAGAGGGAGTTTTTATACAATGGGCATAGAGTTTCAGTTTAACAAGGTAAAAAGTGTTATGAAGATGGCTCAATGTATTTAATATCATTGAACTGTACACTGAAAATTGGTTAAGATGGGCCAGACATGATGGCTCACACCTATAACTCCAGCTCTTTGGGAGGTCAACGCAGGAAAGCTGCTTGAGACCAGGAGTTCAAGACCAGCTTAAGCAACACAACAAGATTCAGGCTCTACAAAAAATTTATTTGAAAATTAGCCAGATGTAGTGGCATGTGCCTATAGTCCCAGCTACTCAGAAAGCCGAGATGGGAGAATTGCATGAGCCTGGGAGGTCGAGGCTTCAGTGAGCTGTGACTGCGTCACCGCATTCTAGCCTGGGTAACAGGGAGAACTTGTCTCAAAATTTAAAAAATAAGACTAGCTTGAGCAACATGGCAAGACAACATTCCTACAGAAAAATTTTTTAAAATGTGCCAGGCATGATGGCACATGCCTGCAGGATCACTTGAACCCCGGAGTTTGAGACTGCAGTGAGCTGGAAGCATACCACTGCACTCCAGCCTGGGTAACAGAGTGAGACCCTAACTCCTTTAAAAAAAAAAAAAAAAGGAAAAAAGTTAAATTTTGTTATATGTATTTTACCTCATTAAAAAGATTGGGAGAGAGGCCCACAGTCACTACCACTGGATCACTAGTAGTGATATATATCTTAAAAGAGATTACCTGGACAAATAAATTTCTTCCCTTGAGACCAAGTGTTCAAGCCGGTAACTCTTGGTTTACTACCCCAGAATAAATAAGATCCTGATTCATGAACTTGAAAACTGGATGTTTAATTCAGAAATAGTGTAGCTTAGGAAAACTGGGACTAACTCTTCCCAATCCATTCCACATTTGTTCTTCCAGTGAAGAAAGAACTACCCGAATTCTTAGTTGCCATCTTTGCCATGTACTTTCCCACAGTTTCTTCCCTTCCCTGGGAAAAGTAGCAAATATGTCGGTTAATCGCATGTGAAGGATATAACATAACCTAAGAAAAGTGGTATTTTTGGTGAAAACCTTCATACAGATATAGTCAAATTCATAAGGCCAAACAGGGTCAAAGTAAGGCCTACGTGTAAGGGAAGCAGCAGGCAATCTGCTTAAGCTTGGCCTGCACTAAAGCTATGGAGAAGGAATTCTCTTTTATCTCCTGAGAAAGGTATAGTAAAATGAAGCCTGAAACTGGTTGCCTTCTTTCTGGTTGAGGTTTCCTTGAAAGTAGAATGTCAAAGAGAACGAAGGTTGAACCTAAAGGACAAAAAGCACAAAGCAAGCAGCTTAAAGGCCAGCTCTACTCCACTTCTTAGTTTTAGAAATAATACAAACATCATGCTACATTTATGGTTTTACAGAAAAAAAATCAAACAGTGTAGAAAAAAATTAAGGTGAAAATCAATAGATCCTCACTCCATCTCTTCTAATATCCCAATCTTACTATCAGAAGCAGGTGTTTCTTTTTTTTTGAGACAGAGTCTCGCACTGTCACCCAGGCTGTAGCACAGTGGCACGATCTCGGCTCACTGCAATCTCCGCCTCCTGGGTTCAAGCAACTCTTCTTCTCAGCCTCCTGAGTAGCTGGGACTACAGGCATGCACCACCACGCCCAGCTAATTTTTTTGTATTTTTAGCAGAGACGAAGTTTCACCATGTTGGCCAGGATGGTCTCGATCTCCTGACCTCGTGATCTGCCTGCCTGGGCCTCCAAAAGTGCTGGGATTACAGGCATGAGCCACCGTGCCTGGCCCAGGTGTTTCTTTCTTTTTTTTTTTTTTTTTTTTTTTTTAACTCTTTCAACTACATCTTCTGAAGGTACCCTCATATTTCCAAATAATGTGTTTATATTTCTCTTTTTAAATTGATCAATTTCAAATCTGACTTCCTGATATAGAAGTTGATAATTCACATCTTATGTTAACTCCTACTTCCTACCTCTGATCCTCTACAAATCTTGAACTATTTTCACTAAATCAGTAAGTTTTACTTATTGTACAATGTGTAAATATTGGTCACTGCAAAGATAATTGGTATACCCTTATTAAATATCCTTTCTTATTTGCTTTTAATTTTTCCCAAAATTGCTTAATATATCCCCTTATTGCCTCCTGTTTCAAACTATCAATGATAATTTCAAATCTTTTTTCCACATGTATCTCCTGCTTCTAAAGCTCTCCATGTTCCTGTGCCAATCTGGAATGACTACCCTCTAAGTCCTGCTCTTGTCATCTTGGAAGTTCCCCTTATCACTCTGCTTTCTAGATCCTATATTCTTTTGCTGGAGCAGTGACTTACCACAGAGGGATGTATAAACTTTGTGTATCTATTTCAATCCCACCCTTACAACTGACCAACACTTTCCCAGATACAGAATTTAATGTTGAAAATAATTTTTCCTCAGAAGTTTGATAATAGTCCTCTACTACACTCAGCATTAGTGATGAAAAATCTGATGCCACTCTGATTGTTACTCCTTTATAGTTTACCATTTTTTCCTCAGAAAGTTTCTAGGATCTTCCTTTATCCTTAATGTCTTAAAATTTCATAATTATGTGTCTAGGCAAGGTCTTCTTTCAGTTATACTGTTCAGCCCTTGGTAAATCCTTTCATTTTTTTTTTTTTTTCTGTTTATCTTAGGCTCTCCTTTCATGCAGCAGGCTTTCCACAACTATTTAGTGGTCCTTAGTTGTCCACTGACAGTTAAGATTAAGGTTATATAAATCTACATGGGATCTCTTTATATGTGATGCAGAAATTGTAGAGAAGTGAGCTTTGCCTTAGGGTGATCAGATAGGGAGGCAACACTTAGACTAATAAACTCTGCCAAAATATGGAGGTCTTTCTTCAGGACCTTATCAGTGTAAGAACCCTCTCTACATTTTTTACCTAAGGGGCTAGACAACTGGATATAGGTGAGTAGTGTCCCTCTGTGTAAGATATAGACAAACATCCCCCTCTTACCATCTGTAAATGTTATCCTCTCATCCCTCACCTTGCTGGGACCCATGGTCGGGGTTGCTACTAGTAGCTCAGAATCAGCAGATACCCTAGTCTTACAACTGGGCAACACTGAGAAGAAACACATTCATTAGAGAGCAAAGTAAAAATTTTGAAACTATCATAGTAGGTATTAAGTATCATAAATACTGCAAATAAACTATATTAAAAATTACAGATCAACTGACTTGGAATCCCAATTCCCATTTATAATGGTTAATATGCAAAAATGCAGCCTTCTTATAAACAGCCAATATATATACATTTGTCTCCTAACCTACTGACAACTTATATTTGAAAACTGGTATCTCAGAATATACTTTAATTAATCAGAATATCTTAATCAACCAAAACATCTATTCCCCAAACCACTTTCTAGTAAGAGTCCAATGAGATTTAAAGAAAACATGATTATTTTATTTAAAGCCTATGGCTCTGGTCATTCAACAAGTATTTGTAGAATGCCTGCTATATGCCAAGAAAGACAAATGTGGAAAGATACAGTACATACCACCAAGGAACACAGTCTTTGTAGAGAAACACATGTGCACTTCAAAAAAACTATATGCAGTATAATTCCTATAATGAATAAACACAAGAAGAATAATATCTAATCTGTCCAGGAGGAAATGGTAGTAACAGACAAAACTTCATCAAAACTTAGCTTTTAACTACAGACTTAAAGGATGAGTAGCAGTTTCAGAGATGAACCTTAGAGAGGACTTCATAAGCCTAGGGAACACATGTAAAGGCACAAAGTCAGGAAACAACACACACTTTTCCAGGAACAAAACTTGCAGTATAGCTGCAGCTCAAATTAGAGAGAAAGTGGCATAGATAACACTGAACAAATGAAAAAGACCAAGCTGTAAGGGTAGAGACACTGCCTCTTTGTCTTATTTACTGTCATATATCCCTTGTACCTGGCCCCCAAGAGATTCTCAATACCAGCTGAATACATAAACGCTATGCAAAAGACAGAAAAGATGGGAACCCAAATAAATCTGCAATAATCTATTAATAAGAAAAGGGCAGGGCATGGTGGCTCACACCAGTAATCGCAGCACTTTGAGGGGCCAACAAGGGCAGATCACTTAAGGTCAGGAGTTCCAGACCAGCCTGGCCAACATGTTAAAACCCCGTCTCTACTAAAAACACAAAAATTAACTAGATATAGTAGTGTGCGCCTGTTAATCTCAGCTACTTGGGAGGCTGAGGCACAAGGATTGCTTAATTACAGGAGATGACAGTTGCAGTCAGCTGAGATCATGCCACTGTACTCCTGCCTGGGCGACAGAGCAAGACTCCATCACAAAAAACAAAAAACAAAAAAAAAACAAAAGAAAAACCTGGAATCAAGCCATGAAGAAGTTGGAATTTTTTTAAAAATCCCTGGAGAGTAGGGTTTTAAGCAACACAGTTTACATACTTTACATTTTTCAAGTTTTTAAAAAGAATCACGGCATCATTCTTATAAGAAATAATTTAAAAGTAAAACAGCCATTAGGAATTAACTCTTTGTGGTACCGAGAGCAAAGGAAAAATTCAGAACAACTCCCAAGTTTTTAACTTGGGAAACTGGGAGGATGGTATTGGGGAAATAAGGAGAAAAGCAGTAGCAAGTTTAAATCATCTCTGTTTCATCCAAGAAAGGATGTCTGCTAGGCAAAATATTTGCAAAAACTGACCATATACTTATCTATAAAACAAGTCTCAACAAATTTAAAGCTATAAAATCATACAGCATATAACTACAATGTCATAAGACTCCAAAATCAATAAAAAGATAACTTAAAAGTTGGAAATCGAGACATACACTTTTAGGCCGGGCACAGTGGCTCGTGCTTGTAATCCGAGCACTTTGGAGGGGCCAAGGTAGGCAGATCACGTGAGCTCAGGAGCTCGAGACCAGCCTAGACAACATGGCAAAACCCATCTCTACAAAAAAATTAAAAATTAGCCAGGTGTGGTGGTGCATGCCTGTAGACCTGACTACTCAGGAGGCTCAGGCAGGAGGATCAATTGAGCCCAGATTAAGGCTGCAGTGAGCCATGATCACACCACTGCATTCCAGCCTGGGGAACTGACCGAAACCCTGTCTCTAAAAAAAAAAAAAAAAAAAGAAAAGAAAATATACACTTTTAAATAATCCATGGGCCAAAGCAGAAATCATAATGGAAATTAGCTAGTATTCAAAGCTAAACAACAAAAAACACTTACTAAAACTTGTGGGATGCAGCTAAAGCGTACTTGGAGAGTCAAGTCTCAAAATTATATATACTAGAAAAAAAACAGGCCAGGGATTACAACTCACACCTGTAATCCCAGCACTTTGGGAGGCTGAGGTGGGCGGACGACGAGGTCAGGAGTTTGAGACCAGCCTGGCAAACAAGGTGAAACCCCGTCTCTACTAAATATACAAAAATTAGCTGGGCATGGTGGCATGGCACACGCCTGTAATCCAAACTACTTCAGTGGCTGGGGCAGGAGAATTGCTTGAATCAGGGAGTTGGAGGTTGCATTGAGCCAAGATCGCGCCACTGTACTCCAGCCTGGCGACAAAGCAAGACTCCATCTCAAAAAAAAAAAAAAGAAAAAAGAAAAGACAAAAAAAGCTTAATGAATTGAGTAGAGCTATCTCATGTTGAAGGGAGAAAAAATAAAACAAGCCCCAAAAAAGTAGAAAAATAAAAGAACAGAAATTAAATGCGGGGGGGAAAAAAGCATACGACAGAACCAATGGCACCAAAAGCTGGTCCTCTTAAAAAACTAAAAAAAGGAAAACATTTGGGAAAGATTATTCACGAAGTCTAGGAAGCAGCTGGCTATTAGGAGCCACAGCTCAGAAAATCTGGTTTGGAAGTGAAGAAATAGAAGTTGTCAAATATTAATAATATGTATTTGGAACCCTGGATAGAAATGAGAAGTGAAAATGGGATGAGTACAGCTTTGCTGTATTAAGATAGGAGAGTAAAGATTTATTTGTTCCTTCTTATGACAAAACAGAAAAGAAAAAATTAAGGCCGGGCACGGTGGCTCACGACTGTAATCCCAGCACTTTGGGAGGCTGAGGCGGGTATATCACCTCAGGTTGGGAGTTTGAGACCAGCATGACCAACATGGAGAAACCCTGCCTCTACTAAAAATACAAAATTAGCTGGGTGTGGTGGCACACGCCTATAATTCCAGCTACTCAGGAGGCTAAGGCAGGAGAATCGCTTAAGCCTGAGAGGCAGAGATTGCAGCGAGCCAAGATCGCGCCATTGCACTCCAGCCTGGGCAACAAGAGCAAAACTCCATCTCACACAAAAAAAAAAAGAAAGAAAAAGAAAAAATTAAAACACACTCCATCTGCAACCATACATGTCCATGTTCGCATTACATGTGAAATTCTAAATCACAATATATCAAGATGGAAGGTAGCTGGAAGAATAAACACTTGTAAAATAAGGAAGAAAATTAAACGTTAAGTGCCAGCAGAAAGAACAATGAGGAATGAGAAGCAAATCCATTGGTCTACAGAACCTCAAAAGACTATAGAATTGTTGGCACCAGACTCAAAAGACACAGATCAAGTGGGAACATTAAGAATGGAGAAATGGGTCAGGCATGGTGGCTCAGGCCTGTAATTCCAGCACTTTGCGGGGCTGAGGCAGGCAGATCAAGAAGTCAGGACTTTGAGACCAGCCTGGCCAATACTGTGAAACTTTGTCTCTACTAAAAATACAAAAATTAGCCAGGCATGCTGGCACTCACCTGTAGTCTACTCGGGAGGCTGAGACAGAAGAATCGCTTGAACCTGGGAGGCAGAGGTTGCAGTGAGCCAATATCACACCACTGCTCTCCAGCCTGGGCAACAGAGCAAGAAGAAAGAAAGGAAAGAAAGAAAGAAAGAAAGGAAAGAAAGAGAAAGAGAAAAAAAGAAAGAAAGAAAAAGAAAGAAAAGAAAGAAAGACAGAAAGAAAGAAAGAAAGGCAGAAAGGAAAAGAAAAGAAAAGAAAAAGAAAGAAAGGAGAAATATGTAGAAGTTGGAATAAAAGGTCAATTGGAAGCCAGGCGAGGATCACTTGAGGCAAGGAGTTCACAAACAGCCTAGTCAATATAGGGAAACCCCACCACTACAAAAAAAATTTTTTTAATTACCCAGGCATGGTGGCATATGCTTGTAGTCCCAGCTTCCCAGCTACTCAGAATGCTGAAGTGAGTAGATCACTTGAGCACAGGAGTTTGAGGCACCACTGAGCTATAACAGCAGTGAGCTATATAATTCAGCCACTGCAATCCAGTCTGGGTAACAGAGCCAAGACCATGTCTCAAAAAAACAAAAGGATACTTGGAGCCCCCAAGTCACATCTCCTACCCTGTACATCCCATTAGAATACAGAACATTTATTCTTTTAAGGAATTGAATTAAGAAAAATAAAAGGCACAGAGACGGGAATAGGCAAGGTGCCAGCTGAAAGTAGGGTTAAACTTTCTCTATAAATATATTCAAGCTAATCAATGAAAAAGGAAACGAATGTTTTAAAACACCATTTTGCAACCTAATGAATAAATAGATCCATGCTAAGAGCAGCAAGAGAAACATTACATGCTTCCTGATGGGAAAACATACACACATGTGAAATCATCCTGCCCATCCAAACCCCACATAAGGCTAACCTGAACCTGATAAGCCTCTAGATCTAGACATCAATTTATAGTAAATGCAGATAAATATGCTCCACAATGGGGATGCAATCAGCAAAATCCCGGTTAAGAAATGTACATGACAAATGACCTGGTTTCTCCCACAAATAAACTGCATAAAAAAAAAGAAGAAAGATCTAAGAAAATACCTGTAATTGAAAAAAAAATCTTAAAACATACTAGCAAAATTGAATGATAATCCTCAAGATGCATACCTGCATAATAAAACTACAAAGAAAAAATAATCACCATAAAAGTCAGGATGGAGATTATCTGGGAGATGGAAGGGTTGCAATGTGGATCTAGGTTAGCTGGCAATGTTCTATTTTTGACCCTGGAGTGGTTACAAAAGTTTTCACCTTATATAACAAAGATAGACAATAAGAGAAAACAGATTAAAAAAATCAGAGGATCAATCAGAAATATTCAACATGTGAAAACAGAAAAAAGAAGAAAAAATTATCAAAGATAAAGTAGAAGAAAACATCCTGGTACTGAAAGACAGAATTCACCAAATTGAAAAGGCTGCAAGTGTCCAGCAAACTGAATAAAAAAGATATGTTCCAAGAAAATCAAGGATAAAGATATACGTTTAGAAAGAGAAAAAAGGGCAACTAACAAAGGACTGAGAATAATAATCATTATAGCAATATTACAAGTCAGAAGACAGTGGAACTATTCACTTAAAAATCTGAATGAAAAATAAATTCTGGGTAAAAATCAACTTTATAACCAGCCAAATTATCAATCAACGGGCTAAAGAGAGTGGGAGTAAAGTTGGGCAACAATGACACACTCCTGTGGTCCTAGCTACTCCACAGGCTGAGGCAGAAGGATTGCTTGAGCCTAATTCAGGGCTATAGTATACTATCATCATGCCTGTGAATAGCCACTATACTCCAGCCTGGGCAACACAGAGAGATCCTATCTCTAAAATTTATATTTTAAAAAAGAGCAAGACAGAATGTGTGTGTGTGTGTGTGTGTGTGTGTGTGTGTGTGTGTGTGAAAATTAGAACATTTTCAGCCATATAAAGTCTTTAAAGATTTATCACCCAAGCACACTTTCTTTGAGTTTAACACAACAACTAGACAGAGGGAGTAAACCAAACAAAAAGCAGGCATGGTACGCAAGGGATGCTACACAGCAGAGAAGAGAAAGGAACTACCAGGATGATGGCAGAGAAAAGCCCCAAGAGGCCTGGTGCAGTGGCTCACATCTGTAATCCCAACACTTTGGGAAGCTGAGGTGGGTGAATCACCTGAGATCAGGAGTTCGAGACCAGCCTGGCCAACATGGTAAAACCATGTCTCTACTAAAAATACAAAAAAAAAATTAGCCAGGCATGGTGGTGGGTGCCTGTAATCCCAGCTACTCAGGAGGCTGAGACAGAAGAATCACTTGAACCCAAGAGGTGGAGGTTGCAGTGTGGCGATATCGCGCTATTGCCCTACAGCCTGGGTGAGAGAGCGAGACAAAGCAAGAAAGAAAAGAGAGAAAGAAAGAGGGAAAGAAAGAGAGAGAAAGAGAGAAAGAAAAAGAAAGAGGGAGAGAGAGAAGTCCCAAGACAAGACAACTTCAAGCAGGTCTAAAGAACCAGTCCAAATTACAGCAAACTCCAGAAGAGCTCCAGTAGGGTATCTCTAAGAGAAATAAATGGCACTGATAAATTATATGACAGATTCACATTGTGGAAAAGTACACTGTGAGAGATTTTGTGAACAACTGAAGATGTATAAAGATTTTAATGTTCAAAGAAAAGTAGGCAAATTTTGTTTTTTAATGAGGCAATTTTTAAACGTAGTTGTACAAGAAAAAATGTAAATCTAGAAATAATAACAACAGCTAACAAGTGTTTGATACTATCCTAAATTCTTTTTTTTTTTTTTTTTTTTTTTTTTAGGTGGAGTTTTGCTCTGTCACCCAGGATGGAGTGCAAAGGCACAATCTTGGCTTTCCACAACCTCCGTCTCCTGGGATCAAGTGTTTCTCCTGCCTCAGCCTCCCGAGTAGCTGAAATTACAGGCACCTGCCACGATGCCCAGCTGATTTTTTGTATTTTTAGTAGAGATGGGGTTTCACCATGTTGGCCAGGCTCATCTTGAACTCCTGACCTCAGGTGATGCACCCGCCTTGGCCTCCCAAAGTGCTGCTATTACAGGCGTGAGCCACTGCGCCCGGTCATATTCTAAATTCTTTACATGCATTAACTAACCCACACCACTACTTTGTGGTACCATATTCTATGTGGTTCTTCATATGTAAACAATTTTTATATACTCACAAATGAAAACGGTTTAAAATGTTTTATATAACTATACTAAAGAATGAAGACAGGAGCAATGAATTCCCTTCTCATCTAATATTATTTTTATAGAGAAACTTATAACATTATGTTTCATCTAAAATTATGTTGGTAGAGAATATATTTATAGAAAAAGCTTACACCCTTATTCCTCTCTTCATTCATTCACAGCTAACATCATTTTTTTTTTTTAGCTAACATCATTTTTTAAAAAATCTAAAACTATTGACTCTAGATGTAGTGATATTTTATTTAGAGATATAAAGAATTAGGTAAGGGTTAAAAGTTATTGAGTGGGAAGGGGTGGAAGAGACAGACAAGAAACTACATTGTTTTGGTTTAAAAAGCCTTTTAATTTCACAATTATCTGATGTTTTAAACGCTTAAAAGAAGCATGCTATTAAATATTACAAATTTATTTTTAAAAAGATAAAAAATAAAAGCAGTGAAGACGAACGCTTGGTAACATCGGCATCCATGGCAGTGTTTCAAAAGGATATTCTCTGAAACACCAGTTCTAAAAAATGTTAATAGTTGGTATGTGAGAAAACTGTTTCAATAACCAATTAATATTATCAGAGATCTAAGAAAATATTACAACCATGAAATAAGAATAAGGAGCTCTAAAGAAATAAAATTATAGTGAAAATAAAAATTTCATGAGAAGAAAAACCAAAGATAGGTAAGAGAAAACAGATTAAGACAATCAAAGGCTCAGTCTAAGAAAACCAACATGTGAAAACAGAAAAAAGGTGCAGAAAAAATTATCAAAGAAAAAGTAGAAAACATCCCAGTAACCAAGTAAACTGCAGGGCTTTTTCACAGAAGGCTTCCTTGGAGA
This sequence comes from Sapajus apella, assembly GCF_009761245.1. Classification (NCBI taxonomy): domain Eukaryota; kingdom Metazoa; phylum Chordata; class Mammalia; order Primates; family Cebidae; genus Sapajus; species Sapajus apella. The sequence goes on along the minus strand of NW_022437004.1, from coordinate 6,340,048 downwards.
TTTTAATATGTTAAGAAATACTTTATAGTTTTCCCTAACATGAGACAACAGGAACCCCACAACCCTTTTTCCTAAAAAAACCTTAAAAAAAAAAAAAAAAAAAAAGAAAGAACAGTTTTAACGCAGTATTTTCAACTCAAGTCCATAAACCAGTACTGACCTACAGCAAAGTAAGAAAATCGAGAACAATCTATTCAGTATTTAATTAAGTTAATCAACTTAAAAGACCATTCTGAATTTGAGGGCATATCCTTCTTATATTCTTAAATGTAAGTATCTTTTATGCAATGATGGTGGTGACAGTTTAAAACATTCTTACTTTCTAAAATAAAATGTTGGTAATCTTGTCAGTACACTATCCCCACCCCATGAAAGAGTTAATGGTTCATGAAAGGTTAAGTATAGGAATCTCAGGAAAACTCTTATTTGAATGATGGACAAAAACAACTCCAGAGGGGCCAGGCACAGTGGCTGTTGCCTGTAATCCCAGCACTTTGGGAGGCTGAAGTTGGAGGATCACTTGAGGCCAGAAGTTTGAGAACCAATCAACCAGTCTGGACAACATAGCAAGATCCTGTATTGCCATGTTTTAAAAAACATTTTAAATACAAAATTAAAAATTCTTTTTTTACAAAAGAATCCTGAGGAAAAGAAGTCACCAGAGAAATATAAAGATAACCCAGAGAGTAAAATATCACCAAAAAAATGAGAAAATACAACCAAGAAAGTAGTAGTATACCAGATGTTAAGAAAAATGAGTAATAAAAACTGTTACTGAATTTAACAATTCAAATGTCACATTCGAGCACTGACTAAAAATGCCAGACTGCATGGGGTTTAGAAGTGAGGACTAATAGGCTGAGTTTAGTCTATTCTAAAAGTTTAGCTCCACAAAAAGGTCAAAAAAGTTTTAGGGGCAAAAAAATGTTTGAACATTCATACAAGCTGCTGGTCACAAAAATTGAGTTGTTAAAACTAGGAAAAATAATCTAACCAAGAATATTCATATTCCAACAATCCTAATCTTTTACTTTCATACACTGACAATTAAACCTGAATCTTCTGTATAAAAGATACATTAAAAGTACAATCAGCGAGGCTCACACCTATAATCCCAGCACTTTGGGAAGCCAAGATAGGCAGATCACCTGAGGTCAGGAGTTTGAGACCAGCCTGGCCAACATGGAGAAACCCCCATGTCTAATAAAAATACAAAAATTAGCCAGTCATGGTGGTGCATGTCTGGTGGTGCATGCCTGTAGTCACAGCTACTTGGGAGGCTGAGGCAGAAGAACTGCTGGAATCCGGGAGACGGAGGTTGCAGTGAGTCAAGATCATGCCACTGCACTCAAGCCTAGGCAACAGAGTGAGGCTGTCTCAAAAATAATAATAAAGCACAATCAAGCCAGTAATACTTGGGAGGCTGAGACAGGAACATCACCTGAGGCTAGGAGTTCAAGACCAGGCTGGGCAACATAGTGAGAAACCCCTCAAAACACACACACACACACACACACACACACACACACACACACACACACA